>NC_090924.1:1215764191-1216067221 GCF_040938575.1 Ambystoma mexicanum
TCACATGGAAGATCTGATGTAAATAGATTGAACAGGGTGGCTGCAAGCGGGCACCCCTGTTTCAGCCCGTTCCAGGTCTCAATATAAGCGCTCATTTGCCCATCTTTGGTTAGCCTTAACTGTATTTTTGTTGAAGAGTAGAGTAGCCTTATTGGTTGCAGTATATGAGGGGGCCAGTTCCACTTTTCCAATTTGTTCCATAACAATTGGCGGTTTACACAATCGAAAGCAAGATGTAAGTCCACTAGAGCTATCCAGACCTGTTGGTTAGAGTAGTTTGCTTCATGTTTTACAATGTTCAGAAGGAATAGGTTGATGTTTTTACCGACTGCGCAAACAAAACCAGTTTGTCGGGTCGCAATTCGTTTATTTTCTGTGGCCCATACCGTTAGTGACCTCAATAAAATGGTAGCAAATATTTTTCCCAAAGGATCTAATAATGCGATGGGCCTGTAGTTAGTTGGGCTCTCTTTGTCTCCTTGTATAAAGATTGGAATCAGGACCGCTAGTTTCCAAGTTAGGGGTATTTGGTTCACTTGATTAATCAATGTGATAATTTGTAATAACATGTCTGCCCATATCTCTGGAGATGCTTTGATTTGAGCATTTGTAAGGCCGTCAGGCCCTGGAGCTCGTGAAATATTCAATTTCGTAATTATGTGTAGAATTTGTTGTCTGGTAATTGTGATTTCACATTTGTTCATTTTCCATTGAACCAAAAGTTCGGGGGTGTCCTTCTTCTTGTATAGAGCAGAAAAATGTTCCAGCCAACAGGCTTCGGTGACATTTTGTATCCTTCGATGTTGGATACTATGTATTGGGTTTAACAAACTCCATAGTTCTCGAGTGTTACGGTTGTTAAGGCAAGCTAGCATTTGCTCTGAATCTTGTTGCAACATGTGGCTTTTATGTGATTTTAACCAATTCCGGTATTTTTGTTTGGCAGTGTTGATTGCAAGGTGCGATTCTTTAGATCTTAACTTATTTAGGTCTCTGCATATTTTTTGTAGCTCTCTTTTTTTTTGTAGCAATCAACGGATCGTAGGTATGAGTGTGAGGCAGTTGTTGTTTTTTACAATCTTTTTGCAGTTGGTAATATGGTTCGAATAGCCATTCATAATTAATTTTCTCTAGTTCTTTTTTTCCTGTTTCTTGAAAAATCACTATTGTTATTCACTGTGATCTCCGTTTTCGTCAGTGCCTTTGCAATGTTCTCCGAGATGTATATATAATCCAGTGCTGCTTCCAATGTGCCTTGTGACCATGTTGGAATTAATTGGATTTTGGCGTTCTGATAGATTCCAGTAAGGGTAAGATTTCTTGTTTTCATTTCTTTCATCCATGATTTAGCTCTCTGGGAGAGATCTTTCTTCTCTTTTTGATTTCCAGCTTTATCAAAAATGTGTATGTTAAGATCTCCGCAAATGATTATGTCAATTGCTGGAAACGTATTGACAAGTTTATCGAGAGCTGTCAAGAATGTATCTAGGAGTAGGGTTTCATCAACCACTAGAGGGTTCCAGTATATGTTAAATATAACGGTCCATGGTGACTGATTACAAAAGAGTTTATTTTGTTGTTGTACCACTACGTATTGGATCCATGGATTCAAATTCTTTGCTTCAACCAGGGTCCCTAAGGAGTTGATTTTTATCATCATAATCTATCCTGACGCTGGTCTTCCTTTTCGTTGTGTGATGGCTGGATTAGTAAAGATGTTGTATCCTTCACACGTAGGAGGATGGGACAACCATGTCTCTTGTAGACAGATTATGTGAGATTGTTGTAGCTTTGGATGAGTTTGATGGAATAAATGACCGTGGCCTCTGGTGTTCCATGAGGTCAGTAAGATATGTTCATTCAGTTTTTCCACTCGTTGTTATGAGGACATGGATAGGGTACTATCATTTTCTTTTGAATGAAACATATATTCTCTTCTGATATATCTAGATGTAGACAGTCCTTGGTTAGTTTCTCTTCCATGCTATATGACATAATTGTTGACGATGATTCATTTTTTCTTGTTGAGGCGAGAAACAGGTCTGAATTCTCATATTCTCGTCTGAATGGCAGATGGTCATCTGTTTTATGCATCAGTATATCGTAAGTTAACCTCTGGTCCGTGTCCTTCTTCTTAATGCACTTAAAGCCAATACATTTTAACTGGCTGTCGGCTTTTAGGATTTCTTGCATGCTTATCTGGTTCATGAACTGTATTTCAACTTTATCAAGATTCTCTTCATCTAAAAATTTGACCAGATTTATATCCTTCATACTGATATGCTTCAGTTCTGGAATGGCGTGAATTACACGTAATCGGACATATGATATTGTATGGGGAAAACTGAGTACTACACATTTATTTTATGAACTTCAGTTATCCTTTATGATCTCTATAATGATGACGGAGCCCATAACAACTGCCATGTTTAACAGTGCCTTATTGCCATTGCTCTGCAAGCCCTACTCTTCTAATGCGCATGTCTTAATCACAAGGGCTTTACCACCTACTGCCTAGCAGTCTTTGCTTCCATTATTCTCGACTCTGCTGTGTTTCCCGTTTGGCATGTATAAGGGTCTTTAGCGAGGCGCGTTCCTACACAAAGCGGCATTTGCAGATGGAAGTAGTCATTTAATAAGCAAACCCAGACAATACATACCTTGTGGGAATAGTAGCAGTAGCTTGCACAGCAGGAATAGCAATGTAACATAACATGTCTCCTTTTGGCATCTAGAGAGTGCCTTCCCAATCATGAGAACGTAGCCTGTGCCTAAGACTTGTATGTTGAGACTATCAACATTCACCTGAAACCATGTTTATTGACGACCTCATGCCATGTCTGAACCTCCGTTTTGATTGAAATGCATGTGTTTGCTCCTGTATAAAAGCTCTTTGCGTTGTGTGGCGGGGGAGGGGGGAGTTGCTGCACCAAGTCTCGTTTTGTTGTTGGGTTACTGTCATTCTGCGAATGCTGGCTTTGTTGACTACTATTAAAGATGTTCACCAATCAGCCGGAAGTCTGTGGTTGATTTTTCACGACAATATCAACACGTGGAATGGGCTGCGAGCATCTGGACAAAATATGACAATTCCTTGCATCTGGCTGGAGTATCAGATAAGTACATATTTCAGCAGAGACCTTAAAGGAGATTATATATCAAACGATTCAGAGAGGTGATTTGATTACACCGGTAATGTTAATTAACATTACAGTAATAAAGCGTAAGAAGGGTTACTTCCACTGACATATGTTTAACTTCTGCCTATCTCTGTAATATGAACATATTGGTGACTGCCTGCCCCTAGGCTGGACGCTCATTGAAACATTGAGTATAAAATTATCAGCACAAATTTCAAATTTACAAACACATATTATGGCTAAACGGCACATCTTAAACACATCTATTCATGAATAAACGCAAATAAGCAACTGACACCTTACATAATGACCAAACCATACCTTTTCAACACAGTGAAACTGTAAAAGACGTATGCCTTGGTGTGAACAAGGTCACTTTCTACGTTTCCACATCGTGTATTATTCACTGTGGTCGTTTTGTTCGAATCTCTTATGAAATAAATGTTGTGTGTTTGGCGGTAGGGGATTGTGGGTGTTGGGTGGCAGGGTGTGGGTGGTGGCGTTGGGTTAGATGGGGGTTTTCAGAGAGCCCCCATTTTAAAAAAATAAAAATAAAAAAAACGACCTTGGGGCAAAATGCACGATTAATGTGCAAACTAGGATAGTGACCTCATTAAAATTAAAGATTAAGGGGGTAATTCATAGAATCCAGAGCACAAGTGGTGCACGCGGCTGGCGCACAATGTGCACGTGCGACTTTCTGCACAAGCCGCGTGCGCTAAAATCCATTTCCGCACACAGCGTATTCATGGATTTTAACATAGAAAACCAGCTGTGGCGCAGAGTGGCGCATCGACCCTGCAGCTGCGCCAGTTACACCCCCAACCCCTCCCCGTGCGCCATGTACAGTGCACAAATCCCGTAAATGGCGCACAGACTCACAACCTTGAAAACGCCTGTAAAACTCCCCGTGCACCCCTCCGAATACACGTACCCCGCTGCGTGGGTAGTCTCGCACACGATTGGCCCTGTGAGAGCGGGGTACGTGTATTACTGGGGATCGCGGGAAGTTTCACACGCGATTGGCCATGTGCGAGCGATTATTTATATTACTGGGGTTCGCGGGAAGCGTCACACGCGATTGGCCCTGTGCGAGCACGGTACGTGTATTACTGGGGTTCATGGGAAGTGTCACATGCGATTGGCCCTGTGCGAGCGGGGTATGTGTATTACTGGGGTTCGCAGGAAGTTTCACACGCGATTGGCCCTGTGCGAGCAGGGTACGTGTATTACTGGGGTTTGTGTGAAGTGTCACACACGATTCGCCCTGTGTGAGCGGGGCACGTGTATTACTGGAGTTCGCGGGAAGTGTTACACGCGATTGGCCCTGTGCGAGCGGGGTACGTGTATTACTGGGGTTCGCAGGACGTGTCACACGCGATTGGCCCTATGCGAGCGGGATACATGTATTACTGGGGTTCGCGGGAAGTTTCAAATGCAATTGGCCCTGTGCGAGCGGGGTACGTGTATTTCTGGGGTTTGCAGGAAGTTTCACACGCGATTGGCCCTGTGCGAGCGGGGTATGTGTATTTCGGGGGTGCACGTGAAGTTTCACACGCGATTTTGCTGTCAGAGCGGTGTAAGTGTATCCAGTGTGGTGCGCGGGGAGTCCTACACATGAATTGGCAGTGTGGGTCCTCCCAGGTGTCCCTTCTACCCCCTCCACAGACCCTGCAGGCAGCCCACACCACAGGGGACGCCCTGCACCCATGGTCATGACCCGCAGGAAGCCCATCCACCATGGCCATGCCCCCTAGCCAAGCCACATGCCACCTTGCAATATGATCACCAACTCATGTCCTCCTGCACCCTCACCCCCCAGCAGTGTGGGGCACCTGCCAGCAGGCCCCCACTCATGTCCCCCTGCGCCCCCACCCCCAGCAGTGAGGGGCACCTGCCAGCAGGCCCCCACTCATGTCCCTCTGTGCCCCCACCCCGCAGCAGTGAGGGGCACCTGCCAGCAGGCCCCCACTCATGTCCCACTCATGTCCCACTCATGTCCTCCTGCACCCCCAACCCCCAGCAGTGAGGGCCACCTGCCAGCAGGCCCCCACTCATGTCCCACTCATGTCCCCCTGCACCCCTTCCCCCCAGCAGTGAGGGCCACCTGCCAGCAGGCCCCACTCATGTCCCCCAGCACTCCCACCCCCCAGCAATGAGGGGCACCTGCCAGCAGGCCCCCACTCATTTCCCCCCCAACATGTCAACATGACCCACAATCATGGCCCTCATGGCCACCAAAATTCCACGGCATGCCACCCCTGCCCAAATAACCAACCAAGCATAACATACACCCCACATTGAAATGCATATTACATGAAACAGCCCAAATGGCATGTATGTACATCAACACATGTCCGTCACACACACACAATTAGTGCCAGTGAATGTGAAAACCCACATCGTGACATGCATGAAACCAATGAGAGAATACCACACATTGAAGTACGGGAACAAATTTATTGAACAAAAAATGTGGTGAAAGAAAATCAAATACCAAACAATGGACGTAAGGAAAACAATGCAGAATGTCACATAATGATAAAAAAAGGAAATCAGAATCCAAAATATATGAAATCAAAAATGTCTCCAAAGTCTCCTTCCAACAAAACACATCCAAACAGAAATAAAAAAGTAAAATCCATTGCTCCATGGAAAAATCAAAAACGAAAATGCTGACAAATCCACACTCCAACTATTTACAAGGATGAAATCCTGGATTCATGAGCCCAACTGTCCAAATGAAACCTACAAAAATACACTAACTAATGAAGAACTATATACAAAAATGTGGGGTATTGTCCAAGCGCCCCAAAAAAAATATGAAAACCAAAATTAAATCTAACACTAACTAACTATTTACAATGGGAGCGGGCTAGTCCGACAGCTCACTTTTGGATGTGTCAGGCCAGGGCATTATCAAACTCCCGCTCAATGTCCTGGAGGCGGTCCTCTTCCATGGCCCTGAGGGTTCACAGGGACGATGACATGTTGGCCTCCAACTCCCTGCGAATTGCCTCGAGGCACTCGGCCCGCCTCAGTGCCCTCCGCATGAAGTTCTTCGCCCTGACCATTGTGAGCCGTGCCTCTTCCGCCCGCTGCCCCTCCGCATTTATGGCGTGGCCCAACCACTGCCACATGGAAGACACTTGCAATCCTGGGTCCTCCTGCCCTCTGGCCGATGCCTGCCCCTCTGATGTTGAAGGCACCAAGCCATTATTGCTCCCACCATGTTGCTGCTGCTGCTGTGCCTGTGCCTGCGCCCTGGCTCTTGCTGCCTGCACGTCCTCCTCTGGCTGGGGTGCAGTTGTCGTGGTGACCAAACCTGCTGGACGTCCGACTCCCGACTGTGGCAGGGATGTGTCCTCCACCAGCCTGGCCGCTGGGTCAGAGGCAGATCCACAGGGTACCCAGGTGATACATGGTTGGGAAGATGGCATGGAGGACGACTGGCGCGTAGGGAGTTCAGGAGAGGAGGGGGTCGCAAGAAGGTCCAGCACACGGAGGAATCCAGCACTGGTGACCCATCCCAGTAGGTCAATGCGGTCAAAGAGGCATCCGAGATGACGTGCAGTGTCTTCACGAAAACACTGCAGGTCAACTCGCATGCCCCATTGACGCAACGCTATGCCAGCCAGGACAGGCTCAACACGGTCCGGATAGCCACGTCCATAGGGAGAGGAAGGCCAGTTGTTGTTGTGCACCCATCCCCTCCTTGAAAACGGGTCTGGACGTAGGCATCCCTGCTGGTGCCGGATGATGCAGTCACAGGATCAGGGACAGGATTACACAGAGGCACCTCCGCGGCGGCCTGTGCTGCTTCCTGTCCCTGCCCTGCACTGCACCACTGGCACCAGTGGAATCCCCACCTCCAGACCCCATGTGTGTCCTTTCCACGGTCTCCTCCTCGTCCAAACCCCCCACCAACCTGGATGACTCCATGCCATCTTCCTCTGTCGGACCCTGTGGGGTCTCAGCTGCCCGTTCTGCTGCCGAGGAGTCCATTTCCAACCTCCGCCTCTTGGACCTACCCTCGGCAGCTGTGGCCTGGGACGCGGCATCAGACTCCTCACTCCCCGAAGAGATGACAATCTGGGAGGGGAGCCGGGCCTTGCGTCTCCGGCTGGTGGTGCAATCCCTGCCACTTTGCTCCACAGCACCCTCTCTGCCCTCTTCATCAGTTGACACTGCAGACAGGGAGAGATAGAACACAGGCATCAGGGCACTGTACAATGGACTGATACACACATGACAGTTGTACATGAGTGGCAGTGTCAAACTTCAGACATGGCATCACACTCCCAAACACCCATGTCATTTCTACTCACACACATGAGCAATTCCACAGCAATATTGCACCAGGCAGCACCATCCATACACATACAACAGCATCAGTATCCGAAGGTGAGCCTGACGTCACATTAAACACGGGGAGTACACAACACATGCACACACACCAACACACTTACATGCATGTGTGCATGTCCACCGACTGTCAGAGTGATGAGATCGCCATCCATGTCACATCTGGCATTCAGCCTTCTACATGTCAGTGCCACATGCATCCATGTTGCATCACAGTTGCACACTTGTCAAATACACACACATGCACATGTACACAGTGCAGATACATGCAGCTGGAACCAGCAGCCATGTGTGACACCACAACCATGCCAACGTACATACACAGTAATTCAAACATGTGTGCTCCCACATCTGCATTTGGCCTGCATGCTTACCCACACATACACTATTCATGTGTCTCACACATGAGAGCACTAACATGTGTCAGCCTTACGTCCCTGTACATACACATCCATACATGGCCCTACAAAAACACATGTGCAACCTGCACACTACTGGCACACCACGACATGCACAGTGTCCAATCAGTATGCATGTACACTTACCACTCGACTCCAGACGGGTCTGCCTCTCAAGGGCCTGGACGTGGAGCGCTGGGCATATGCGTTCCAGGACCCTCATTTGGTGGTCGGACAGGTGGCCCCGGCACCTCTTGGCATCCGCTGCCTTCAAGAGGCGCCGGTCCTTGTCGAGGGTCCTGGACCTGAAGTCCTCCCAGCGCTTCTTGACATGATTGATGTCGCAGACGGCCACCCCCTCCTCGTTGATGGCAGTCACGATGTCCATCCAGATCCTGGTCCGTTCTTCATAGTCGGCGCGAGAACTTCCAAAGAGGGCATCATACTGCCCCAGGACTTGCTCCACCAGGACACCAACTTCCCTGGCACTGAAGCTGGTGGCCCTCTGCCTCTCTGGCTGGGGGTTGCCAGTGGTGTCAGCTGGTGGTGTGCCCGACATGGCAACCCCCGAGGCAGGTGTGGGTGGGCAACTGAACTGGTTCCTGGGGCTGGGCTGTGGAGCGATGGTATCCCAGTCGGGAGTCTTCAGTTCCAGCAGGGGTGGTCACAACAAATGCACCCCTGCAGATGGATGATGTGCAGGCAGCAAATAGCAGGGCAGGTGGGCAGCAGGCAGGCAGGCAGCAGCAGATGGCAGGTGGGGGCGTGCTCGGGGCTCTGGGGGGCAGTAATTCAGACTTCTGGGCAGGAGCGTGGTCTTCTGTGTGCTGTTGCGTGCCCAGCTTGATACGGAGTGATTTGGCACGTGACAATCTTGCACGTCTGCGTGTAATTCGAGGAAAGGTCCTTAGCATGTAAGCACATCTGTGACGTTACGCGCGCGGGCGTTTCCCTCGTGACGTGGGCATAGTGGCTCATGGCGCATGAAAAAACTGCACGTCTGCGTGTAAATGCGTGTAATCCGAGGAAAGGGCCTACGCGTATGTGACGTGACGCGCGCAGGCGTTTCCCTCAACACGGGTGCATGTTCATCGTACACGTCCAAAAACTGCACGTCCGAGTGTCAGCTCATGTAATTGGAGGAAAGGGCCTTAGCACGTACACATGTAAGTGACGTTATACGTGTGAGCCTCTTTAAAAGGTACGTGTAGGACCCCATTTCCTTGTACATGCTTTTCGTGGAGAGCGAGTGGGTGAATTCTGTACTTCTTGTCGGTTCGCATGCGATTACTTCACAGCGTTTCAAGTTCGTACTCCCTGTTTCCTCTGACAGTGTTCATTTTTTTGGTTGGGCCTGTTTCCTCAAACAGCGTTCACTTCTTCTTTTGTCCTGTCTCCTCAGACAGCGTACAATTCTTCTTTTGACAGGGGTGTTGCCAACGTGCACACGCGCATCTTTTTCACGTTCTTTTTCCAGGCATATGGTGAGTCGAGCACGTATTTACCAACTTTGCTTGCCCCTTGTGTCACGTACCCCTTCAGAGATCATTGTAGGCTGCGTGTAACACTCGTACGCTTATTTTTGTGTTCCTGGGAGCCACAGCGTAGTGCTGGTTCATTTTTCCACCCACGTGGTCTACGAGGGGTTGCGTGCACGTTATTTTTTCTTTTCTGGGTGCCTGTGTGTTGCGTGACCCGTCATCTTCCCCCAGGGTTCACAGACAGCCTTGCTAGTGCACTAGGGTACGATTTCCATCTAGTACCCTACCCCTTTCACCCCCAATTTCCCAGGACAATCGTGTACTGCTACTTCCATACGCACAACAACATCAGTGCCATGGTTGGGAGGCGACCAAGCGGTAAGGGAGGCAAAGGTGGCTGACCTCCAAAAGGTGGGCATGGTGGGCGCGGTAGGGGACGTGGCCAGTATTTGCAGGGTGCCCTTAGAACCCCATGTGTAAAGGACCAATCAGGGACACCCATGCCCCCCCCATGGTTGTGGGAAACGTAGCTGACACCATCCCAGCTCAGCCCTTGTTGGACCAGCCCATTGTAGCACCTGAACCGGCACAGGATAACTCCCAGGCTGACTTCCAGGTCAGCAAGTCTAAGCCACGTGTGGTGGTGCAAGTTGGTGTCACCAGGCCACGTGAATCTGGGGCAGCAATGTCATCTACTGCCCCAAGTCAGCAGGGTGAGGAGGCTGCAGGGCAGCTGCAGCTCTATCCAACCCAGCTCTGAGTCTCCCAGCCGGGACAGTGTTGGTCCAGATCCATCAAACCGACGTTGCCCCTGCCAACATCACACTTCAGCCAATGCCTGCACCAAGACCTATGGTCATTGTGCATTCGCACACTCCTAGTACCTAGTCCACCGGCGCTTCTGCCCCTACTGACTAGAGCGTCGTAAGCCACTCAGGCTCCACTCCACCTTTGAAAAAGAGGAAGAAGGGTGTTCTGGCACTACAGGCTGAGACCCCAGACATGGCTACACACTCCGGCATGTCAAGGAAGCCTAGCTTTAATGACGCCGAACTTGATGCACTTGTGGCCTATGTGTCGGCACATAGCCGCAAAATGGTGGTGACTGCAGGGTGCAAGACCACACCTGGTCAACGTAGGGCACACTGGCAGACCATCGCGGACCGCATAAGTGCCCTTGGATTTGTGAGGCGCACAGCTGATGATTGCTACAAGCGGTGGAATGACCTGAAACGCAGAGCAAAGAACAAGCTGGCCTCAAATCATGCCGCTACTCTGGTGACTGGCAGTGGGTCTCCACCAGAGGACAACAAACTCACTCAACATGAGTCTGTTGCTGGGACCTTCGTCAGAGAGGAACAGATCCAAGGTGTGGGAGACCTGCCTGATTACGACGCATTGTCCGGTGAGTGCCCATGCATGGGTGTGTAATCCATGTGTATGTTGTTTGGGTGACGGGTTCTGATTGTGTACTCCTGAGTATTATGGGTCACCGATGTGCTTCCTCCAATACATTCACGTGCCTTTGATTTGGTTATGACAGTATCCCTTCTGCCCACAGTAGCCAATTAGCCCCACATTACTGCTGTTGCCCTTGAACTATCATCTTGCAACAACATTGTTCTGATTTTTTCTGTGTTCATTGAGGCTGATCATCCCATTTTTCATATGCTTTTTTCATCCCTAATGCCACATATGTGACATGCTTCTGTCATTCTTTACACCCCACATTGTGCCACTTTAGTTACCTGGTTATGATAATGATTAGACCATTCAGGGCGAGAGAGTATTGGCCTGCTGAAATTTATTTTTAGGGCCTGTTTGCATGTGGAACATGATAGTTGTTTCCTGTCATGTTGAAGTGACCAACCATTGATGTGTACATCTGCCTACAATCACTGTATTATTGTACACTGGATGTGTTGCAGTGTGTGGCACATGCATATTTTGCAACACTATTCTGCATTAATCTTCTCATCATGTCCATGTGACATGGATGTGTGACAGTACTCATTCACTGACATATCACTGTAGTTGTCTAATTTACCATGGCTCTGCTACATGACATCTGTGTGCTGGCATGTGTCATCTATGTGTATTGGACATGCCACTCACAGGCTGATGTGTGATGCCAGTGCTACACAACATGCTGCAAATGTGTTGCTTTTCCATCTTGGTGTCCTCATTGTCTGCCTTTTTGACTCCCCTTCAAACTCATTGACAGTGCATGCATGCCAGGGTTATAGTCATGTGGGACATGTGTAAACCATGTACAGGATCTCTGTCTTGTCAGGCCTATGTGTGTGCTATGGTGCTCATGCCTGTTTCCATTTCTTGTATTTCATGTTTTTGCAGGTGACGACGCACTTGATGCTGGTGAGGTTCAGGAGATGGTGCAGACCCAGGAGGATTCTCAGCCACGACCAAGCACCAGTGGGGGACGTGGTGTGGTGGTGAGTGAAAACACTTTGGTACTGCAGACCATACTGTCGTGGGGTGTCTCTGGGTGCAGCTCCCCAGACCTCTATTCAGGTGCTGAGTCGGATGATGAGACTTATGTGCTGTCGGAGGTCAGTGCTTCTGGCAGGGATTCTGTTCTGTCCAACCCACCTGCACCAGGGGTAGAACCCTCTATGGGGATGTCAGTGCTGGTAGGTCCGCCTTTGGCGGTTACAGATGCAGGGTCACACTCCACAGCATCTGATCCTGTTCCTGGGCCCGCAGATCAGAGGGGGAATGCAGTCCTGCAGCCTCAGGCAGGGCCAGCACAGCAAGGTGCAGATCGCCTTGCCCCGAACAGGTGTGGTGCCCGCCGACGCGGTGGACGTGCGCCACCAGGCAATACTGTATGGGAAAACTCCATGTACGGTATGGCAACCCAACAGGCAGCATCAGTAGAAATGATGGCTCAGGCAATGGAGAGGGTGGCCACTTCCATTATCCCCCCTGAAAGGCAGATGGAGCAACAACAGCAGGCAACAGACTCCATTTGCCAATCACACAGGGAGGACATGTTGGCATCCAACAGGGACCGACGGGCGGCACTGGAGACTCTGGGTGAATCCATATCAATAGAGTCACAGGGCCACAGGGAAGCCCTGAGGGTAGAACTCCATAACCTCAGGCAGAGTATGCTTGAACTTGAGGCTTCCCAAAATGTTAGGGCAGAACAGCAGCTGGAGCAGCTCACACGTTTGCTCTCAGCTGAGCTGCAGGCAACACGTGAGGAGATCCAGGCATCACGCGAGGCCATGCGTGCAGAAGTGCAGGCAACCCGTGAGGTGCTGCATGGGGACCTCCACACTTTAATCCTCCAGAATCAGACCTTCCAGACCTGCATGCTTGCTGCCATGGAGGACCATACCAGGGCTTTGTGTGGGCTACCTCCCATAGTCCCACCACCTCCTGATGCAGCAGCAGAGGGTAAGAGAACGACAGCAGTTCTCCCACAATGGCATAGCCGTGCAGGCCATGAGCCCATGGAGGTATTTCTTATCTGCAACATCCACGCAGGTGGGTGTTGGTGTGTACCCTGTCCTCGAACCTCCTGGGTGGCCTCCCCCCACCCTGGCCCCCACATGGCCATTTTTTTTTTTGTTTGTTTTTACAGTGTGTTGCCTTGTGTGGCTCCCGTGGGCATCCACTGTATTCTGGCTGGGCACATGCAGGCTTGTCCTGAGTTTGGGTTAGATGCTTGGGTTCGTGACACACACACCCCTCCTGCTTCCCGTTTCCATGGGCTTGCAAAGGGTGTGACCAAGTGACAGTGACTTACACAGTGACATTGGGCTCCCATGAGCTGTGTGGGCAGTCTGTAGTCAATACTGTGTGGACATCCCTAGTGGGTATTGTTGTTGTATTGTACACTGCATGGTGTATTGATATGTGCTTGCGCATCCATGTCTTCCTCCTAATTTGCAGGATCTTTCCTCATGTCTTCACAAGGCCGTTTCCTTTGCAGATGGAGTTCATGTTGTATGCAGTACACTGACACATTTGCGTGGCAGCAACACTCTACAGTTGGAAGGGGTCGATTAGCTGGCTTATTCAGGTTGTAAGACTACCACTACTTTGACTTAGAACTGTCATGTTTTTGCAATGTTTCATGGTGTGTTGCTGTATTGTGTTGGTGGTAAGTATTTGTTCATGTGTGCTGTTTGTTATTGATTACTGGGAGCATATTGTCTGTGGGCAGTTTCCAATTGGGACAGTGCACTTTGTGACACTTGTGTCAAGTCTTGTGCATTGCTTTGTTTTCTTTCACATTGCATGACATGCTGTGGTGTGTTGGGTGGCGGAGCTGGGGAGGGGTTGGGTGACATGGCGCTGTTTTCTTGTTGTATTTTGCAAGGGGGTAATCAATTTAGCAGCCTAGATGTATGTCTTATAATGACACACCATTGGTGGTGTTTGGGTAGGTAGGGATGCACACAATGTAACACTTCCAGGTGACCAAGCTCAGGCTGGTATGGTTGTGACAGTTGACTGTCCCTTATGTCATCATCATTGATTGTCAGCTGGTATGTGCCAGGGCTGTGTGCACTCCACAGGGGTGTGATTTTAGGTGAAGTAATTAGCCACCAGCTGCGTACGTGCTGCCTCACCACGTGCCCTTTCCCCTCCCATGAGCAGCAGCCGTGCATGTGGTTGGGGATGTGGGGGCACCACCATGTCCACCCGCAGGCCCCGGCGTGTTGCAACATTGTGCAGGACACATGCTGCCACAATGATCCTGCACACTACTGGGGGAGCGTATAGCAGCTGCCCATCAAAGCGGTCAAGGGAGCGAAAGCGTGACTTGAGCACACCGAATGTGCGCTCCAATATGCCCCGGGTTGCAATATGGGCTGTGTTGTATCTTACCTGAATTGGCATCATCATGTGGGTGCTCAGAGGGTAGGCACTGTCCCCTGGGGAGGTGTTGATGGGTATCATTAGTGGGGTTGTGACACTACTCAGTATCTGACATGCATACATGTGCAGTGGCATTTATTCTCACCAAGCAGCCATGTATCGCTATGCTGCCCAGCTTCTAGGTCCCGGTTTAGGGTTGACATTCTGTAAATGAAACTGTCATCGGTGGACCCTGGATAGTTGGCATATTCTGAGGTGATGATTCCCTTGGCATCACATACTACCTGCACATTGATTTAATGCCAGTGCTTGCGGTTTCTATAGATGTGCTCTGTTGCCCTGGGGGGACGTAGAGCCATATGGGTGCAATCAATGGCACCTAGCACTTTGGGGAATTGTTCCACCCCGTAGAAATCCTGGATGGCAGCCTGCCTTTCTGCAGGTGTTCTGGCAGGTATATGTGCCTGCGGACTGATGGGTGTGCAGTCATGATGGCCAACACCTGGTATAGGCAGTGTGACTACGTGGCCTGTGACACCCCCACCACTATTGCACTTGTCCGCTGAAATGATCCAGTGGCCAAGAAGTGCAGTACATTAAGCACCTTTTCCAGGGGGCTCAGTGCTTGGGAGCACAGGGTGGGTGATGTGAGGTCATCCTCCCATTCACTTAACAGGTCGAGTATTATGTGAGGTGGAAACCTGTACCTCCCATACACCTGGTCATCAGGCATCCCAAAAAGGCTGGTTCTGGGTGTAAAAATTCTGGGCCTATCTATCCTCCTCCTGTGGTATCCCACGACCACTGCTGCAAGGAACGGTATATTCATCATAGCGTCTGAGCTTGTTTGTTGTTTGTGCGTACTTTTATGCTGCGCAGGTCCATGTAGCCTGCTTCCTGCTAGCGTACGTCTTTCCGGATTAGCATGTCTTTTTTGGCGCACGCATTAGCCCCGTTCGATTCCATGAATACGTGTTGTAGACGCGCGTGTGGGCATTCCGCATCTTTGCCTCCTGTACTTCCCCCGTGACGCCCACATTTTCACGTGTTGTTCCCCATTCCGCGTGTTACGCCCCATGTTACGCCTATTTTTGTTGTGTGCGCAGCGCTATGTGCGCTTTCGCTGTGCGCGTAGCACACGCTGTTTGAAGACATGTGCGCCAGCATGCGCCACGTAGGATTTTGGCGCACATCCATGGATTTACACGCGCACGGACTTCCATGAATCGCTGTGCGCAGGTTTTGCTGCGATTTTCGCACTTGCGCTGTGATTTGCATGCTTTCGCACGCTTGCGCGGAAATTTTCAGCGCTCATTAATTCCATGAATCGGCCTGTAGATTTTATGATTTGAACAGTCAAACCACGAGCAAGCAAAAGTTCAAGCTAACTTGGGAGGGTGAACTTATTGGTCCCAAAAACCGTTTGAAAACAATTAACTGAATGTAAACATTTTCAACATTTCTTTCTAACATATTTGCTTAAAGTCCATACATTTCACAAGGGTTTTGAACAAGAACTCATGGAAATCTAGTACATTTCAATGTTGTGCAATTGCGAGAAGGATTGTTTCTCTTTAGAATCAAATGCATGAGTGAACCCATCAGACCACGTGGAGCCCCAGGATAGTCATGTGCTATGATGAATGACTCATTTGTCACAGCACTGATCGTGGGACATCGCAGGAGGAGGAGAATAGCCAGGCCCCACATTTTTTTGCCCAGGACCAGCCTTTTTGGATGCCTGATGACCAGGTCTATGGCAGGTATAGGTGTCTACCTCGTATCATCCTAGAGCTGGTCAGGGAGTGGTTGGATGACCTCACATCACCCACCTTATGCTCCCAAGCACGGAGCCCCATGGAAAAGGTGCTCAATGTCCTGCATTTTCTGGCCACTGGGTCATTTCAGCAGACAACTGCCATAGTTGGAGGCATCTCACAGGCCACACAGTCACGCTGCCAACACCAGGTGTTGGCAATCATGACTGCGTGCCCCTCAGTCCACAGGCACATATACATGCCCAGAACACCCACAGAAAGGCAGGCCGTGGTCCTAGACTTTTACAGGGTGGCACACTTCCCCAAAGTGCTTGGTGCCATAGATTGCACCCATGTGGCCCTATGTCTACCGAGGGCCACTGAGCACATCTATCGAAACCGTAAGCACTGGCATTCCATCAACGTACAGGTTGTATGCGATGCCAAGTGAATCATCACCTCTGTCTATGCAAACTATCCTGGGTCTACCCATGACAGTTTCATATACAGAATGTCAGCCCTGAGCCGGGCCCTGGAAGCGGGAAGCATGGCGACACATGGCTCATAGGTGAGTACTAATGCCTGTACACATGCATCCATGTCACACAAAGACAAATACACAAATCCGACTAATCACAACCATAATCACCTCCCCAGGGGACAGTGCCTACTCTTTGAGCAACCACATGATGACGCCAATACGGAACCACGCCACACCACCCCAGGGAAGATACAACTCTGCCCATATTGCAACCAGGGGCATAGTGGAGCGCACATTCGGAGTGCTCAAGTCACGCTTCCGCTCCCTTGACCGTTCTGGCGGGCTGCTACTATATGCACCCCCAGTAGTGTGCAGGATCATTGTGGCAGCATGTGTCCTGTACAATGTTGCAACATGGCAGGGTGTACCGGTGGACATGGTGGTGCCCCCACATCACCAACCACAGGCACAGGCTCTGCCCATGGGAGGGGAAAGGGCACATGGCGAGGCAGCCTGGACCCAGCTTGTGCGCACATTTTTCACTTAAACTCCCACCCCTGCAGAGTGCACACAGGCCTGGCACATACCAGGTGACAATCGATGATGACAAAGAAACAGTCAACTGTCACAACCCTACCACCCTGAGAATGTTGTTACGGAAGTGCCACATTGTGTGCATCCCTAGCTACTTAAACATAACCAATCCAGTGTGACCAAAAATGACACATGCAAGGTGTACATCACACCACCCCCCTGAAAAACAGGCCATAAAAATCACTTGTATGTCACCCACCCCTCCCAACCCACATCACCCTTGTCTGCCACACCATGACATGACATGCAACAGCAAAAGAGCAAACCAAAAGCCCAACACATGACCAATTAGATACGAAGTGACATGTGATAAATGGAAACAGGCCTGAGACAATCACAACTGACATGGAATCAGGTCGAATCACTGACCAACAACCCCCCACCCAGATACATACTCATACACAAATGCATGCCACCAGCGGTACCATCAACAAAAGACAGAATGCCTGTTGGCATGCACATTGGCCGAGCCAAATTCACAAATCCCTAACCCGTTTGCTGTGTGTGTCTCCTGCAACACATCGCTCAGCACACAGCACAGTGAGCATCCATTCTGTTGGGGATGCACCTTGAGCATCATATAAAAATGACAAGCAACAAAAATAACCCATTGACGCATGTACACAATCCCCAAATGGTAAGTGATCATGGGCTGCAGGCACACAGCATGCCGGAGAAGGCAATCTGTGTGCACGTGTGGACATGTAGGGGTGGTTGTATGTGTGGTGGAGCATTGTGTAAGTGTGTGTGTCAGTAGGGACATGCACGCAATACATGCATGTGAAATCAAGTGACCCTCAGTGTCCTGTATACATCACATTTGAACATTGCCCATGTGTACACCCCAGTATGTCAAACCACAACAATCCCCTGCACCTGAAAAGTAAAGCCAACACAGGAACAGCCACTGAACAGCAGAACACATCATGTACATAGTACCCAACAATGACAATGTCAGAGAGTGCCAAAACACTGTAGCCCAAGGGTACTGTCTGACAACAAAAGCCCCTCCCTCATTTACTCATCACCATGACCTTCAGAAGAGCTGTGTCTGGGGTCCGTTGGCTTCTTCCTTCTTGTCTACCTTGCTTCAGGATCCTCCTACCCCTTGGTTTCCTTGTTCTACCCTGCGTGGAAATAGGGTCCAGCCCCCTCAGAGGCAACCTTGACTGGTAAAAATACCAAATCGCAGAGAACTCCAAGGAGCTAAACCCCCAAACCTGGGAAAAAGCCTGTAGCCTACCAAAAACCCTGGAAGAGTCTCCAGTAGATGACTTGAAGTAGCTGAATATGGCCAAGCATATGTCCAAGCAGAATGACAGAAGAACTACCAAGGTAGCACAGTTGAAGAATGGATCAACAGGATGGGTAGCATTTTCAGTACACAATAATCAATGAGGATGCAACAACTGATGGGTAGTGTCACAGCTCCGGTCTCCAGGCGCAGGAGTGGCACAAAAAAACCACCCCCTCCGCGGTCTGGGCACCTGCAAGGTCACACTTACACAGGCCTCCGAGACCCCGGCGGGGAAAGAGGGTCAGGGATCCGTTGTTTGGATAGGCATCGGTATTGAGGATAACCGGAAAGAGGGACAGGAGAGGGGAGGTGGATGGGCAAGGGAAAGTAGGCAAAATGTAAAATACTACTATTGACAATTACACATACTCAATCAGTGAAACCATGTTCCTCATGCACATTGTACAAAATGGCTCAAAGCCGCGACA
This sequence comes from Ambystoma mexicanum, assembly GCF_040938575.1. Classification (NCBI taxonomy): domain Eukaryota; kingdom Metazoa; phylum Chordata; class Amphibia; order Caudata; family Ambystomatidae; genus Ambystoma; species Ambystoma mexicanum. The sequence continues at coordinate 1,215,782,987 of NC_090924.1, forward strand.
AAGAGAGACTTATCTCTGGGGTGAGTGCTGGCCTCCTCCCTGCGCACTTTCAGGTCCGGTAACAGGATCAGTTCAATGCTGCAAAAAAGCATGAGTTACTATTCTGTGTGTGTTTTCCACACACACATAACACCATTCATGCCTCAAATTAAGTGATTTCTCCCCAAACAAGCACTCTTGTCTGCTGCTTCATGCATATCCTCTTGCTTGCGCCCCCGTGATGGTTCGTACACTGTTAATGCGTTATGGCAGCCACACGTGGCCCCGCGGTAAATGGAAGATCATGTGGTAAGAATCACACATGATAGAATGGTGCTTGGGTGAGCTGCTAGATGTGTGTGGCGAGGTGCGACTTCAGTACAAGTTGTGTTCTGCCAGCCGTGGATTTCTATAGGTAGCGCATGTGGCAATTTCCATATGCTAATGATATGCACTGCACTCGAGTTTGTGCGGTGCTGGGTGCCCCCCTTGCGCTGTATTAGTTTGTGTCTAGGAATGCTACTGCGCCAATAACTTAGCTTCTATGGAGCAGGGTGGACTTGAGGATATGCCTGACGCCCCCTGGGTGTGCCCCTGACAACTGGGAAAGCTTCTTGGCATTTTGTCCTCAGTGCAGCTTAGCTGTACTGTGTGCATCTTCCCCAACGCCTGGCCAACCTCCTTAGCACTGGCGTAACTTATCTTGCATGTGTGAGGGGCCTGGAGGAAGGACGGCTGGGGCATGGCCCCTCATGCTGCTCACCTTGCTTGGAGCTCCCGGAAACACATTTGCTTCTGTCGGACGTCTGATTACAAGCCCTGTGCTTCTGCTTGCGCGCGCATGCTCACATGTGCCCCACCCAACGTGGCAAGGGTTTCATTAGTTTTTGGACCGGTGTCTGCTGGAAAAGGTAGTCTGGGTGCTCCTTTTCCTGCAGAAAGGGCATAAAAGACATCAATAAGTATTGACATTTTACTGTGTGTGTCTTCATGCTGTTTGTCAATGGGCCATGTCTGAGACCTACATCCCACCTCCTCCCGCACAACCCCAGGTTCTCTACCCTGACAGGTAGAGCTGGAACTTGAGTCGAAAATAACCAAGGAGGCTGGCACAACAGGATGGTTGCCCTGAAACCCAATCATTCATAGATAGTGTGAACAAAGAAAGGCAGAGACAGCAGAAGTCTGAAAAGTCACAGAGAATGTGAGATAGTGGGAAACAGCTGACAGCCAGTCAAGAGCCACAACAGTCAAATAGCATTGGTAAAAGCCAACAGCCAACATAAAGGCATGGATGTGATAGATGAAAGACAGGAGTGATAGAAAGATGCTGTTGAACAGAATTCTACAGAGGCAAACCTAGGCAGTGTAAGAGTATGTGGAAATAACAGCCCAACAGACAGGCGGACAGATCTGCATCAAGGACAGTAGCAGGAAGAAGAACAGGGACTAAAGGCACCAGAGTGTGAAAATCAAGTTAAAGAGCAGTAGTCCAGTAGGAAATCTGCACCCTCAGGCAGCATCAAAGTCCAAGAGGGAAGACAGACACAACGTGCTGTCCAAAGGGAACAGAGTTTAGTAGTAGTATAGGCGGACATCTCAGGTGAGGACTGGACCCTGACTTGTGCCTCTTGGGTCACATTCCTGATGCATCCTCCTTTGCCACAATCCCCAGGGGCTAAACTCAACATGCACCAACTTAACATTGGCAACATTCGGCACCCTCCCACCATCAGTGTGACTCTGACAGGCAAAGGGTACAGGCTACTGTCTACAGCATGAAGTGCATCAAGCACATCTACTGGCAAGAAAATAACATCCATCACAATCAACATCAATAAATGGACATTTCAATAATGTACTCACAAAAATTGATTGCAGACATGCCGTGTAGAAAACATCCATAATCCCCACTAGGGGTGTTAACACAAGTAGTACAGCAGCAGACAGGCCACAGATATGACAAAAGTCTAAAGCCCTTGTGTAAATGGTTGAAACACCAAACGAGACAAGCTTGAAGGGCCCAGCTGGAACAGACAGTGGATGCTTTCAAAAGCCACAAAGCACCACACCGTCACATGAATGGACAATAGACAAGCAATTTTAAACTATATTAATTCATTAAATTAACTATAAAAATCAAAAATGCCCACATACGAACTGTGGGGGAGGCACTCAGGAGGGGGGAGGTACAGGGTGCACCTCAACACCCACATGCAATGATGTTGAGATTAAAAAAAACCTCCATGGGCTCAACGCTTGCACGGCCCGACCAGTGTGGGAGAGAAGTCGTCGTCTTTCTCACCCTCTGACTCAAAAGGTGAATGTGGCACAGTACCCTGACCACGCCTATGTACAGCTTGCCCCTCGTCGGCAGCAAGTCTGTGGGACCGGTGAGCCTGGTTCTGTGCGGTGACAAAATGTAGGTCAGCATGCAGAACCTCACGTTATACGCGTGCTTCCTCTTGCAAGGTAACACGTGTTACACAGAGTTCTTCCTGCATGGCCTAGCATGACACCTTGAACACCTCCTGGCAAGCATGTAGCTAGGCTGAGATGGTATTGTCAAGCTGTTCCAACCTCTCCTCTGTCCGCTGCATCTGGGACATCAAGAGCACACCCAGAGTAGATCGGAGGGAATCATGGTCTACCCTCAGGGCCTCCATGTGTGCCTCTGCATGAGCAGCAATTGCTTGACACAGAGACACCATTTCAGCCCAGCGTGCCCTGTCTGAGGCTACCATTCCCAGCCTGAGTGAGCAGGCCCTGGACTGTGCCGCCTGCTGCTGGAGATCCAGCTGCATAGGAGGGGGAGCACGGATAGGGCCACACGTTCCATGCTCTGAGCAATATTATCAATTGCTGCCCCCTGTTGTTCGGAATTGGCAACCACGGCTTGCTCCCACTCAGTATACCACGGTGGTGCATGGCCACCGCGTTGCTGGGCTTGACACCCGCTGGGCCCAAGGAGCTGCGGTCCTTGTTGGGTTGGCACCACCTGTGGCTGCTGGACTACATTCCTCCATTGACGTGATGCCCCAGGCACATCAGCAATAGGTGTGGAGTGTGACCGTGCGTCCCGATCCACACAGGCAGAGGTCCCACCTCTGTCTGGCCCCTCAGTGCAGGTGCCGCAGACAGAGGATCATCCACATCTGAATCTCTCACCGTTGACGAATGGACATGACGTGCATCCAACTCAACATTGTCGTCAGAGTGATCATCCAGTCTAGACTCATTGCCAGCACTAGACACGATGGTCAGGATCACAAGTGGGTTCTCGTGGCCTTCCACCCAACAACCCCCTCTTATGCCAGGTTGCTGGTGTGACAGCAACCCTGTGTCTGGAATGAGATCAACATCCTCTTCCTCCATTGCGGCATCATCTGAAAAGTGGAAAAAACAAACATGAGTACACATGTCAGAAGCACATAACCCACACACACATAGACATCACATCGACAGCCAACACATGAAGCAGACATGTCACACACAAATGAGAATCTGGCATGCATCCAGTGGCATTAATATGCAAACACATCCCAAAATCAGAAATGGATGTGTCTAAATAGCAAAGCCTACACAAGTACAAAATGTAGTATATCACCTCCATCACACACCACCACTGTCAGGCACATGTCACAGGCAGAAATGACAGATGGCAACAAAGAGATGGCACATACCATAACCCTGTCTGAACTGCTAAATGCCCACACCTGCAAGTGAATCCATACACACAATGACACAGGTAATATGCATGTACACATCTATCACTAAACCATCATCACCAATATAGCTTCATGCATCTGCAGATCAGCCCGTACCGGGTGTCATGGGCCATGTAGACATAGTGAATGTCCAGAGCAAAGCAAGGGTCTGCAATCAGGCATGAAGGACCATAACGTTCAGTACGGTCCAAGCTGCAGGCCATGAAGCCAGGGCCTGATTGAGCACATTGTGCTATGAATGTGCCCTATTCCATTAATCTGTGTGTAAATTCATCACAGCCAGGCCCCACCATATTAGCTAAGTGGGCCTGGGAGTACACATACTGCACAACAGTGCACCTTCAGGATTATGCCAGTTGAACATAATGGGCCCAATGCTGAAATCTCACCAGCATTAATGTCAATCAACTACATATTAGTCAACCAAAAAGCTGTGGAAGACACATGTGCAAATGAACACTTTCACACACACATAGGTGAGTAGCCGCAATGTTGCACTACACAAAGTAGAAACTGCTTGCATATGTACATGTGAAAGTGTGCAAAAACACCCCTTTCCCTATACACCTGTATTGTGAACCTGAACAGCATCAAATACAGCAAAGCAAGCAGCTACAACGCTGCTTGCTTTGATATATCTGAAAGTGTACACATACACCCGTGAAGGCAGCTCCACAGTCATTACAACCCGATTGCCAGGCTACAATCAATCTGTGCCCTAAACCCATTGGTATAGGCCGCAGATTGACCAATCAACTTTGCTAAACACCCGCTAGGGTGTTCGAATACTGAGTACATATGTCACAGGATGCACCTGTGCCCGTGGAATTCCTGACAGTGAAGGTATGAAAATCTGACCACACATGCCGGGTCACTTTGACATTGCAGCAGTGAGTAGGCATGTAGAACAGTGTAACACGGCTCAGAAGTGGGTTGATGCAGTGCAGAACATGTGTACGTTACCCACTATCTAAATGAACAAGTACATTAAGATGTCAATCAATAAACATGAAGGCAGTGTAAGGGCAAGTTCAGGCATCACGTGCAATGTGCATGCAATGGGTTGCATGGCTACAGGAAACCCCCCACCCTTAGTGAAAATACATGGAGGCATTGCATGGCAGTGAAAGGGTGACCAGAGACCTGTGTTTTGGCAGACACTGTTGACTAGCGTCAATTGCATCACCTGAGTCAACTGACAACACAGCAGATGAGAATGGGACAGTAAGCAGGACAAATGGTGAACCCTCAGTAGTACACCCATGTGTGCAGAGGCCACTACACCAGTTGAACAGAGTCAGGGGGCCTGAAAAAGGGGGAGGCCTGTGCCCCACACAGACTGTGACATCCTAAATATGTGCATGATGCAGGACTGAGCCAGAGTTGGCATGGAATGGATGATCAAATGCCATTAAATGTATGTCATCCTGTACACATACTACAATGATCATCCGGGCAAGGACACATAGGGGCATGCACGGAATGCACATGGAGCATAAATGGGCACTCATGTCCCTGCGGAGCATCTGCCATCTGCACAGTCCGAGTGAGAACCCTGATGCACCCCACTGTATGTGTCTGGCAGGTTGGCAGGGGAAAGTGTGCATGTACAGAGGAGCGTTGAACAGGCCATTGCAGTACTCCAACATGATACCCACCAGTGCCGTGGTTAAATTAGGGTGCAGGGGGGTGTAGGGGCAAGGGAGCATGCCTATGTGGAGTACCCACATGCAGGCTGAACCCACATGCACGTCAGTCATGCGATGACATAGTCTGAGTGCTGAGTGGAAAGACACCCCAGGCTACATGCAGAAGAGCCACTGAGCTGGAACAAGGACTGTAGGGGCTGCAGGGTGACTAGCATGTGAGCAGGGTGCAGGTGTGGTGATGAGGACAGTCCCCGTCTGCTCTACATGTCCTGCATGCTGCACAGCAAGCATGCATCAGTGAAGCATTGCATGACTCGCACATGAGAACCATGTACACATAGCATGTAGTGGCAGTCAAGCACAACACATCACACAAGCAAACCACACATGGTCTGTACAAACACACGACAACATTCACTGGACGGGGCATCAAAGTCCTGTGCTATCCAGGTAATCATTTAACTCATGATCATCCCCCCTACCACTTCTCCTAGGTCTCTTTCTTTTCCTATGAGTTTCTATTATCATTTCATGAAGTATGTCAGCACAATTCCTTCTTACTGGACCAATTACAGAAACATTTGTCAGTGGACTTGGTGTTTTTACATGTACTACCTGTGTAGGAGAAAGTTCCAGAAGCTTCATCCTGTCAACATAGATTTTAGGCATGAAATTGTCTCGCATAATCTCTATACGTGATCTCTTTCTGAAAGGTAAACCAGGCTTATTCATCACAGGACCAGGTACTCTCGTGTGTGTCTCTAAAGTAGGAATAATCACATAAGGTCTCGACTGCCTTGTAGTTGCCACATCTGTACCTTCCTTCTGTTCAGGAAGATTCACAGGAGTTCTTACTCCATTTACGTCTATATAATAAGACGTACATACTGTGAGTGAAAGCAATATCACAATAAATAAAATGCAAGCATAAATTACACAAAGATACGCCATTTTGCAGCAAAGGTTTTTGATACATTGTGGATGTCTCTCAGGATCTGGCATGACGATATTGCTACTAATGCTGCCCATTTTTCTTTTTTAAGTAAGGAAAAACACTCTTTAATGGGGCAACAATATGCACTTCTGGAATATGTTGAATCAGCTTTGTAGTCTCCTCGATCATCAGTTTTGCTTACTGGATGATGAACACAAATTCCCAATGAATGCCATGAATTGGCCTCTCACTAGAAGACATGATGATTTTCTTTCAGCATGAAACAAGAGTTCCTCTTCCTAATGGATCTCAGATCTGTCCCTCGAAAGAAAGTCTCACTCAGTTCTTAATGTTCTTTCAGAGTACCCGGTTGGTTTATTATGTCTCTCAGAGATTCATTAAGCGCTACATTGTTCCTTGGGTCTCTTAGGAATGTTCTGACATCGGTCTGTCTCCCAACAAGATGTGGGCACTCTTCAATCATGTAATAGAAGACTAAACTGACCAGTCTGTATGCATTATCTGGTGATAGGGACATTTGTATTTTCCCCACTGAACTCAGGAAGCTGGAGAATCTGCTCAACTGAACTTTTTATCTTTATTCGGCCGCTTCTGCGTCTTTTTGCCTCACCATAGATCTAGTCTTCCCGTGCTGTGGTTCTTCCCCGATACTTGCTTCCAATGGGTGTGGGTGTATAGTGGGTTCTCCAGCATAGATCTTTATATTACCGAGAAAAGTCCAAGCACGTCTGCCTTGCACCTTGACTGCAGAAGGCATGACGTCCTCTATAATGAAAAGGCTGTTGAAGCAAGGTTTGTGCCACTTTTGAGTGTGATTGCAGATTAGTACTGCATCTCCGGGGAAACGTTTGGGAATACAAAGTTCTTTAGTTCCACTTGTTGAAGCATCTCCTTCTGTGTTCTGCGCTGCCCCACACCCTTTTCGCTTGAGCTGTTCTGAAATGACAGAGATTCTTGAGGTCATACAAATAAGATAATCACATAACTCCTTTCCTAACTATAGTGCAGTTGATTGGGCATCACTTCTAACCCTAGCTGAAGGTGTGAGAGGTGTCCTCATTCACCTCCTTGTTTTTATTTTGTGCTGGGTAAGATGGTGGTCTGACCCTGGTTGATTTTTCAATGCGTACAATGCAGATGGCAGGCAATGAAACCATCATTTCTTCAATGTAAGTTTCAATTCAACTATCCTTTCTTTAAGCAAGCTGTTCAGCCTCTCACAGACACCATTTGCTTGCGGGTGATAAGCCGATGAAAACTTGTGTTTATGCCAAGCAACAAACTTATTTGCTCAAAGACTGTGTTAACAAAATGAGGCCATTATGTGATCTTAATATTTCACATATTCCCTATCTAGGAAACACTTCTCTTACTAAAACTTTAGCTGCACAAGTGGAGTCTTGGTTAGTACACAGTCCAGCCTCAATCCACCTCGAGAAAGGACATACCACTACAATCATATATCTATATCCATTATATACTTGCAGCTTGTCGACATAGCCAATATGCAAATGCTCAAAGGGGCCACTAGGTCTAGGAATAACTTCCCTGGTCGTGCGCAATGTATGCCCAGCAGTAAACATTTGACAAATGATGCAATTCACTACATAGAACGCAAAGGGTAGTGCAGCTTGTCCAACGCCACACTTTATAAGGCTACAGGCATCACTGGTTTACCAGTACTGTCTTGTTGCTACATTGCTTTTAGAGGGGTTCAAGGAACACCCTCTCCGCATCCATAAGTCCTTCTCATCTTGGGGTGCTTCCCCCTGGATCTCTATCAATTGAGTTCTAGACAGATTGTTATAACACTCAGACACACTCATCATCACCACCATGCTTTCATTTACATTCAGTGTGTCAAATGACATAATGTCATCTGAACATGCAACTTGTTTAGCTTCCTCGTCGGCTTTTTGATTTCCTTGTGAAATAAAAGCTGTTCTTTTGGTGTGTGCTGCTCACTTTACGACTACAATGGCTACTGGGAATTGTAGTGCTTTAATAAGCCTTTCCAATAGGGCAGCATGTTGCACTGGAGTGCCATCCATTCGGAGGTAGCCCCTTCTTTTCCAGCGTGCTAGCCCTGCGTGTACTGTCGACATCACATAGGCGGAGTCACAGTACATGTTACTTCCTGATCTGCTTGATTCTCGAGTGCAACAATCAGCGCCACTAACTCTGCTACCTGTGCTGAAAAATGACAGGGTAGTTGTGTCCTTATCAGTACCTGAAACTCCCCATTGGCCATGTGCTTTACCACAGCGGCACCTGTATATCTTTGTCCATCATTTTGATCGATTCTTGAAGAACTGTCAATAAAAAGAATCTCCCCAGCTGCCAATGCATTCTCTTTTACTCTCGGAATCTCATCATACAACTCTTCATAGTTCAAACAATCACGTGCATACTCGTCAACATGGCAGTATTCACTATTCTGCATTGAACTATTTTAATCGCTGGATTTGATATGACTACTTCATAAGAGAAGTCAATTGGCCTCATCACGAGGTAGGAGGTAGCCATGGTGCCCCTTACCACATTCCGGGTCAGGGTTCCCGAAATAGGGACTTACTGGGTCATTCCAACCTTGGAGGACCTGGTAAGTCCCCATTCTGGGAACAATTCCCCATTCCCATTCGAGCCCCCATAGGGCTAAATGGGAATGGGGATGGAGCTAATAACGGTATCGCAATTTGCGGTACCGTTATTAGCTCTGAAGTCCCTTAACGGGTTCCTTCCATAACACCTGGTAAAACCAGGCATTAAGGAAGGGACCCGCTAAGGGACCTCGGAACAGGGTGGTAAGGAATTACCGGCACCGGTGTCCTTACCGGTACCGGTAATCTCTTACCACCTACCTCGTAATGAGGCCCAATGTACCCTTAGGTTTTTCCAAAATGGCAATAATGCATGTTCAACAAATAACGTCATGGAACATCCCATTACTATACTGGCAGCCTTCTCAATGGCGAATGCGGCAGTTGCCAAAGATTATTCATAAGGAAAATGACCCTTCATTAGTAAATGAAATTGGCATATTTAACTTGGTCATCAAATCTCAACCCAATATATTAACAGGTGTCTGTCTTGAATATTGCAATGGCACCAACATATCACACTCTCCTATAGAGACTGGTAAATCTTTAGTAAAAGGAAATCTGCTTGTAGCTCCTGTGAAACCTTCAATATTCATGGCATTTCCAGACATCAAAAACTTCCCCTCATCCCTGTACCTGTGAACGAATTCCCTACATCAACAGTGACCCCCCCACCCTAGGTGTCATGAACTGTCCTGTGCTTCTGCTTTGCTGTATCTGCATAGGCGAATGCTGCGACTGCCCTTTTGGCATGCTCATTGTTGCTTGCTGTTTCTGTAAACCTTGTTGTACTCTCGTCGCATGTGTCTGCTGCATTGATTGATTCTGGGCAAACCCACCTCCACTCTGTTGCGAATCTGCAGGCGGGTTTGAAGTCCCCCCTCTTGGAAGTTGATTATTCTGCACAAATCCTTGACTTCTACATGTTCAAGAAAAATGACTTGTCATACCTCAAGTCCAACATACAGGCTGAGGTCTTTCCATTCATCCTTTCTGCATTCATTGATTATCATTCTGTGAATTCAGAAACCCACCTTGATTATTCTGGAAATTTCCTTGATTATTCTGAAATCCTCTTCCTCGATAACCTCCCCTTCCATGTGGTTTAAACACAGTATTTCCTTGATCAAACTGCCTCTGATTATTTATATGTGGCATGTTTACTGCTTGCTGTGAGCTCAATCCGTCCACACTGGTTAACATTGCCCCTTCAATGGCATACTTGGAGAGATTTTTTTGCACTAACCTTGCCTCTTTGCTTTTCCTAGTATTGTCCGTCTTGCAAATCTTTTCTTGCAAGAGTCTGCAATAATGCACTATTGTCAGCTGTATCTCCGACCATGGTTTTGCCTCCATAACCACCAATTTTTTGATCTGCTTCTGTACTGCTTCTGGCAGCCCCTGGCATAATATATGATCAAATACAGGTATAGATTTCCCACAAGCCTCTCGTGTCTCCAAGGCCCACTGTTCTGGGAAATTCTGAATATAAGCAAGTGGAACCTCCCCCTCCTGCATCTTTTTCGTCATTATAGCTCCCAAATCTGCTGCCGTGCAAGTATTGAATGGTGCTCCATCATGAGCAGTGTTTACTGTGGTAAAACCAGAATGTCCTGCTCGTGCCCAAACATAATCAGCCCTTTCACCAAGGATTGCAATCAGGAGACCTTTAATGTCCCCTAGAGCCAACGTATTCCCTTCTGTCATGTTCTCCAGCTCATGTATACATTTTCCAGCGCCAGAAGTTAAACTCAGGAGTTTACACCTTAAATTACCCTTGTCCATTTGTGGACATTCTATATACTGTGGTCTGGCTCCTCCCTTTTCCAACAAAGGAAACTGTGAAACCCAAAATTTGCCTTCATCTCTCATCGTTTGCCTATCCATAGTAGGGACAATGGCTCTGCTCCGCCTTCTTCCTGGCAATGACCTTAAACTGCTAACATAAGGTGACGAGTCCCCCTTCTGACCATAGGACTGCCCTGTAGATGGTGGATTCAGCCAAGTCAGTGACTCTGACGCCCGAGATTTAGGTAGGTCAAAATCTGACCATCGAACTTCCTTATAACTTATAAAACATCCATCAGGTCCACATGCATTATTTCCCTCTTCCCTATGAAAGGTTACTCTGTCTTCATCTGACATCTCCTGTGCCCAACTCGTGTGATCTCCCTCCTCCTCATCTCTCTCCAAAGTCAGTCTATCTAAAGACAGCTCTCTGGGCTCAAAACTGCACAAGGCTCCTTCTCTATCGTACAGCTGTGTACTCTAAAGTCGATCATTTTTGCCCTTCTTTGCACCGCTTTCTGAGTTTTCATATCATGATAAACCTTATTGATAGCATCTCTAATGCTTCTGGAATCTAACTCATCCTCTAGATTTACTCTAGACGGACCTGCTATTGGCTCTTGTCCGGGGAAGAACTCTTCTAAATCTTCCGATGATACTACTCTATCAGGATTCTTTACCTACTTCTCCATGCGATCAAGATTGCGTGCTCTCTGTCCTCTCTTTCGTTCCAACTCATCATCAAACTCCTTTTGCTTTCTTGCTTCCTCTTGTACCCTGTTTTCCTCTTTCTTTTTCATGTCTCTTCTTCATTTTGCCTTTGTATTTCTTCATCTCTATGCCTTTGCATTCTTTTATCCCTTAATTTATGTTCCTCTTCTTCCACTCCTTTATTATCGAATCTTTCCCGCTCTTCGATTGCTTTATTTCTATTTACATATTTTCTTTGCTCTTCTGCTCTTTCCTGTTTCTTCAGCTGTTCATCTTGATAGAGTTGTTTCCATCTTTGCCTATCCTTCCTTTTTGCCCTTTCATCTTTGAATCCTGCGTCCCTTTCTTCATCCTTTTTAGCCTGCTCGTCTTGATCTTCCCTTTGCCTTATGTCCTCGATACCTTTACCATTGAGTTTGAGCAAAATCTGACCACCGATCCATTCATTCTATATAAGTGCTAACTCATCAGCCTTATCTCTTTCTCCTTTCCATCTGTTTATTTCTCGTCCTAAATCTAAAGATGTGCTTGTTCGTTCACCTTTGTCTTTATTGCGTCTCTCCTTGTCCTTTGGGACCTTAGAGATTACTTCTCTCTCAGTGTTTTTCTTTGGGCCCTTGTCGCTGCTTTGCACAGGTGACTCATATGCCCGGTTACTATACCCTACTGCTGCCTTAAGCTCCCTTAATGGGTACAGCCCATCATCATTCTTACTATCGCCATTTATTTCAGGTGCGACGGGTAGAGCGGATAGCTCCTCACCCCCCTCTCTGGATACATTAAGTATCCAATCTACAGGAGGCGGCTCTTCTCTTGCCTCCTGGTACATTTTTCAAAGCTCTAAGCCTGCTAGTCATTTATATAACTTTTTTCTCATATATGCAGCATGCACATATGTCGTCACATGCTGCAGGACTACCATCAATAGTGATCCCCCTTGTGGCCACGGCATGAACATTTTATCTGAATTTCCCTTAACCCATTCTGCACTGTAATGTCTTAGCTTGGGTGCGTGTTTTGTCAGCTGTTTACCCAAGTGTATAAACGGAGTAATATCCTCCGTTTTGACGCATCACTCTTTTCATCGTCAATACTCACCTTTACTCTTTGCAAATTTCAATAATATGTTTTCAAGAAAAACTAAATAATATGAGTGTGCACCAATTGTCGCAGGCTCCAATCCCTCTATATCACGTTTTTTACTTTAATCTGCTAAAAAATATCATCAATTCAAGGTCTTCAAAAAGACACACTTAATTCTTTAACTCTCACGTTTCTCCATTTTACGTTTATCAATCTTGTTTATTATTTCGTCATCATTATACAACCACATAACAAAAAAAGAGACAAACACACTCAGCCGGCCACAAATATCCTAGTCTTCTTTAGAACCATCTTTAACCGGGACCATTTTCCAAGTCTTCAGTATGGGACAGTAGGTGCAGTTTCTTCTGACCGTTCTTTAAAACGCATGGATCTAGGTGTATCCTTCCTCGTGGAATTCTCCCCTCATGGTATCTCTTAATTGCTTGGCATCTCTCCTGAAGCCAATTACTTAATATTCAATACCCATCATTCTCCAAATTACTTTACCCCAACCTCCCTCCGTTACTCGTTTATTCCCCTTATCACTTTTCTCATTCATTGCCCATACACACTTTTGCCTCCTCAGTCAGTTCTACTCACCGTTCGGATATTCGTCTTCCGACTCGTTATTGCCTCTTCAACTTTCCGTTTGTTCAGCTTCCCGTAAACATGGGAGGGGATTCTGTAGAAACCGGGGGACCCGTAACACCTGACCTTGCAAGCATAAACATTTTTATCTAACAATGCTATCTAGAGGGAGCCTCACACCCTTTCAGCCGAATGGCAGAGGTTGTGTGATATTTCGGGTCCCCAAAGCTTACTTTATCTAGATGGATATCTAACCATCCTCTCTCTGCTACCATGTGAACTGGGTGATCTACAGGCCTTTAAGATGAGTAGCAATACCCTTGAGATGGCTGGGGAGGCAGAATTTATTTCTTCATCAGTAATCAAAATGACTCAGGTAGTTGGAAAAAAGGATAACTGTTTTAATATCAATTATCTAATTATCTAAAACAGAGCATACAACCGACATCATCCGACAATGCAAAGCAAATTCTCAATGCATTAAAAAAAAGAATTATAACTTTTATTGCAAAAAATCGTCACAGGTGACGTTTAACCAACGTATTACTAACTTCTGGCCTCATTACACGGAAGGCGGTAAGGGTTAACGGTCACAGGTAATGGTACCGGTGACTGTTAACCCTTAACGCCTTATTACGAGGTCCCTTTGCGGGTTGGTACTTTAACGCCTGCTTTTTGCAGGCGTTAAAAACCAACCCACAAAGGGACCTTGGTGCTAATTACGGCACTGCAAATTTGCGGTACCGTAATTAGCACCTTCCACATTCCCATTATGCCCTATGGGGCAAAAATGGGAATGGAGAAGGGCAATGGTGGAAGGGGGAATTACTGCCCCGCCAACCTTGGAATAGGGCGGTAATTCCCCTTTCCACCAAGGCGGTGCCGGTATTTTACCGGCATGAACCATGGCGCTAATAGCGCCATGGTTCACCGCCTACCGTGTAATGAGGCCCATCATCCTAAGTGGCAAACTGCAAAAACCTATTGAGGAAAGTGATTGGGTCTAAGGAACTATCTAAATATACAATCTATACTAGTATGGAACAATGAGTGAAAGTGATAGATTTCTTAACATCAGGTAGGGCAACTTAACCCTCCGTCCCATTGGCTACACAACTTTAGGACCCCTTATTACATGGTTCCCTACAATTGGCTAGCACTCTAACCTTCGTCAGTACTTTTCCACCTATGTCTAGCAGCACGCAGATTGGACTTCCAGGTGCTGGTGAGCTGATCTAAAACAGAGCTTCCCACCAATTAGCATATTCATCTATCATCACCTCAATGGTCTGCTGACAATTAAGACTTTGAACTTGACCTTGAGAGTGTTCTTAGCTCTGGAGAATTCAGGGGAGGTAAGGCACGCGCTATCCTCATGCATAGGTGTGACCACCTCGTCTGTCCAACTTCATCTGTCCACGTGACTGTAGACCATGATTTTGAGCTTCTTGTGAATTAAAATACTATTTTCTAATAGACCTCTGACATCTTCCTTGTTTTGTTCATGCCTTTAGAACAGAAGCTTGTTCTTTCACATGATTTTGAATCCAATGCCTGCTCATTCCAGCATGATAAGACTTTGCTTCGTCCGGATTTCATTCAAATGGCCATCATATCGTCTCATATGCAGGTATGGTTTTCTCAATGGTAACCTTGCTTCCCAGGTTCTCTTTGATATTGGTATTCTTTCTGGTACCGCACGTGTCTCACATTCTGGCTCCCAATATATAGGCAATATGGGTGAAGTGGTTGAGGTGGGGTTACTTAGCTGCTCCTCTACATGTCTATATTTGATGCAAGCTAATATTCACAGTTCTGTCTATATGTGATGCAAACTAATACTCACAGTTCTGTCTAGATATGACGCATGCTAATATTCACAGCTCTGTCTAGTTGTGATGTAAGCTAATATTTACCGTTCTAGCTAAGTGTGATGCGGGTTAGTGCTCACAATTCTTTCTAGAGTAGCTAGCACAGTTAAAGTACAGTTCATTTAGTTGTGAGATATCGCCAACCAACAGTTCTCCTAGATGGAACAAAAGGCTAGACAACACAGTGGATTTATATGGGTAGCAGTTGCTAAATAGAGATTGGTACATGCACACTACACACTAATGGGTACTGGGGAAAATGCGAAGTATGGCTATCTGGCACAATCAGGCTATCTGGCACAACCAGGCTATCTAGCACAATCGGGATATCTATCCCCATCTGGCTAAATGTGGCTATCTGGCACAATCACGCAATCAGCCCTGAAGAGACGTATCTTCACAACCCCGAACGCTGTATCAGATCAAACTCAGAGGGCCGAATGGAGTCCAGAACGCCTAACATCCTCATTTTAAAATGTTTAAGGGAGGTGACCAACTCAACCTTCGTGACTATATGCAAAGCCTCCTAGAGTGAAAAAGTAGGAGGGGCAAGAATTTTCCTAAAGGCGGTTAGTTGTTTACACATATGCCAAGCCTTCAATGAGATAAGGCACAGTTCACAGCATTGGGGATTGCCAAAGACAGTCCAAAGATCTCCTTCCACAACTTTCCTTGTATACAAGGAAGCAAATTGCCCAACTCTTGCAATGACAAGTCCAGGCCATACAGGATCACAGGTTCAAACTTGGCAAGATAGTACCACCGTAATGGGAGCATAGAAAATTTACAAATTCTATACCGCAAACCTTTAATAGGAAAAACTGTTTTATGCGCCTTAGCATAAAGGCTGGTTTTCCAAAATTCCACTGTGCCCTTGTTGGAAAGGTTGTAGCTGTTACGCTCACCTGGTATCCACGGGGGTGCCACACAATACTGGATGGAGGTTTAAGTGCTATCCCAGACCCCTCTCTGCTTGTTTATGTGCTAGACGTTGGGTAGCTGTTACGCTCCCCTGGCTCCCACAGGGGCGTCGGTCAGACCCGGACAGCTGCGGTCTCCACCAACGTGATGCGTAGTGCAGAGATGACAGACTGGACTGGCCCTCCTAATCTCGTCTGCTTGACACGTAGAAGTATTCTCCTGCAAGTGGAGAGAGGAGTTTAGCCACCCGTGTATTCTAGCGATGGCACCCCGCTGTTCTCCCCACTAATCAGCTCTGAAATTCCCTTTCAGTAATCTCACCTTATATTCTTGAAAGATGAGCTCTCCATCCTGCAGGTAAGAGTCTGTATTACCCGACGCTGTCCGGTAAATGATGCATGTACGTGTTGTTTTCTCTCCGTTTACAGGTGCGGTGTATGAGGATGTGGAGAGTTAAAGAATAATGCCTCCGGTGGTAAATAAGGTAAGTCTATGGTGGTAAAAGAGATTGTATTTGTTGGCTCTCTCGGCTCACCTTGTTGTTTCTTTTTGTCCCCTAGGTGCCAGAGTTCGGCAAAGAAATGATGGAGGCAGCGCCGAATCGAAAGATGCTGTGAGGACTGGTGAGTATGGCGCAGTGCTGCAGCTGGCGATGTGACGCGTGCAGAAATAACGTTCTTTCCAAGTTCGGAGACGTGATGGATCCGGAATCAGGTGAGGAACTGAAATAATGTTTGTTTTCTAACCTTGCCTCTTCTTTCTTCTTCTTATAGGAGCTCCGGATTCAAGACGGGCGTGGCAGAAGACTGGATGCTGACTTGCAGGCACGGTGAGCGTTACGCTGCTGGATACAGAATAACGTGAAGCGTGTGCTGCTGTTCGGGCGTGGTTTAAATAGCCTCCAAAGTAGTTCCAGGTAAGAAGTTCCCCAGAACCACACCTGAGTAAAAAATAGTCCCTGTAGTAAAATAGTCCCATCCATGCCTCACGTTGGCTTGGATTCATTTGCTGCATGGTCTGCATGAGGTAAGTAATGTCTATGACCCTGGCGTCTATGGCGCCAGGACTGATTTCTATTATGAGCCTGGTGCCTAAGGTGCCAGGACTGAACCCAGACAGACCCCAGCCGGGGCTGCTGGGGTTTAAATATCTGGATGCCTGCTCTCGGGGCTGATGGGCTTGATCCGGATGCCGGGGGTAGGCATCATGACAGCAATCCCCCCAAGGCCCCTCCTAAAGTTGTTCTTCCCCTTGGTCCTGGTTTGTCTGGGAAGTTCCTATGTAATTTCTTCACCAACCGAGGTGCATGAACGTGGTCACTAGGCTCCCATGACCTTCCTTGTGGTCCGTAAGCCTTCCAGTCGATTAAATAAAAAAGTCTTGATTTAACCATCTTAGAGTCCAGGATATTTTTTTACCTCGAATTCAGGTTCTCCATCTATTAGGATGGGTCAGGTGGTTTGGTTAATCTTGTCCCAGGTTGAACTGGTTTTAGAAGTGAAACATGAAAGACAGGATGAATCTGCATATTAGAGGGTAATTCCAATTTGACGGCCACCGGGTTGATAATGGCCTTAATGGTGTAAGGTCCCAAATATCTAGTATTAAAAGTCAGAGTTCCCTTTAGAGGTATGTGTTTTGTAGCCAGCCATACTTGATCTCGAATCTGGTATTGTGGAGTTTCACTTCTATGTTGATCAGCATTTTTCTTGTATTTCTCTTTTGCTTGTTTCAAATGTTCTGTTGCCTACATAAAGGCTTGTGTAATAGTAGAGTGCAGATGAGTCACTGCAGGCATTTCTAAGTGTTGAGGCAAATCGAGTTCTGAGGTTCGAGGATGATGTCCATATATGGTATAAAAGGGGCTGTGTCCGGTTCCTGAATGTACAGAGTTATTGTATGCGTATTCAGAAATCCATAAAATATCCTTTCAATTGCTTTCCGTTTGGTGTAGCATACAACATAGGTATTGTTCAAGAGTCTGGTTGGTCCTCTCCGTCTGACCATCGGTTTGGGGATGGTGACTGGTTGATAACCTTACATCGATTTGCGCCAATTGACAACATTTCTTCCAAAATTGCAAAATGAATTGACTACCTCGGTCAGAGACCAATACGGAAGGAAATCCATGTATTCGAACAATTTTTTCGAGAAATTCCTTGGCCAAAATTCAAGCGGAAGGTAATCCTTTTAAAGGAATAAAGTGGGCCATCTTGGAAAAAAGATCCACAATAACTAGAATGGTGTTAAATCCATTACATGGAGGTAGATCTGTAGTAAAGTCTAAAGACAAGGTGTGCCATGGTGTAGGTGGAATATCCAAAGGTTGTAAAAGGCCAGCTAGTTTTTTCTTCTGACTTTTGTTTTGGGCGCAGATACCACAAGACATCACAAATGACTTTACGTCTTTTCGCCAGGTGGGCCACCAGAATTGTCTTTTAATTTTAGCTTCAGTTTTTGTGATACCTGGGTGTCCTTCCATAAGGGCGTCATGATAATTGGAGATGACTAGTTCTTGTAGTTCCTTGTGTGGTAGAAATAGACGTCCTTGATAGTAAGGTAGGTCATTGATGACTGAATAATCTTGGCCTTTCTTTACCCAGTACTGCAGGGCTGCTGGATCGAAAAGTTGTTGGATTTTTAAATGAATATCTTCTAGAGTCTGTAGAGTAGTTATGCCAAGAATTCATTGTTCTGAAATTATAGGCACTGGTTCCGGGTTCAAATATGCTTCTCCCATCCCTATTCGGGATAAGGCATCTGCCTTGCCATTTTTACAACCTGGTCGATAAGTGATCACGAAATCGAATTCGGCAAAGAATAATGCCCATCGAAGTTGACGCGATGATTGGGCTTTGGTTGTTTTTAAATACTTCTAATTCCTGTGATCGGTGATTACAGTAATGGTATGCCTGGCACCGAGAAGATAATGCCACCAAGACTTGAAGGCAGATTTGATGGCTAACAACACTTTATCGGTAACCGCATAGTTTAACTCGGGTGCCGAGAACTTTCTGGACCAAAATGCTACTGGATGAAGTTGACCGGTTTCAGGATCCTTCTGTGACAGGACAGCCCCCATGGCTAAACTGGATGCATCGGTTTCAACTATGTATGGAAGCTCGGGGCGTGGATGCTTTAAGACAGGTGCTGACGTGAATTTCGCAAAAGTGCTGTGATGGGGTGTACAACATGTGAGAAGTCAGGAATAAATCTGCGGTAGAAATGAGCAAATCCAAGCATGCTTTGTACCCCTTTAACTGAACTGGGTGATGGCCACTTGAGAATTGCGTCCACCTTTCGAGAGTCCATTCGGACTTCTTTTGGAGTCAGGATAAATCCAAGGAATTCAACTTCTGTAGCATGAAAAACACATTTTTCCAATTTTGCATATAACTTGTGCTGGCGTAGTTTCTCAAGGACTGCACGAACGTGCTTAACATGGTCTGATTCTGAGGAGGAGTACACTAGAATATCGTCTATGTATACGACAACACAGACGTCAGTGAGTTCTCGGAGGACATCGTTGATAAAATACTGGAAGGCTACTGGTGCATTGCACAACCTGAAGGGCATCACCTGATATTCGAATAATCCGTACTTGGTGGGAAAGGCAGTCTTCCATTCGTTGCCTTTCTTTACACGTGCCAGATGATATGCCCCTCGGAGATCTAATTTAGTGTAGATGCAAGCATCCTTTACTTGGTCTAGTAATTCAGGGATCAGAGGCAATGGTATCGTTTTTTTACCGTAATCTGATTTAATGCGTGGTAATCTATGCACGCTCTAAGGTCACCTTCCTTTTTAGCCACAAAGAATAAACCTGAGGATTCAGGAGACTTGGAGGGACGAATAAAGCCATTAGCAAGGTATTGGTCCAAGTATTGTCGTAGGTGAAGATTTTCGGGTTCCGTAAGGGCGTAGATTCTACTGCATGGGGGTTGTGCACTGGGTAAGAGGTCGATTTGACAATCATATGATCTGTGAGGTGCTAATGTGTTTGCCTGTTCTATTTGAAAAACATCCTGAAATTCTTGATATTCTTGAGGTAACTACACGATTGGATTAGTGACTGTGGCCAGGCCTTTGCTCAAGGTTTTTTCCGGGTAACAGGTGTGTGCACAATCCGTGAAGGTTATTCTCTTCTCTCGCCATTCAATACAAGGATTATGTGTTTCCAACCATGGCATCACCAGTATTATTTGGAACTGCGGGGCTTTGATTAAATCAAACACAATAGTCTTTCCATGCCCATCTTGACCCAACAGTCTCATCTCTGTAGTGGAATGAGTTACAGGCCCAGAGGCCATTTCAGTTCCATCGTCTGTGGTGATGACATCGGAAGTGGTCTCTTTGCCAAGAGGTAGATTCATCCTTGAAGCCAATTCGTGGTCCATATAGTTTCCTATGGCCCCGCTATCAATGTATGCCCTTTCGGTGTGCATACGTGATGGCTGCCTTGGAGCAATAGGGACCATTGGTATGATGAGGTGTGAGGTCTGAGTGTCCTTCTTTAAGCTCAGCAAGCGAACCTCTAAGCTTGTAGGGCGTGGCCTTTTCCCAAATCAGGCTCTATTTGGCTTTTGTCAGCAACTCAGACCACTTTTTTGGGTGGTTTTATAGGGCAATCCTGTAGAAAATGTCCTGAGGTTCCACAGCACAGACACAATTGCATCTGCCATCTCCTTTCTCTTTCCTTTTGAGATAAGGGTCCTTTAACCCCCCGATCTGCATAGGTTCTGATGCATCTGTTCCTTTGGGGGTAACATTGGGTTTAACCAATACCCGATTCTCGAACTTAGCTCGATCAGCCTTTCTATTCTGAAGTCGGTGGTCTAACTGGACCACTAAGTCTATATATTTTGCGCAATCCTGAGGTGGGTTCAGAACTTGGGCCAAAACATCTTTGAGTTCTCCCCGAAGTCCACGATGAAATAATGTAATTCGTTTTACCTCTGGCCATCCAGTTTCCACCACCAACCTATTGAAGGTTGCGATATAGGTTAGCAGATCCTGGTTACCTTGTCATGGGGATAAAAGTTTGTTATCCAGGGCCTGTCCCTGTGAATGTCTGGCGAATAGTCTTTCCATGCTCAATTGAAAACCCTGAAAATCCCGAAGAAGAGGGTCATCCTGGTTGACTAGTGGAATTGACCAATCAGCTGCACTGCCACTCAGATATGATAATACAAAGGCTACTTTAGCTTGGTCATTTGGAAAAGCTCCAGGTCTGCATAAAAAGTGCAAGCGGCATTGGTTCATAAACACGGCAAACCTTTTTGGGTCCCCAGCAGCGTTCAGGTGGAGCTAAAGGAACATCCCCTGGTAAAACCACTTGCACAGGATTGCTCGATGAAACAGGAGTTGGATTCCCCCCGAGTCCAAGTAGGGGTGTTTGCCCAGCTTGGTTTTGCAGCAGTTGCCTAGCAAGATCATCAGTGCGCTCCTTTGAGACAATCAGTTCTCTCCTGAGGGCATTAGTCTCATTGCGAGCGGAGTGCACTTCCGCTCTAAGTTCCCCCAATAATTGGACCAGTTGGTCAGTTTCTGAGGTTTCCATAACGCCCGGGTGGGGATTTGTAGAAAGTCTTCGCGTTCTGTTACGCTCACCTGGCTCCCACAGGGGCATTGGTCGGACCCGGAAAGCTGCGGTCTCCACCAAAGTGTTGTGTAGTGTAGAGATGACAGACTGGACTGGCCCTCCTAATCTCGTCTGCTTGACCCGTAGAAGTATTCTCCTGCAAGTGGAGAGAGGAGTTTAGCCACCAGTGGATTCTAGCGATGGCACCCCGCTGATCTCCCCACTAATCAGCTCCGAAATTCCCTTTCAGTAATCTCACCTTATATTCTTGAAAGATGAGGTCTCCATCCTGCGTGGATTGCAGGGGCGCGTAGATACCAGTTACTTCACTGGTTCGAAGGTGTTGGGAGAGTTCCGGATGAGTATTGACTCTGAGGTTCCTGGCGAGGACCAATAAGTATAAAGTTCATAGAGTTCAATATGTCCGATGTTCACTCTGGTTTTGATACCATCTGCATTGTAATGTAGAAGCATTAATATTACATATTTACTATGTGTTTGTATTTGTAAGGTGGAGCGAGTATCTGAATTGCAGGTAGTACATAATCTGCCATGGTTTGTAATTTGTACGAGTTGCTGAAATGGAACGGATTCACAGTTAGGTGTGGATACATACACGAATCGTTCATTAGGGATTTGTTCCTGTGCCATATTGTTGCACAGAACGCACGTATGTTTCCACATGTATGAAATCTGGAAGATTTCATTTATAGGTATGTTTTTGTTTTCTAGTACTTGTAGTAAGTACATTAGAAATTCTTTTGGATCTTCTTGTGAGTTTATAGTAAATTTCACTATTCCAGCACAGTAGTCCAATTCTTGTCTTATTCCATGAACACTGTATGTGTTGTCAGGATTGTTGCTTGCATTTCTATGAAGGGCTAACATTTGCAAACACAATTGGTCTCTATTGTGTAAGTAAATGTTGTCAACAGTTGGTGGCAATTGAAATAGAATATTTATTGCTACATTTGCATAGCAGTTTACACCAGTTATATTTGAACATTTGAATGGACCAGATAGTTCTCTGTCCAAGTCATTTCTCGTGTGTGTTGCTTCTTTGAGGAAATGCCTGAGTTGCTTTGAGTAGTAGATTCTCTTTGGTTTTAGAAATTAATGAAGTATTAGCTTCTTTTACTCTCTTTGGAGGATTTGCAGTGAGATTCGGTTGCATTTCTGTTTGAAGCAGTTTTCTTTTACAACATTTTGCTTTTTGTAGAACAGGATAGGTTTTTAGATGGGGGTGTATAGTGAACGTAGTCTATTGTATTCTAAAATGCAAGGAATATCAGTGTTTACTTTACTTGCATCAAAGATGTTTAGCAAATGACTGTCACGTGTACGCAAGTGTGATAGTGTTACGTAGCTCATGCCTCCTTTAAAGACTGTGTTCCTAATATCTATCAATGCTTTATGTAGGGTAAGACCTTGAGATTTGTGAATGGTGACTGCGTATGCTAGAGTTGAGAGAAAATTGTTCTTCACGTACATACATGTCTTTGAAAAGAAGGAATCGAGCTGTTGAGCGTCCTATCCTTTTTACTTCTTATAGATTGTCAAAGAGAATATTGACAAACTGAATGTTGTTGTCACTTGGGTATGTTTGAAAGCCAACAACTGTACCAAGTGCTCCATTAACTAGACATTAACGTCAAGGTTACGTTTAAGCATTACTCTACAGTTTATAGATAATTTTAATATTTTATCCAAACCAGCTGTGTTGGATATGGAGTTTTCTAAGGTATTTAGTCTTTTTGTGGCTTGTTGACACATGGGTAGTGTCATACCATGTACGTCCAGTTTGTCTGTGGAGCAAATTCCAATTATTGGTTGCATTGCTTTTTTCAACATTGTTTCATTAAATTTGGAACAGCTTGCAAGAGTTGGCATCAAGGACATACTTTTGACATTTATGTGTGCTAATTGTTCCATGACAT
The DNA here is from genome assembly GCF_040938575.1 of Ambystoma mexicanum. NCBI lineage: Eukaryota > Metazoa > Chordata > Amphibia > Caudata > Ambystomatidae > Ambystoma > Ambystoma mexicanum. The sequence goes on from NC_090924.1 coordinate 1,215,806,381, forward strand.
CAGTAGCACATGAGTTATGGCCATAAAGTGCATGGATGTGGCAGGTTTTTAAAATTGCTTGTGCTTCTTGAGATAGTACACCAACTCTAATACTTTTTAAATGTTGGCGTAGGTGAGGTCTGCAGACTGGCGCATGTTTTCTATTAATTCTCTGTATTGGAAATGTTGCCAAAGGTTAACATTTCCTATGCTGCCAACAGTTTTACGGCAGAGTTTGTGTCCCAAGGTTTTAAAAATAAAAATAGATTCACATTTCACTAGTGTCAATTGAAGATGATCTCAGAAAACAATAATGTGCTTTCCTCCAAAGAGCTCTTTGTAGTTTGTTTTGAGTACTTCTTGTAATCTGAGGTGAATCAAAGCCAACATTAGGTTGGAGACCATGCTCACTTCATCTATAAGTAGCATTTTCATTTGTTTTAACACTCTGCGTAAGTCCATTGCAGCTTCTGTAGAAAGTTTGTAATATTCTAATTTGTTTTGGTGTTCTACTGGAAGGAGTAGTAATCAGTGTAAAGTGACACTGCCTATGTTGTAGGCAGCTAAACCTGTGGGGGCAGTTACAACAGCTGACAGTTTGTTGTTTGTCAATTGTTGAAGGAACTCGCTGATGATTTTGATTAAGAATCTTTTGAACCTGTTTGACCACTGACGTATAGTAGTATAGGTTCGTAATTTTGGCAGGTACATTCTTTATTTTCATGTTGTACACCATGTGCAATTTCTTTTGTTACTGCTTGAAACATGCTACGCTGCTCATTTTTCAGTTTTGATTGCAGTACAGTTAAGTCTTATGTATCTTCTTTATAGTAACACATGGTGTTTTCTACTTCTATCATAGCAAAGTCTGCCTCATTTGCTATTAGTGGTTGTCTCAGTGGTTCTTGGCTTCCTGTTACAGAAGGTTCACTACTGTCGGGAGAATCCTTATCTAGTTGGGCTTGGAGTTCTTCTTTGTGTTGCTGTTCATTGTGCAACATTGTTTTGTACTGTGTAAAGTTTACATTGGTTATAGTGCTTTAATTTGCTTTGAAAGCGTCTTCATAGGAGTCATAGATACCACGTAAATATTCTTCTTTTCTCCATGGTTTAAAAAGTTGTAGCAGGGACATGTAATATAGTTCTTTATGTTGAGGAGTTTTTAATGACAATTTGATATGATTAATTAAGCTTTGTTTGGTAAATTTGTCACTCTGTATCTTTATTTTCATCGGGTTTTATATTATTTTTGTATGTAAAGTTTTGTGCTATGTGGTATAGACACATGGTTTCCAAGGTGGTACTCCTGTTTGGGTAGTATGTGTCTAGTAAATTGTTTTTCAAAAAGTCTTTGCTGTTGGGATCATTTTTGGCTATTGTTTCTATGTCGTCGTATGACTCTTTTTCTTGATTTAGTAGGACCAAGACTTAGCCATACTATATTTTCAGATTTTCCATACAAAGCAGTACCGGTTAAATGATCTGCAGCCTCATAGGAGCCACATTCTCTCTGAGAGAGCATTTTTATGCCTACGCTGTACAATTACTGAGACAGTGTTTTGTCCAATGATAGGTCATTCCAGAGGTCTTGAATCTCTGTTTTTCTGCTTTGGTTAAGTAGGCTGTAACATATTGTGCAACTGCAGTGGAATTGTCTGCAATGTACTGCACATCTATGTTTGCATTCCATAAGAGGGCAATCATCGCATTGTAATCATTGATATATTTTGCTTCTTCTGGTCTTTTTATGTAATATGTGTTCTTAGGTGATTTACCTTTAACACTATGGGCCTCATTACAAGGTGGGCGGTAAGGGATTACTGGCACCGGAAAGGGCACCGGTGCCGGTAATCCCTTACCGCCCTACTACGAGGTCCCTTAGCGGGTTCCTTCCTTAATGCCTGGTTTTACCAGGCGTTATGGAAGGGACCCGTTAAGGGACTTCAGAGCTAATAACGGTATCGCAATTTGCGATACCATTATTAGCACCTTCACCCTTCCCATTGAACCCTACGAGGGCTGAAATGGGAATGGGGAATGGCTTTTTGAATGGGGCTTACCGGTCCTGCAAAGGTCAGAATTGACCAGTAAGTCCCCATTGAACGGGACCGGACACGGTACCGGTATTGGAGGTAGTCATGGTGCTAATAGCGCCATGACAACCTCCAACCTCGTAATGTGGCCCTATGTCTAACTAAAGACATTCACCTGTTTCTGTAACTGGTCTAGGGAAACCAAAGAGGCATTTGGTGTAGTATTTCCCTTTGTTTTTGTATTTGCGACAACAATATTTCCCACATTTGTGTCTTTGAAATTGTACAATTTGTGCATGAAGATCACTATTTGTTGCTTCTGATGGAATTTCACAAGTGACATATTTTTCGATAAACTGTCTTGACCAAATTTAAGAGCATCTTTAATCCATAAAAGCATGTGGATATGTGGTGCTCCTCTGGCTTGGTATTCTTTTCTCCAAAAGAAGTGTTGCACTTCTCTGAGGGGAGGAACTGTTTTATTACATATAAAGTATAGCATAGCAATGAAGGGAAGATGGAAATATCCTGAAACATTAACAGGATCTAGAGAGCAAAGTTCTCCAGGTGTTAGTATATCTATGTTTGTTTTGTTTTTGTTTGATATGCGTAGGAAATCATGTAAATCTTCTCATGCATATTCTGCACAACTTAATGTAGCAAACCAAGTGGGTGGGCCAAGGTTTCTTATCATACAACGTACATCTCTGTGACGTCGGAACCAGTACTCTTTAGTACCACGCATATTTGCTAACAGATTTGTAATGCTTGATTGTAGAACCTCATCTTTTTCTTGCACTTTTTGTAGTATTTGCATAGCTGACATATTTTGAACGTGGGTTCTTGATTTCAATGTGTGTGCAACTCCGTAGCATAGAGTTGCTAGTTCACTTTCAAAGAGTAGGTGGAATATGTATTACAGATTTTGTCTAAATCTGGGATCTTCAGAATACATTTGTAACGAGCGGTATTGATGCTGTTATCTGAATGGATCTATGATCGTACTTCCCCCCATTCCCAGTAGGAAAGAGTAGAGGAAAAGCATGTGCTTCTGTACTTTTTTCCCATATTATCGATTGGTGATCCTCTGGTTTGACGCATTTGGTATGTTTCTAGTGCATCATCTATGGTGTCATTAGAGTGTAATGGATGAATTGTATAATGGTATAAAATATTGGCTACTGTAGCAGGATCTAGAAGTTCAAATTGACCACTTTCTGGTGAGTCTTGAATTATTTTAGTGGTTTCCCTCAAGTTTTCTTCAATATTCATTTCTTTGTAGTATTCATTATTGTCTTTTAGATATTGCAAGGCTTGTCTAACTTTATGTAAGTCTACGAGTTGTTGCCAAAGTCTTTTGTCTTTTGTAGGTACACCATTTACTAAGAGAATTAAACATTGCTCTATTGGACTTTGCACTCCCATAGTGTGCACATTTTCTTTCAGATCTAATCGTAAATAAACTACTTTGGCACAAATACTTTTCACTAATTTAGAGGGAGGTAATTTTGCTGTTTTTGGTTGAAGGCGGATTATTGCTTGAAATGGGTGCACTGTTTGAATTATGATGCTCTCATATAAATTAAGTTGTTGCAGGGGTTTTGGTAGTGGGAATAATTCCAAGTTATTTATGATAGCACGTGAAGGTGTTTGGTTGTTGTCAAGTTTTGTAGGGAAGTAAGTGCAAAGTATTAAGGGGTCAGTTATTTCATATTTGGTTTCTGCTATAGGGTAGAGAGCTAATTCAAACCATTTGGAATCTTCATTGTCTTCTATTTTGTATGTTACGTCTAAAGTTTTTGTGTTACTTTTATAAAAAGTTCTGCAGCAACACACACACACATGGTTTGGTACGTCAACGGATGTAATTTTAAATTGTAGTATTTCATTTTTGTATTTGTGTAGTAGAAGGTTGCGATCTGTACAATTGTTGCTAGTCTGTTGTAAAGCTATTGCATTTTGTAAGTGGCTTTCACTTCCAAAATACTTTCTCGGGATATGCTCTATTTCTTCGAGTAGGTCTTTGGCTGTACCATGTAGAAGATTGTTATTCAAATTGGCTAGTGCTAAAGCAGGACTTTTAGCATAGTACAGTTTATAGTTTATAGACTACATTTCTTATAGTTGAATGATGTGTTGATATCATTTTGATATGATGGAAGGTGCTTTTGCAAATAGGTCCTGAAATGCAGGCTAATGAATGTCCTTGTAGTCCTGTGTGTTTGCGCACTGGACAGGTATCCATATTTTGTAGTAGATTCATTTTTATTTTGTCTTTGCCTTTCACATACTGATTGAGGAACTGGTATAAAGATTTGAGCGATTTTTTGACAATATGACACTTTGACGGGCACAGCCTTTTGTATACTGGATGTTCTGGTTCAGTCGAATGGAGAGGTGATACTGAGTTTTCTGGGGACATTTTTGTAAGCAGCATTTCTTGTTGCATTATGGTATTATTAACTTTTTCATACCCTCGTCCACTGCTATGTATGGCAATTGTGTTTGTTTGCTTTTGCTTGCATGCCTCTTCATTAAAACATCGTTCTGTGCTTGTGGTGTGACTCCATTGACCTCCACAGATATTTAAGAAGTTATTTTTGTTGACATTCCGTTTATTGAGAAGTCTTTTTTCTAATTTAGTGGTTAGTTTTGTTAGTGGTTTCATTCTGTTTAACACTAAAATAAACAACTTTCTTTTGAGAAGGATTGCACTGTCTATCAAAACTTCCAAGATTAATTTTCTATGGTAGGTTTTAAGGGTTGTGCATGATTTCTCTCCTGTTTTTATAAGATTCTGAAGTACTCTGTGGTGGAACATTTTTTCTAAAATACTTTTTTTGGTATGGTTTCTTGCCACTACATCAAGCTTTATAGGAGCAGTGTTAGCAGTAGTGGTAGCTGAATTCTTGTTAATCACTTTCTTTTTCCTTTTACATTTTGAAAGACGAGGGAAAGTTTTGTATTGGAAGCTTGTTTCATTTCGCTTAATGATCTTTTGTTTGAACTTTTTGTACATATTCTGCTAGAGATGGATGCTTATTTTGGACACTTTTATTTTCATTTGCTCTACTTCTGCGTTGCTTTCTATGGACTTGCTTCTTGGTAGGCATTCTGTTGAAAAAAAGAAGCTATGGGCTGGGCTGTTGTGCAATATATGTGTGCTGTGTGCATGAGTGTCTGAGTATGATGGTAAGGATGTATGTGGTGGTGTGTGATTGTGCATTTGCCAGCTACAACTAGTTGGGAAGGTTATTCTTGTATTTGTGTGTTAGGATAGTGGGGTTCAGATGACAGTACAAAGTAAGGTAGTGGTGAGGAGAAGCTGTAATACTAAATCTAATGGTATAGGATTCAAGCTGTTCTTTGTTCTGTAATACTAACATTCTAGAGGCTGAGTTATGTCATTTGTGCGCCGAAAAACAGGGAGTTTTGTGCCTTTCTGCCTGCTAATCCCTTTTCAACAAATGGGGATTTATGGGCAGAATGGTGCACAAATCTCTGTTTTTCGGCGCACAAATTCCATGAATCAGCCCCACAGTGTGTTTTAGTAAGAGTAAGAATATTATGGTAGTATTGTACTCTCTTTGTTTGGAATGAGCAGGTTTCTTCTGAGTTGTTGTTTGTACTTCAGATGCTGCTGCTTTTCAGGAGAGTGGTCTTCACTGCAATTGTAAAAGAAAGAAGTTAGTAAATGTTTGTGTTTATAGCACTGATGTTAATTTAGAAGTTGATTGTATATTTTTGTAGTAGTACTCTTGTTTGATAACTGAACATAGTGGGCCTCATCACCAGTAGGGCGGTAACGCAGGTGCTAATAGCGCTGGTGTTATTTGCCCTACCGCCAAACCCACCGGTGCTATTAGCGCCGGATCGCAGGTTTGGCGGAATGGGAAATCCCTATTCCCCATTGAGCCCATTCGGGAATTCCCCATTCCCCATTGGACTCAATGGGGAAATTTCGTGCTTTTACTGCCGGCGGATTTCCGCCCACCGTAAACGCACCGAAAATCAGCAAATTCTCTGTGGATTTCCCCGCAACTTAGAGCTGGGGGGAAGTCAGCTGTAGCCGTGATTTGGTGGACCCTTAAATCCGGCGGTAACAGCACTACCGCTGGATTTAAGTGCTACCGCCAAACTCGTGGTGAGGCCCAGTGTGTGAATGCAGTTTACTTTGACTATGTGCAGACTTTATATTTTACTTACAATGGGCCTCATTACGACCCTGGCGTTAACCATGGCGCTATTAGCGCCATGGTTGACGCCGGTAAATTACCAACTCCGCCATGGTGAATGGCGGAATTACCGCCCCATTCCAAGGTTGGCGGGGCGGTAATTCCCCATTCACCATGGGCCCTTCCCCATTCCCATTTTTGCCCCCATAGGGCTCAATCGGAATGGGGAAGGCGCTAATTACGGCACCGTAAATTACGGTGCCGTAATTAGCTCCTAGGTCCCTTTGCGGGTTGGTTTTTTAACACCTGCTAAAAGCAGACGTTAAAGTGCAACCCGCAAAGGGACCTCATAATCAGGCCTTAAGGGTTTAACGGCACCAACACCTTTTCTGCGCCGTTAACCCCTTAACGCCTGGGTTGTAATGAGGCCCAATATGTTAGTTCAATATGCTTTGCAAATGAGTAGAATACTAAGTGGATGAATAACTGTGTTATTGAATGTTAGGAGATAGAAGAAATAATAATATACTTATTTTGCAATTTTTATAAGGTAAATGGCAGAAACTGTATTGAAAAGCATGGAATGTATGCATTTGTGAAGTTATGGGTAATAAAACAGAAGGATGTGATTTACAGGCAGTGGTTTTATTTCAGCTGGCAGTATTTCAATGATAGTGTCTATCTGTGTGAGTGTATGAAGATGCATGACCTTATCCTGGCTGTCTGTAATTTCATAATACACTACTAAGTGTTTTTCTACAATTATACTGTTATTTCTACTATCTTTTAATATTATAATTTTTTGGATACCTGTGTGTGTCAAAATAAATTCAGATAGCAGACAGGCTTGGAAGTGACAGTTGATTATAGCAGATGGGGAACAATGACAGTAAGTTCATTTAATAGCTTATACAGGTTAAGTGGCAGTTACACTGTTGATATGCATTCATAATAGTTGTACATGTACTGTGTAGAAAATATGCATACCTGTAGTTTGTATTCATGCATATGGATATGCATGCAGCTGTAAGTAGAAATCTTGGAGACTTGTACAGTAGATTTTGTAGTAGGTGCTTTCCAATGATATCAGACTTGTACTCAGAGTGATCAACAGTACATTTGAAGTACTGAGCTCTGATGATGGAGTTAGATGTAGAGGTCTTGGATGTGATTGGTGGAAGTGTTTTTCTACAAAGTACTGTTATTTCTCCTATCTTTTAATATTATCATTTTTTGGATAGCTGTGTGTGTCAAAATAAATTGAGATAGCAGACATGTTTGGAAGTGAGAGGTGATTATAACAGATGGGGAAAAACGACAGTACGTTCATTTAATAGGTTATAGAGGTTAAGTGGCAGTTACTCTGTTGATATGCATTCATAATAGTTGTACATGTACTGTGCAGAAAATATGCATACCTGTAGTTTGTATTCATGCATGTGGATATGCATGCAGCTGCAAGTAGAAATCTTGGAGACTTGTACAGTAGATTTTGTAGTAGGTGCTTTCCAATGATATCAGACTTGTACTCAGAGTGATCAACAGTACATTTAAAGTACTAAGCTCTGGTGATGGAGTTAGATGTAGAGGTCTTGGATGTTATTGGTGGATGGTTGTGTGACTGCTTAGCTGTATCCAATGAGGGAATGGTACAGAAAGTGAAGTGGAAAGGGTAGAAGGGCTGACCAAGAGTTATGCGGTCCACGGACACCGCGGCTGTCCGCGGACAGGGTGTGCCACATCCCGTTTTTTCCAGCAAATCCAGCATGGAAAGGGGACTGTAGGGATTACCCAATCATATGTTGAGGTTGTGGATTTGTGTTGAAAGAGACTGTGTGTAGTGAAGATGGCAGAGGTGGAGAAAGTCAGGGTGTTGGTACTTGGAGATATGTTTGTGCATGGTTTACAGCAGTATGCTCAATGCAGGCATGTGGCAAACAATTTTGATGTTAAAGGAGTGGAGGTGGTGTGGAGCACTGTGCCTGATTGCAATGTACAGGGAATTGTACAAGTGTGGGAAGATATGGGCAGGATGAACAGTCCCCATGTGGTAGTTTTGCACTATGGTGCTTTCCATTTGGCTATGTCAGTTCCCCTACTTTGTTGGCACATTTGGAACACTTGGCTCAAGCAGTAATGAACATCCTTCCAAATGCCAAAGTATTTTTTTCTGGATTAGTACCTAGGGCAATATGGGACAATAGTTCTGTTTTTGTCCTCAGCAAAACATTGCTAGGTGTGCAATCAACCGAGGCATGTGTGCTTTCATGCTTACAGCTGGTATGTTCTTCTGTAATAATGAGAATATTGATGACAGTAATGCTGTTTATTTTAAAGAAGATGGTATTTCTTTATCTTTTATGGGAAATGCCATTCTGTTTTGGAATGTAAGGGTTGCTTTGGAGAAGGTTAGGTGAAGATGTTAGGAGTAAAGTAAGAAAAAAGAAACAAAAAAAAATACAAAACAATAGGTGTCTGTCAAGCATCTGCTAACCCCCCCCCCAAAAAAACGGTTCTTTTCAGAGCCAACTTCAAAGGGGAAATGGGGCACACTATTTAAATTTATATTCACCACGCTCAGATTTTCGATATGTCCGCGGATATGGCGGTAGTCCGCGGATGCTGTATATTACATATGGGGATTTTGGGGTGGAGAGGCATACAAATGAGAATGAGCAGAGCAAGGGATTGGTTAGTAAAGTTTACTGGGTGTGTTCTGAAAGGAGAGAGAGTTTGTCAGAAAGTCTTTTTCTTGAGAGAAGAACAGATAGCTATGGCTGTGTGTTTCAGAAAACAGATTATATGGATTTTGGGAGACGCATGGATACATTTGTTGGAGGTGCATACAGAACGCTGTGGAGTAGCTGCAGATCTTGGATTCTCTCATGTGGAAGTGCACTGGCCTGGAGTGTGTGGAATGAAATGGCTGGACTTGGTACCTCTCTGTGCTAGTTTGGAGACAGAGCATCATCCAGACATAATTATAATTCATTGTGGAGGGAACAGTTTTGGACATTTGTCTAGAATTTCATTGCAATTTGCAATGAAAGAAGGATTTGGGAAGGTTATGGACATGTTTCCAAATTCCCATGAAATGTTTTCTCGTTTTGTACAGAGACAAATGTGGCTGCATTCTTCTTCATTTGGTCCACAAATGGAGAAAGTGAGGCACAATGTCAATAAGGCTGTTTGTGCCTTTCTTAGAGATGTTGGCATGTACTCTTTTCACAATGAAAATATTATGCTCCGTAGCACATACACTTTTCGCAGAGATGGAGTCCATCTTACTTATGTTGGCAATCAGATTTACAAAATGCATTGCGATTTTTTGGGAATTACAGCCATCCATTTTGCAGTAGGTGTTGACCATTTGAAGTTTTTCAAACACAAACAAACACCACCATTAGGCTCTTTTTAGAGCCACCACTTCCTCCCAGAGAAAAGTGCAATGGTTTTGATAGGACAGCACCGCAGAATTTAAGATGTCCGCGAAGTGTCTGCAGACTTCTAAAAAATGCACAGGGCCCTGCTCCATTTATTTGCCACTTCTATTTTTAAACTGTGAAAGGTGGCTCTGAAAAGAGCCTTTTTTTATTTTTGATGTTTTATTTTTGTTTTTTACACATGATACACTAGGAGAGGAGGGGAAAGGAGGGTAAGGAAGGGACACCAATCACGGTGATAAGAAAGGGCAGGTGGAGAGAGGAAGATGTAGGGTGGGCCTTATTTAGGTAGGTAGCAGACCTTTTGGTGCTCCTTGACCGCAGTCTCGAAAGCACTTTGAAGATTCTCCCCCCTGCAGATTACTGCATCGCAGTACATACACAATATTGTGACCCTCAAAAGGTAAGGGTCAACAGCATTGTGAATGGCCTGTGAGGCAGCTGGAGGGATGTGCTGTCCCACAGGAGGGTCTCTTGTGGTGACAGGAGCAGAAACAGAGGATGTGGTAGAGGAACGCAACCTACTACGTTGATCACAAGGTACAACCTTGCGAATGGCCCCACCGTAGAATGACCTTAGGTGTCGTTTCATGGATGTCGTACCAAAGCTGTGCGAACCAGGCCTCCCACGACTCAGCACCATTTTGCACTGATTGCAGGTGACCTTGTTCGCACGTGCTTTTGGTACATCACCATGAACATTAAACAACCACGACACCAAGACTCACGGCGAGTGCTGGTAGTAGGGACTTCCACTACCTCATCCTCTTCATCCTCTTCATCCTCCATCCTCCTCCTCTACATCCTCATGCCTGTTCCCCTCTGCAGGCCCTTGGGGAGGTGGTGGTGGTGGAGGGGTTGGGGTTGGTGCTGAGGCAGGCAGATGCAGCACCAGCTGGAGCAGCAGCAGCTATGGGTGCCATCAGGGTTGGTGAGATAATCTCAGCATGGGCAGCAAAGGCAGCAAAAGTCAATCTGCGATAGCCAGAAGCACAATGAAGAAGAGCTCTGGGGTGTGTCCGCAAATCAGTACACACGCACACATTTGTGATGTCATCTTTGATGTCCTGGGTGTTAGTCTTAGCAATGCACGGTGGTGGCACGAGTTATGGTTGCTTAGCTTACCATAACTGGCGAATTTCATTTTTTTTTTTGTTTTACTTGGAACCATAATGTCCCTTTAACAAAGTTTTTTTACTGAATTACACGGCCATGCTAGTGGCTGTGTAGTTATGGTTAAATTGCTAATCCCATAGGAAGAGCACTTTTTGGGTGGCTTATAACTTCGCTCTCCCTGGACGAATATTCACCAAACTTTGCAAAAAAAGTATATGGCCCACTCTGAATTATTTTGCAAAGTTTGGTGAGGTTTGGTCCAGGTGGGCGCAAAGTTATAGGGGAGTCCCAAATTATTTTTTTTTTCCCATAGACTGAATGGGGAAAAAACCTTGCTCACGCCTACAGCCCAAACCGCTGGACTGATTTTCACCAAATTTGCGGCAGGAGCAGCGGCTTGGTCCTGAAGGTGTGCTTTTGTAAATTTGGTGAACATCCGTCCAGAAGTTTTTTTAAAAATGACCAAAAAGTAGGTCACAAAAAATTAGTGATATCTATGTCCGGTCCGCAGACACACTTCCCTGTTCGCTCCGCGGACAGTGTCCTGATTGGCTAATCGGCTTGCGACATGTCCATGGACATGCGACGTGTCTGGTGATTGAATGGTGAAGAGCATAGAGTGCATCGGATTTTTGGAAACGCCCGTCATCTTGTATCCGCCGACATCCGTGGACAGCGCAGTGACAAATGGTGGAGAAATACAATTTTGGCAATTGTGTTGGCGTGTAAGACTGTTTGGGGAGGGTTGGGGAGTAAGAGATGGGTCAAATATTGTATCTATTTAGGTGGCAGGCACCCCTGTTGTGTTTGCTGTGTCCGCGGACAGCCGCACTGTCCTCGTCCGCAATCGACCCAAATGGAGGTGTCTTAAGGACACTATACCGGTCCATACTGTGCGCAGGAAAGTTGAAACTGTTCTAAGAACACACACAGTGTCCGGGATGTCTGTAAATAAACAAAAATTGAGTTGTCCCAAGGACACTAAACCTGTCCGTACTGTTCGCATGCAAGTTGAAACTGTTCTAAGAACACACACAGTGTCCGGGATGTCCGTAATTGGGCACGCGGGTGTGTCCTAAGGACAATATTCCTGTCCGTACTGTTCACAGGCAAGTTGAAACTGTTCTAAGAACACACACGGTGTCCAGGATGTCCGTAATTAAACAAAAATGGAGGTGTCCTAAGGACACTATACCTGTCCGTACTGTTCGCAGGCAAGTTGAAACTGTTCTAAGAACACACACAGTGTCTGGGATGTCCGTAATTAAACATAAATGGCGGTGTCCTAAGGAGACTATACCTGTCCGTACTGTTGACAGGCAAGTTGAAACTATTCTGAGAACACACACGGTGTCCGCCGACATATAAATTGACCATATGTCATAGTTAAAATGTTTGATTCTATGGGTGTGATCTATGGGTATGATATGCTGCGGTGGTTGTGGCCAGGGCCTAGAGTCTTGGGTGCATGGCCTAAGGCCGTACGCTGTAGGCCATGCACCCAAGACTCTAGGCCCTGTCCACAACCACCGCAGCATATCATACCCATAGATCACAGCCATAGAATCAAATATGGGTGTGATCTATGAGTGTGATATGCTGTGGTGGTTGTGGCAAGGCCTAGAGTCTTGGGTGCATGTGGTGGTTGTGGTCAGGGCCTAGAGTCTTGGGTGCATGTGGCGTTTGTGGTCAGGGCCTAGAGTCTTGGGTGCACCCAAGACCAAAGTTCAAGACCAAAGCTATAAGTACCAAAGTTATAGTCTGTAAACAAATGAAAATGGATGTGTCCTAAGGACACTATACCTGTCTTTACTGTTCGCAGGCAAGTTGAAACGGTTCTAAGAACACACACGATGTCCGTGATGTCCGTAATTAAACAAAAATAGAGGTGTCCCAAGGACACTATACCTGTCCGTACTGTTCGCAGGCAAGTTGAAACTGTTCTAAGAACACACACAGTGTCCGTGGACATAAAAATTGCCCATATGACATAGTTAAAATGTTTGATTTTATGGATGTGATCTATGGTTGTGATATGCTGTGGTGGTTGTGGCCAGGGCCTAGAGTCTTGGGTGCATGTGGTGGTTGTGGTCAGGGCATAGAGTCTTGGGTCCGAAGGTCATGCACCCAAGACCAAAGTTCAAGACCAAAGTTATAAGTACCAAAGTTATAACCTAGCATGGGTGTGATATGTTGCGGTGGTTGTGGCCAGGGCCTACCCAAGACCGAAGTTATAAGTACCGAAGTTGTAAGCTACCATGGGTGTGATATGCGGCGGTGGTTGTGGCCAGGTCCTAGAGTCTTGGGTGCATGGGACATGCACTCAAGACCGAAGTTATATGCACTGTTTGCTTCAATGGTTGTGTTATGGAGCAATATTTATGAGTTGTACTTATTGTAATATACTTACTGTTTGGTTTGACAACTGGAGTACATATATTCTTTGTCAATTTCTGTGATAAAAGAAAAGAGCATGTTAGTATTGGTAGTTTGTAAGGACTTATAGCATTGAATAACAGACATTATTTATTCATTTTGACCCTCATATTTAGTAGATTACAAACCAGTGTACTGTGCTATTTGCTCAGTTTCTGTGTTTGTTTTTCAAATCATTGGGTCTGTGGGAAAAATAAAATCCATGTCAGATTAAAAAAAACCTTTTTTTGTTATGCTACAGTCTGTTTGTTTGTTTTCAGAGTTCACTTGTTGTTTCTGGCTAATGTTCTATCTGTTGGCTTGTTGCATATTTTTTGAGCAGTTAGATTCCTGTTGTCGTATTCTATCTGTTTATTTCTTGTTATAATTTAGTGGTATTTATTTGTCTGTTTGGTTGTTATAGAATCTTGGGGCAGTTAGATACCTCTTGGCGTATTCTAAAAGTTTACAGTTTTTTAATTGAAGTTTTGTTAATGTTTAAGTACAGATTTGTTATTAAATTTTGGTTTTAAGAAGATTAGTAAGCGTTTGTAAGATTTGTTGGCAATCTCTTCTTTAGGGTAATGGTACTATCATTACATTAGAAACATCCATATTTCTTTTTAATATATGCAGTGTAGTGAACTGCATTGGTTGTGGCTCCTGCCTGGTAGATAAAAAAAACCCTTTTTTGTGTTATGCTACAGTCTATTTGTTTGTTTGTTTTTAGTGTTCACTTGTTGTTTTTGGCTAATGTTCTATCTGTTGGCTTGTTGCACATTTTTGGAGCAGTTAGATACCTGTTGGCGTATTCTGCCTATTTTTTGTTATGATTTAGTGGTATTGATTTATCTGTTTGGTTGTTGCAAAATATTGGGGCAGTTAGATACCTGTTAGCGTTTTCTAACTGTTTATTTCTTGTTATAATTTTGTGGTATTCATTTATCTGTTGGTTGTTGTAGGATCTTGGGGCAGTTAGATACCTGTTGGCGTATTGAAACAGTTTATAGTTTTTTAATTGAAGTTTTGTTAATGTTTAAGTACAGTTTAGTTATTAAAGTTTGGTTTTAAGAAGATTAAATAAGTGTTTCTAAGATTTGCTGGTAATTTCTGCTTTAGAGTAATGGTACTATCATTACATTCGAACCATCCACATTTCTTTTTAATATATGCAGTGTAGTGACCTGCATTGATTGTGGCTCCTGCGTGGTAGATTATACCTATTGTTGTGAAGGTTTTCTTACCAAGTGATACTTGATCATGTGTGAATCCAGTCAGCTTGCAGTTGTTTTGGTACCATCAGCATTGAAACATTAGTATTATGTATTTACTATGTGTTTGTATTAGTAAGGCGGAGCGATTATCTGAATTGCAGGTAGTACATAATCTACCATGGTTTGCATTTTGTACAAGTTGCTGAAATAGAACAGATTCACAATTAGGTATGGATACATACACGGAACGCTCATTAGGGATTTGTTCCTGTGTCCCATTGTTGCAGAGAGTGCGTGTATGTTTCCACATGTATGAAATCTGGAAAATGTCATTTATAGGTATGTTTTTGTTTTCAAGTGCATATAGTAAGTACATTAGACATTCTTGTGGCTCTTCTTGTGAGTTTATAGTGAATTTCAGCATTCCAGCACAGAAGTTCAATTCTTGTCTTATTCCATGAAGACTACACGTTTTGACAGGATTGTTTGTTGCTTTTCTTTGAAGTACTAACATTTGTAAACACAATTGGTCTGTACTGTGTAAGTAAATGCTGTCAACAAATGGTGGTAATTGAAATACAATATTCATTGCTACATTTGCGTAGCAACTTACACCAGTTATATTTGAAAATTTGAATGGACCAGATAGGTCTGTGTCCAAGTCATTTTTTCAGAGTGTTTTCTGCTTCTTTGAAGAAGTACCTGAATTACTTTGAGTAATAGGTTCTTCTTTGGTTGTGGTAATTCATGAAGTATTAGCTTCTTTTTGTCTCTTTGGAGGATTTGCAGTGAGATCCTGTTACATTTCTGTTTGAATTATATTTCTTTTACAATGTTTTGTTTTTTGTGTAACAGGGTATGTTTTTAGATGGGGGTGTATAGTGAATGTAGTCTATTGTATTCTAAAATGCAAGGAATGTCAGTGTTTACTTTACTTGTATCAAAGTTGATTAGGAATAGACCGTCAAGTGTACATAAGCGTGATAGTGCTACGTAGCTCATGCCTTCTTTAAAGACTGTGTTACTAATATTTATCAATGCTTTGTCTAGGGTAAGACCTTTTGATTTATGAATGGTGACTGCGTATGCTAGAGTTAGAGAAAATTGTTCTCTGCGTACATAGATGTCTTTGAAGAGAAGGAATCGAGCTGTTGAGCGCCCTATCCTTTTTACTTCTGAAAGTTTGTCAAAGAGAATATTGACAAACTGAATGTTGTTGTCACGTGGGTATGTTTCAAAGACAACAACTGTACCCAGTGCTCCATTAACTTGTCCTTGCTCCATGTCAATGTTACGTTTAAGCATTACTCTACAGTTTAAGGATTTTTTTCCAAACTAGCTGATTTGGAGAAATAATTTTCTACTGTATTTAGTCTTGTGGTGGCTTGTTGACACATGGGTAGTGCCATACCATGTATGTCCAGTTTGTCTGTGGGACAAATTTCAATTAGTGGTTGCATTTCTTTTTTCAACATTGTTTCATTGAATTTGGAACAGCTTGCAAGAGTTGGCATTAAGGACATACAATTGACATTTGTGTGCGCTAATTGTTCCATAACATCAGTAGCACATGAGTTATGGCCATAAAGTGCATGGATGTGCCGGGTTTTTAATATTGCTTGTGCTTCTTGAGATAGTAAACCAACTCTAATACTTTTTAAAATGGTGGCGTAGGTGAAGTCTGCAGACTGTCGCATGTTTTCTGTTAATTCTCTGTATTGGAAATGTTGCCAAAGGTTTACATTTCCTATGCTGCCAACAGTTTCCCGGCAGAGTTTGTGTCCCAAGGTTTTAAAAATTGGTTCACCTTTAACTGGTGTCAATTGAAGACGATCTCCGAAAACAATAATGTGTTTTCCTCCAAAGAGCTTTTCATAGTTTGTTTTAAGTACTTCTTGTAATCTGAGGTGAATCAAAGCCAACATTAGGTTGGAGACCATGCTCACTTCATTTATTAGTAGCATTTTCATTTGTTTTAACACTCTGCGTAGTTCCATTGCAGCTTCTGTAGAAAGTTTGTAATATTCTAATTTGTTTTGGTGTTCTACTGGCAGGAGTAGTAATCGGTGTAAAGTGACACCACCTATGTTGTAGGCAGCTAAACCTGTGGGGGCAGTTACAACAGCTGACAGTTTGTTGTTTGTCAATTGTTGAAGGAACTTGCTGATGATTTTGATTAAGAATGTTTTGCCTGAACCAGCTTCACCACTGACGTGTAATAGTATAGGTTTGTAATTTTGGCAGGTACATTCTTTATTTTCATGTTGTACACCATGTGCAATTTCTTTTGTTACTTCCTGAAAAATGCAATGCTGCACATTGTTTAGTTTTGATTGTAGTGTACTTAAGTCTTCTGTATATTCATACTGACACATGGGCCCTCATTACGACCCTGGCGGAAATCGAAAAACGATGGCGGAAATGCAATACCGCCATCGAATAGCGCTCGGTGCGATTATGACCCGTCACCGTAAAGTACGATGCCATTAGCGACACCGTAGTGAACGCCAACGCTAACTGCACCAAGTACGCGCACGCCCGCCATGCGAAACCGTAATTACCACCATGGCGCAACGGTACGCGAATTCTGACCCTAGCGGACATTTATCTAACGCCATCAAGCATGGCGGAAAGTACCATTCCGCCATGGTGAGAAGTACGGCATCGCGAACCAACCGTAAAAGGCCCTACTGAGTGCCTGTACACCACTCCCTGGCCACATTGCACAACTCCTCGTAGGTGCAATGAAGTCACACAATGCAACCAGTGAAATGTACAAGTCACCCATGCATGCCAACGAACAAATGAATGTAGGGGCTCCAAGTGCCTTGTGAGTGGCCATCCATATTTGCCATGGCACCATTGCCGTACTGATGCAGCACAGGCATGTGAAGGTTCAAGTACAGCAACATGAACTGAAATATGAGACAAACAAAAACAGGCCCCCCATCGCTTGACACCAGTGCAAGGCAACATTCAAAGCAGTATCCTGAGTGAGACTGCACCAGCCCTGTACTCCTGCCAGTAAACAAACCAACCATCAGCATAAGCATGTACCACACAAGTTGGCAGAGTGACTGAGCAGCCAGGCTCATCTCAAGAGGGGCCAATGGGAGCTGCAGGGCACAGATGGCACGAATACAGAAGCTATTCCAATGGACATGACCTCAGTCTCCCTCCAAGAAACGCACGCAAACACAGGCACCTGTGACCAGCCATATTCTGATAATCACATCATTCCACCAATCCACCTGGCTGACCGGCATCTGTTACACAAAAGCTAATCCCCCGCCCCTGAGCATGACATCATTAAAACAGTCATAATGGCAGCCCCTATCCCTGACCTCACTGGGCTTCGTAGGCAAACGCGCCCAGTACAGTACCACGCAACTATACTCAGAAGCCGGAACCCAATGCAGATCTTCTCACAATACATCGCTCCACAAATAGGAATATGCTACATTACTTGCAAAGAATAACGCTACACGGTCAATATCATAATCAAAATTTAATGCACAACAAAATCACCAAGCCCATACAGCTATTAGGTCATGAACTCCAAAATATATTTCATTATTGTGGGCTGCATCCGCAATAAATGACCAGCTTCTTCTTGTGTGACGCCCTGTTCCTTCATGGTACACAGGGGCTACATTCACGTTCAAAAAGGCAACATGGAAGCGCCTAGAACCGCAGGGCCGTCCCATTAGGTAGGCACTAGTCCAGCTGAAAGGCCGAAATGTTGCTCTGAGCCACCAGTACTGCGTAAGGGCATGTGGGCCATTGGCAATCGTCCCATAAGATCGTAATGGTGCTCCACTGATTAACACGAAGCAGCAGGTGTCGGGAGTAAAAGCCATCTGCAGGAGTGGCATACAGAATGAACATATGAACCAATATTTCACTGCCATCGGGATTAAATACATGATTGTAATAGCAAGATGCCATGCGTCGAATTGCAGCGTTGTGTGCGGGACGTGCTCGCCCAAAGGGGATTGCAGCTTGCACAGGTGGAATGAATCACCACAGGTGGAGGCTATACAGCCTGAAAACACATAAATTGCACACCCAACCCCCTCCCACAACCACACCCACTCCAAAATGCTACCGGCAGGACTAGCGATGTTGGCCCTGGGGGACCTGATAGCACTGCAAGTACTCCAACTTCAAGAAGAAGACGAACACCAACTACTACAACAACCGGCCGCACAGAGGAGACGCAGGAGGAGGAGGTGGGCAAGTCAGGGCCAGCAAGGCCCACCAGCACAGCCACTACCACCACGCAGGCAGCCCGCAATCCCACGCCTCTGAGCACATCCGTTCAACCTCACTGATGAGCAGATCCACACCATCTACCGTTTGGACCGGGACACCATAACCGCCATTGTGGACATGACACACGCTGACCTTGTCAGCATGATAGATAGCCCAACCGCCATCCCACCCCTACTGAAGGTGGTGTCTGTACTCCACTTCCTGGCCACAGGCACCTACCAGCACACAGTCGGACAGTTGCATGGCATTTCACAGCCACTGTTGTCACGGACACTATAGCAAGTCATTGATGCCCTCCTGAAGCACGCAGACGACTACATCTCTCTACCACGCTCGGAGCAGGAAATTACGAACACAAAAGTGGGATTCCATGCACTTGCCGGCATACCGGGTTGCATTGGTGCCATCGACTGCACCCATGTGGAATTGGTTGTCCCACATGCCATGGAGGCCCAGTACCGCAACCGAAAACAATATCATTCTCTTAATGTACAAATGCTGTGTGACTCCAACAGGATCATTACACATTGTTGTGCCCGATTTCCTGGATCAACCCATGATTCTATTGTCTTGAGGAACTCTACAATACCACGCTACATGGAGCGACACGCAGGGAACAGATCCTGGCTACTCGGTGAGTCTCATTTCATGCATGATAATGTGGGGTATGTGATGCGGCAATGACCTGGCAGGAAGGGGGGGGGATGCGTACGTAGCAATGTCATTCCACAAACATCCTTTATTGTCCACGTACAGGTGATGCCGGGTATCCACTGAAGAGATGGCTCCTTACACCACTCCGGAACCCACAGAACCAGCATGAGGAGGACTACAAGCATGCCCACTCACGTACCCGTGTAGTCATAGAACAGGCATTCGGCCTACTGAAGGGTCGTTTCCGCTGCCTCAGCAGGTCTGGCGGGGCACTCCTGTACCGCCATGAGAAGGTTGCAAAGATGGTCATGGCATGTGTCATGCTACACAACATGTGCGTACGTAGAAATGTGCCCATGCCCCCTGACGCAGAACTACAAGCACCTGAAGATGGTCATGATGAGGGTGGGGATGTGGCAGCACCTCAAGGAGTCCGCGAGGCACAGGAGGGCCGTGAAATTCATCAGATTATCATAGATTCATGCTTCTAGCACTCACGCCTGGTGGCTGACACATGGACACGGGACTTGTGGCACTGTGTGTGTCTGGAACATGCACAATATGGACTGTACGCCTATAAAGGCCTCGTACAAAAAGATCAATGTCCACACATCTCATTGGATGATTGTGAAATGTTTATAGCATATGTGAAATTATGTTACACACCCCATCGACCCGCCACCCAAGTAAGCCCAACACACCCCCTCCACCCTCCTACCTCCCCCCCGAACACCAGTGTCCAAAGATGCTCATTGTCAGTGGGCAGACGCTATTGCAAGCCCCCTCTCCGGGTATCAGGGGCACCCCTGCCTGTGGAACACAGGTTCCTCCCAGATCTACGTTGGGGGCTGCCCTGGACGGAACTTGCAACGGATGATGTCTCTGCCTGCTCACGTCCATGCATGTCCCTAACGGTTTGTGAGAGCTCAGTGAGCACACGGCGCACAGCGGCAAGTTCAGCACATACGTCTTTGGACGTTGCATGCAGTTCCCCCCTCAGGCTCTCTGTGCTTCTCTCCATTTGTACTCTCAGGCTCTCGGTGCTTCTCTCCATTTGTGCCCTTAGTGTCTCTGTACTTCTCTCCATTTCTGCTCTAAGTGTCTCAGTAGATGTTTCTATGGCTGCCTTAGTATCCCCACATTCATCAGCATGGTCCTTGAGGAGCGTGGCCAGTTGCTGCTGTTGCACGATCACCTGGTCGAGGGACTGTTGCCTCTGCTGGGCCATGGCCATTTGCGGTGGTGTCACAGAGGGGCTGATCACCTCATGTTGCCTTGACACAGGGCTTGTGGGGGATGGCCAGTCGTCGTCTTGTGGGTGCCCCTGCGTGGTATCCTCATGGTGTACGGGATGAAACAAACAGGGGGATTGAGACAGGTCATGGATGGATCCTACATCGACATCACCGTTTTCTGTGTCGGAGCATGCTGCCATTAATGCAGTGTCACCTATGGTGCTGCTGCCACCAGAAGCAGTGCCTTCTGTGCCATCCATTGGGGGGACCTGTGGTGGTGCTGTTGTGGGCATGCTGGCTGCTGGGGTGCCTGTTGAAGTCCCCTCCTGTGTGCTGCCACTTGATTTGTGCTGCTGCCGTGTCTTGATCCGTGCAGCTGAGGTGGAGGGTCTTTGGCCGTTGGTCTTGGCCCTCTTTGCAGGTGTGCTGGTAGGGGTGTCCTGGAGCTCGTCGTTTGAATCGGACCCTGTGGTGGAGTAAAGGAGGGCGAGCGTTATTAATGGGTCTGTGGAAATTGGAATGGCAATGTATCACATGCATTGGGGTGGTACCTGAGGGTGATTTGGGTCAGGGCCTTGGAGGTGGTTTCATTTTTGTGTGGATTGAGGATGCAGTTGTTTTGCAGCCTGCAGTTAGGGTGTGCCTGCTGCACGTGTAGAGGGTGTTTTTAGGATTTTTAATTATTTATGTATTTAATGTGACTTTTAAAGTGCGCTATCAGGCCAATGTATGTGGACGTTCTCCTGGACATGTGTTTCTGTTGCACTATGTGGACACATGGTACTTCACATGATTGGACATTGTGGATTTAGCATTGTTTTATTTGGCCCACCTACCTGATTCTTCGGATGTCTGCACTCCTTTCTCCATCCCTCCGACTCCCTCTATACTCTCCATTCCAATGGTGGAGGCACAGATTTCTTCCCAGGGGGTCAACTTGATGGGTGATTCCGATCCTCCCCCGGTAGCTGTGGCAATGTTATGGTTGGCGGATAGTATGCTCCGTACGTGTATCCGCAAGTCGTCCCATCGCTTTCTGCATTGCTGTGGGTTGCGGGGTGCGGTCCCCACCGCACTTACCCGCTCTGCCACCAGGGCCCATATGGCCTTCTTGTTCGCAAGTGCCGTCCTGGTCATTTGCGTCGAGAAGACGACGGCAGCATTCTCCTGGAGGGTCTCTGTGAGCACGGTGAGTTCCTCACGGGAGAAGTGGACCTGCCGCTTGCGGTCGAACGCTTTTTTCGCTACTTTTCCCATTTTCATTGTTTTCACTAGGGTGGATGACGGGTTGGGATGTGTCTCAGGGTAGTATTTCTAATGGTTGTGTGGGAATTCTGATTTTATAGGTGTACGGCGTGCTGTTTCCCGTTCCGGGACCGTGTTTTTGCTTCCGTTTCCGTATATTTACGGTCACCGTATTTTCCGATTGCCGCTCATTACGGTGACCGCTATGATGGGTGGCGGAATGGCACCTAGGGCGCCGTACGACGGCGGTGAGGGGCGTTTTGGGGACATTTCCGCCATCGCGGACTTTGCACTTCCGCCATGGCGTAGTGCTCGTGCCCGATGGGTCAGAATTAGCCGCACTTTACTCCGTCGTGCAATGGCGGAAACGCTATTTACGCTATGGCGGTCAGGTCAGTTACTTTCCGCCAGGGTCGTAATGAGGGCCATGGTGTTTTCTACTTCTGTCATAGCTTATTCTGCCTCATTTGCTATTAGTGGCTGTCCCAGTGGTTCTTGGCTTGCTGTTAGAGAAGGGTGACTACTGTCAGGAGTGTTCTTATCTAGTTTGGCCTGGAGTTCTTTTTCGTGTTGCTGTTCATTGTGCAACATTGTTTTGTACTGTGTAAAGTTTACATCGGTGATAGTGCTTTCATTTGCTTTGAAAGCGTCTTCATAGGAGTCATAGTTATCTAGTATTTCTTCTTCTTTTATCCATGGTTTAAAGAGTTGTAGCAGGGACATGTAATATAGTTCTTTATGTTGGGGAGTTTTTAATGACAATTTGATATGATTAATTAAACTTGGTTTGATAAGTTTTACTAAGCTGCCTTCACAATTCGTCACTCTGTATCTACCTTTTTTTTCAACAGGTTTAATATTATTTTTGTATATGAAGTTTTGGGCTATGTGGTATAGACACATGGTTTCCAAAGTGGTACTTCAGTTTGGGTAGTATGTTCCAGTAAATTGTTTTCCAAAATGTCTTGGCTGTTGGGATCATTTTTGGCTATTGTTCTATGTTGTCACATGATTTTAGAACTCTTTTTCTAGATTTAGCAGGACCAAGACTTAGCCATATTTTCCATACAAAGCAGTACCGGTTAAACGATCTGCAGCTTCATAGCAGCCACATTCTCTATGGGAGAGCATTTTTATGCCAAGCTGTAATATTTCTGAGACAGTGTTTTGTCTGATGACAGGTCATTCCAGAGTTCTTGAAGCTCTGTTTTTTCTGCTTTGGTTAAGTAGGCTGTAACACATCGTGCAACTGCAGTGGAATTGTCTACAATGTTCTGCACATATATGTTTGCATTCCACAATAAGGCAATGATTGCATTGTAATCATTGAAATATTTTGCTTCTTCTGTTCTTTTTATGTAATATGTATTTTTAGGTGATTTACCTTTAACACTATGTCTAACTGAAGACATGAAGTTGTTCACTTCACCTGTTTCTGTAACCGGTCTAGGGAAACCAAAACAGCATTTGGTGTAGTATTTCCCTTTGTTTTTGTATTTGCAACGACAATATTTGCCACATTTGTTTCTTTGAAATTGTACAATTTGTGCATGAAGATCACTATTTGTAGCTTCTGATGGAATTTCACAAGTGACATATTTTTCGATAAACTGTAACACAGTAGCATCACTGTCTTGACCAAATTTAGGAACATCTTTAATCCATAAAAGCATGTGGATATGTGATGCTCCTCTGGCTTGGTATTCTTTTCTCCAAAAGAAGTGTTGGACTTCTCCGCGGGGAGGAACAGTTTTATTACAAATAAAGTGCAGCATAGCAATGAAGCGATGATGGAAATATCTTGAAACATTAACAGGATCTAGAGAGCAAAGTTCTCCAGGTGTTAGTATATCTATGTTTGTTTTGTTTTTGTTTGATACGTGTAGGAAATCATGTAGATCTTCCCATGCATATTCTGCACAACTTCATGTAACAAACTAAGTGGGTGGGCCAAGGTTTCTTATCATACAACGTACATCTCCGTGACATCGGAACCAGTACTCTTTCATACCACGCATGTTCGCTAACAGATTTGAAATGCTTGATTGTAAAACTTCATCTTTTTCTTGCACTTTTTGTAGTAATTGCATAGCTGACATATTTTGAAAGTGGGTTTCTGATTTGAATGTGTGTTCAACTCCGTAACATAGAGTAGCTAGTTCACTTTCAAGAGTATGTGGAATATGTATTCCACATTTTGTCTAAATCTGGGAATACATTCTTAATGAGCGGTATTCTGATGCTGTTATCTGAGTGGGTCTATCATCGTCCGCTCCTCCTTTGTCAGTAGGAAAGAGTAGAGGAAAAGCATGTGCTTCTATACTTTTTTCCCATATGCTGATTGGTGATCCTTTCGTTTGTCGCATTTGGTACGTTTCTAGTACATCTTCTATGGTGTCATTAGAGTGTAATGGATAAATTGTGTAATGGTATAAAATATTGGATACTGTAGCAGGATCTAGAAGTTCAAATTGACCAGTTTCTGGTGACTCTTGAATTATTTCAGTTGTTTCCCTTAGGTTTCTTCAATATTTACTTCCTTATTGTCTTTTAGATATTGCAAGGCTTGTCTAACTTTATGTAATTCTACCAGTTGTTGTCAAATTTTGTTGTCTTTTGTAGGTACACCATTTACTAAGGCAACTAAAGATTGTTCTATTGGACGTTGCACTCCCAGACTATGCATATTTTCTTTAAGATCTAATGGTAAATATACTACTTTGCCGCAAATGCCTTTCACCAATTCAGAGGGAGGTAATATTGCTGTTTTTGGCTGAAGGCAAATTATTGCTTGAATTGGTTGCACTGTTTGAATTATGATGCTCTCATATAAATTGAGTTGTTGCAGGGGTTTTGCTAGAGGGAATAATTCCAAATTATTTGTGATAGCACATGAAGGAGTTTATTTGTTGTCAAATGTTGTAGTGCAGTAACTGCCAAGTATTAAGGGGTCAGTTATTTTGCATTTGTTTTCTGCTATAAGGTATGTTATATCTATAGTTTTTGTATTACTTTTATAGAAAGTTCTGCGGCAACACACACACACATTGTTTGGTACTTCAGCGGATGTACTTTTAAATTTTAGTATTTCTTTTTTGTATGTGTGTAGTAGAAGGTTGCCATGTGCAGAATTGTTGCTAGTCTGTTGTAAAGCTATTGCATTTTGTAAGTGGTTTTCACTTCCAAAATATTTACTCTGGATACGGTTGATTTCCTCGAGTAGGTCTTTAGCTGTAACATGTCGAAGATTGTTATTTAAATTGGCTGGTGCTAAAGCAGGATTTATAGCATAGTACAGTTTATAGACTAGATTTCCTATAGTTGAAATGTGTTGATATAATTTTGATATGATGGAAGCTGCTTTTGCAAATAGGTCCTGACATTCAGGCCAATGAATGTTCTTGCAGTCCTGTGTATTTGCGCACTGGACAGGTATCCATATTTTGCAGCAGTTTTATTTAGATTTTGTCTTTGCCTTTCACATATTGATTGAGGAACTGGCATAAAGATTTAAAAGATTTTTTGGAAATGTTACACATTGACGTGCATGACCATTTGTATACTGGATGCTCTGGTTCAGTCAAATGGAGAATTGAGTTTTCTGGGGATATTTTTGTAAGCAGTATTTCTTGTTCCATTATGGTATTATTAAGTTTTTCATAACCTCGTCCACTGCTATGGATGGCGTTTGTTTGATTTTGTTTCTATGCTTCTTCATTGAAATATGGTTCTGTGCTTGTGATGTGACTCCATTCACCTCCACAGATATTTAAGAAGTTATTTTTGTTGACATTCCGTTTATTGAGAAGCCTTTTTTGTAATTTAGTACTTAGTTTTGTTAGTGGTTTCATTCCGTTTAACACTAAAATAAATACATTTCTTTTGAGAAGGATTGCACTGTCTATCAAAGCTTCTAAGATTAATTTCTATGGTAGTTCTTAAGGGTTTTGCATGATTTGTCTCCTGTTTTTATAAGATTCTGAAGGACTCTGTGGCGGAATATTTTTGCTAATATACTTTTTTTGGTATGGTTACTTCCTACTGTATCAAGATTAATAGGAGCAGTTTTAGCAGTAGTGGTAGCTGCATTTCTGTTAATCATTTTCTGTTTTCTTTTACATTTTGATAGAGGAGGCAAAGTTTCTGTACTGGAAGATTGTTTAGTTTTGCTAAATGACTTTATTAGCTGTTTAGTTTTGCTAAATTACTGTATTAGCTGTTTTGTTTGAACTTTTTGTACAAACTCTGCTATAGATGGATGCTTATTTTGGACATTTTTATTTTCATTTGCTCTGTTTTTGCGTTGCTTTCTATGGACTTGCATTCTGGTAGGCATTCTGTGGGGTCTGTTGAAACAAAAAAATAGAAGGTAAGGGTTGGGCTGTTGTGCAATGTATGTGTGCTGTATGCATGAGTGTTTGAGTATGATGGTAAAAATGTATCTGGTGAGTGTGATTGTGCATTGGGCAGCTACAATTAGTTGGGAAGGCTATTCTTCTATTTGTGTGTTTCTATACTGCAGTTGAGATGACAGTAGAAAGTGAGCTAGTGGTGAGGATAAGCACTAATAGTAAATCAAATGGTATACAATTAAATTTATTTATTTATTTATTTACATTTATATAGCGCACAAGCAGCCCAGGGGCATTGAGGCGCTGTTACTTGCAATGAACTTAGTTACATGGTACGGGTAAAATAGCGGATGTTGACACATTGTAAATGTTGCAGGATGACGTACTGTTGTTACAAGTATTGCTTTTGAACATATGATACGAAATACATGGGATAATCATGCTAGAATGTCTAGCCTTAAGTGAACAGGGTAGTCTTCAGCGTTTTGCGGAAGGTGGTGAGGGAGGCCTCTCTACGGATAGTGTGTGGTAGGGCATTCCAGTGCGAGGGCGCAAGGTAAGGGAAGCTGGATCCGCCCGCTTTTACTTTTTTTACTAGAGGTACTGAGAGCATGTTGGTGTAGGGTGATCTGGTTGGCCTGGTGGAGGAGACAGTGTGTATCCTTTGTGAGAGTTATGCGGGTGCAGTGAGGTGGATGCACTTGTGGGTCAATGTCAGGGCTTTGAATAATATCCTTTATTTTAATGGGAGCCAGTGGGCTAGTTTTCTGGCCTCAGAGATGTGTTCTCTTTTTGCAATACCTTGGGCTGCCCAGAGCGCGTTGTTCTGTATTACTTGTAGTCTCTCTAGGTTTTTTTTAGAGGTTCCTAGAAAGAGTACGTTACAGTAGTCTAGCCTAGAGCCGGTGATGGCTCTGGCTATGTTAGTGCAGTTCTCTTTGGAGAGTAATGGTCTAACTGCATTGATAAGTTTGGCATGAGATGCCGCTGCAGAGGCAATTGCATTGATTTGTCTGTCCATGGATAGGCTAGAATCCAGATAAACTCCCAGGGTTTTGACAGATTCGGAGACTGGAATTTTAATGGAATCAATGGTGAAGTGACTGAATTGGGCATCTAGATTCTTTAGGGTGTCTGGAGCGCCTACCAGTAGGAGTTCCGTCTTGTCAGAGTTGAGGCATAGATCGTTGTCTGCCATCCAGGCTTGGATGGTATTGTAAAGGTTGTTGAGGGCCAGGGAGTCAGTGTTGTAGTTGCCTGTGAGAGTGATGAGGATTTGTGTGTCGTCAGCGTAGTTGGTGTAAGAGATGGCCATGGCGTCGAGGATGAGGAAGAGGGGGCGTGTAAAAATGTTGTATAGCGTGGGGGAGAGGCAGGAGCCTTGGGAGTGTCTTTTGTGGGGAGAGGAGCAGAAACAGAGGATGAAGTAGAGGAACTCAACCTACTACGCTCCTCATAAGGTACAACCTTGCGAACGGCACCACCGTGGAACGACCTTAGGTGTTGCTTCATAGTTGTCGTACCAAAGCTGTAAGAACCAAGCCTCCCACGACTCAGCACCATTTTGCACTGGTTGCAGGTGACTTTGTTCGCACGCACCTTGGGTACATTACCATGAATGGTAAATAACCGACACACCCAGAACTAACGGTGAGTGCTGGTAGTAGGGACTTCCACTACCTCATCCTCTTCATCTCTTCATCCTCCTCTACATCCTCATGCCTGTTCCCCTCTTTAGACCCTTGGGGAGGTGGTGCTGAAGCAGATGTAGCCTGAGGTGGAAGTAGAGGAGCCATGGATGGCATCAGGTTTCAGCAAAATCTGGAAGATTGGCAGCCAAAGTACACAGTTTTCTGTTAGATAGCCAGAAACACAATGAGGAAGAGCTCTTGGGTGTGGCCTTTTATTGGGGTGCGGGTGCACGCTTCGCGGACACCCGCGCTGTCTGCAGACAGATCAAACACCCCAAAAAGGCTCAAAAAGTTCCAAAAAGTATGTAGAAAGTCAGGGTCATTGTCTGGGACATATGCTATTGTGAATTTTTACTATAAAATAATGTGGATTGCCTGAAAAGGTACTTTTAAAATGTTCGGGGACCCGGACAGTGTCTGCAATTCAGGACACATGCTCAGCGCGGGTGCGGTCACATGATGGCATCGTGAACATATCCGCGCAGGGAACGGGTGTCCGCAGGACACCAAATGCACGAGAACAGTTGTGCGCATGCGCGCGGGTGTTCTACGGACAGTGTTCAGGTCCTGAAACTAATTAAAAGTGCGACACAAGTGAGACGAACAGTTACGGACAGGTGCGATGTTCGGAGAATTTACTGGTGTGCATAGATGTTCTTCAGGCGGTACGGACAGGTATAGTGTTCTTAGAACACCCCCATTTTGCATATATGCGGACATCCCGACACCTTGTTGTTCTTAGAACAGTTTCAACTTGCCTGCGAACAGTACGGACAGGTATTGTGTTCGTAGGACACCTCAACTTTCGTTTGATAACGGACATCCCGGACACCTCGTGTGTTCTTAGAACTGTTTCAACTTGCCTGCAAACAGTACGGACAAGTATAGTTTCCTTAGGACACCTCCATTTTGGTTTATTACGGACATCCCGGACACCAAGTGTGTTCTAAGAACGGTTCCATTTTGCTTGCTGCGGACAGTACGGACAGGTATAGTGTTCTAAGGACACCTCCATTTTCATTTGATTACGGACATCCCAGACACCTTGTGTGTTCTTAGAACAGTTTCAACTTGTCTGCGAACAGTACGGACAGGTATAGTGTCCTTAGGACACCTCCATTTTGGTTTATTACGGACATCCGGACACCGAGTGTGTTCTAAGAACGGTTCCATTTTGCTTGCGAACAGTACAGACAGGTATAGTATTCTTAGTACACCTCCATTTGTGTTTGATTACGGACATCCCAGACACCTCATGTGTTCTTAGAACAGTTTCAACTTGCCTGCGAACAGTACGGACAGGTATAGTGTCCTTAGGACACCTCCATTTTGGTTAATTGCTGACATCCCGGACACGAAGTGTGTTCTAAGAACGGTTCCATTTTGCTTGCGGACAGTAAGGACAGGTATAGTGTCCTTAGGACACCCCCATTTTGGTTAATTATGGACATCCCGGACACCCGTGCTGTCCGCGGACACCCCAACTGCCTTTTAAAAAAAAACACAAAAAAGAACTGAATTAAAACACATATAATATTTTTGTTTTATTATATATTGATGTACAATTTATGAAAGAGAAGGGGAAGCAGAAACTGACACAAACACAGGGGAATTGGGGGTTTCAAGAGGATGGATAGGAGGAGATGAAGGGATGGAATCTCATCAAAACGTTTTTCTTCGTGGAGAGGGTTTGGGGATAATTGACTGGGATATGGAGAGAGGGGACAGGTACATGTGGGACAATGGTATTTAATTTTTTCTTTTATGTGGTCCTCCACAAAGTTTTTCAAATGGTTGAAATTTGCCATGAGCATGTCCATTTCTTCTCCCATGCGCTGGAGAGTCTTTTCCAATGTATATTTTGGTGTACTATTTTCAATGCTTGTATGGTCTGTTAAAAAAAATATATTTATATATGTTAAGTGTACATAAAGTAATGCTTATTAATTTGGTTATATAGAGAAGTGTCTACCATTAGTATCACTATCTTCAGACATTTCCTCACGTGGGAAATTCTCGTCAAGCCACTCTAAAGTACTGGACATTTCTGTGAAAAAAAATGTATATTACTTTTATTGTATCTAATACAGAAATTTTAGAAATATATAAGAAAAATGCTGTACACTTACTAGTTTCTGGTAAATTGTGTTCTTACTGGTCTGTAGATATGCTGTTGCTCCTAGTTGTGCAGTTTCTGTGAGGTAATTATGTTGGAAGCCTATCTTTATGCTTTTGGTATATTCCATTTTAGTACATATGGTATTTAAATGGATGGTTGATTTGGTAGATATATAGGTTCCACTCCTTATTTATTACGACATATAATGTGTTTGTATGCTGGTTTTTGAACTTGTGCACTGTTCATATGGCACGATATTACAATTTAAGATACCCCCTGAGTTTTTGGGTAGTGTTGCTGTTGTCCGCGTCCGTCCGCGAACATACGCACAGTCCGCGGACATCAAAAACACTAGCTGGGGGTTCAGTATGTTCTATGTTACATGTATATAAATGCAGGGATATTATGGTTAAGTTGTGCTACAAAAAACCTGTGAAATTCAGTAAAAAAACTTGGTTAAAGGGACGTTTGGTTAAGTTGTGCTACTAAAAAACCTATGAAATTTAGTGAAAAAACTTTGTTAAAGGGTCCTTATGGTTCCAAGTAAAACAGAAAACCCCCTGAAATTCACCAGTTATGGTAAACTAAGCAACCATAACTCATGCCACCACTGTGCACTGCTAAGACTAACATCCAGGACATCAAAGATGACATCACAAATGTCATTGATGACATCACTGATGACATCACATGTCTGGCTTACTCTTTTTTCCTTTACTGATATATCTAGGCCAGTAACAGTCAGGAACTAAAATGTCACTATACTATAGTACAAAGTACTATATGTGTAGACTTATACTTCAAATATGTTTTTAAAGTAATTCACTTAGGGTCCACTCAAAGCATATGAAACATATACAAAGGGAAACACACAGTCTTGGAAGACAGCAATGCTTTCTATGTATGAAGATGATTAGTACGGTTATCAACACTGTCTTATAGTTCTCTTGTTTTTTTATTACTGTACTTTCCCTGGATATGCTCATATTTGTACACATTGCACTTACACTACTTTCCTTAGGGTATAGTCACAATATGTGATAGTTATACATGGTGAAGTAGTAGCTTTGAAGCAGAGCAATCATTTCTGTGCATGAAGATTATCAGTTAGGTTATGAAGACTCTCGGGTAATATTGCTGTTTTTTGTTTACTTCACTTTCCCTGTATATGCTCTATTTGTATGTGTTGTTGTCTGTTTGTGTTTTGTGTGCAGTAATGTAACAGTGTAGTAAGTGGGATTGATTACATACTTACTAAATGTTTCACAGTATGCAATACTCTAATAAGAAAGCATTTATAATTTTTGCATTTAACATGGCAAGATTATTAATATTGCATCTCCATCATGCCTGCTGCACACTATGCCTATGTTACTTCATATGTACCTTACTATATTGGAAAAAACTTCATAATACAATGCTATTTGGATTAATGCATTACTTAATACACTACGTACCTCATGATATTTATTCCAATGATTCTTGACACTTTTTTATTAACATTACAATAAGAATCCCTTGTATAGACATTTCATGAAAGGTAAATGCACATGTGATGTCATCAGTGATGTCATCAATGACATTTGTGATGTCATCTTTGATGTCCTGGGCACAGTGGTGGCGCGAAATTATGGTTGCTTAGTTTACCATAACTGGCGAATTTCAGGTTTTTTTTGGTTTTACTTGGAACCATAAGGTCCCTTTAACAAATTTTTTTTAGTAGCGCAACTTAACCATAACATCCCTTTAACAAAGTTTTTTTACTGAATATATATATAATTACAATTATACATGAATACAGATATTTACAAGAGCAAAGGGTGATTACATTTCCTAAATAGTTAATGACTGAGAGGAAAGTGGAGATAGCGAGCATGTATGGACAGTGATTAGTCTTACCTCTACATCCCTAGTAGTCTTCAACACCTCGACTGGGAATTTATCTGCAAACTAAACAATCACCCCTGCAGCATATTTTGAGTATGAAGAACCATGTTCTAAGTAGTACTTCCTGTTTAGCCATTGTTAAATGAGTTTCCGGCAATAGTGCTTTTGATACCCTCAACCATTGCAGAAAGAACCAAACTCTTTTTCTCTTGATGTAACTGTCAGGCTCTTGGCATTCCATGTCATAAGGTTAATCTTATGTACTAACATTGGTGTGGTATGATCTATGCATTGCTTCAACAGCCCCGGTAATACTTTCCAGTACCAACCGGAGAGCAATCCGTTCAAGCCAACACCTTCAACAATACCCCATCCCTCCCTCCCATCCAGTACATTCCAGGTATTCCAGCATAACATCACCTAGCTCGAGACTATACATTACACCAAAACACAACTCATGCCTGGGAACAAAAAGAATTAACTCTCAGCAATATATCAGCACTTGAGTAACGCACCAGGTTAGTGCTAATCAAAGATAGGGGGCTAGATAGAGCAGGCCTTACGTTGGGTAAGGGCCCTGTGCACCATAGTAATTGCATAGGGCCAAGGCAATGTCTTAATAGCTCCATGACCACTGTGTCAAAGTATGCACCATAATTGTATGCCTGAAGTACACTTATGTAGAAGGCGATGAGCCCGACGTAAAAAATAGGCTCAAACATGTCAGCATAGAGATGTGACTTAGGGACCGATTCATGGAACAAACGTGCGCCGAAAATCCATGCGCAAGCAGGCGCAAGGGAGCGCAAGCGTGAGAAACGCAGCGCACGCGCACGCGTGTGATTCAAGGAAGACGCTGCGCGTGTTTCCCGCTGTCCGTGCACCCAATCCAGCCATGGCGCACACAGGCATACACGGTGTGCGCTACGCGCACAGCAAAAGCGCACATAGCGCGGCGCACACAACCAAAGTGGGCGGAACAGTGGGCGTAACACGCGGAATGGGGAACAACGTGTGAAAAAGAAGGCGTAACTGGGGAAGTACTGCAGGGAACTACACGGAACGCCCACACGCACGCGAACAACCCGTATTTATGGATCCGAATACGGGAAACCCGCGCACAGCAAAAGACGCAAACAGGCGTCAACGCGTCCACCACATGAAGGCAGGCGGAAACGTCCCCGTGCACAGTACAAAAGTGCACGCAAACAACAAACACGTATATGCAGCTACGATGAATGCCCCATTTGTCGCAGCACTGATCCTGGGACACCGCAGGAGGAGGAGAATAGCCAGGGCACGCATTTTCGCACCACGGACAAGCCTTTTTGGGATGCCTGACGACCAGGTCTATGGCATGTATAGGTTTCCACCCCACATCATCCTAGACCTGGTCAGGGAGTGGGAAGATGACCTTACATCTCCCACCCTTTGCTCCCAAGCATTGAGCCCCTTGGAGAAGCTGCTCAATGTCCTGCATTTTTTGGCCACTGGGTCATTTCAGTGGACTACTGCCATAGTGGGGGGGGTCTCACAGGCCACGCAGTCACGCTGCCTACACCAGGTACTGGCAATCATGAGAGCGCGCCCCTCAGTCCGCAGGCACATATACATGCCCAGAACACCCGCAGAAAGGCAGGCCATTGTCCTGGATTTTTTCAGGGTGGCACACTTCCCCAAAGTGCTCGGTGCCATAGATTGCACCCATGTGGCCCACCGTCCACCTAGGGCCACTGAGCACATCTACCGAAACCGCAAGCACTGGCATTCCATCAATGTACAGGTGGTATGCGATGCAAAGGGAATCATCACCTCTGTCTATGCAAACTACCCTGGCTCCACCCATGACAGTTTCATATACAGAATGTCCGCCCTGAGCTGGGCCCTGGAAGCTGGGCAGCATGGCGACACATGGCTCCTAGGTGAGTACAAATGCCCTTGCAAATGCATGCAAGTCACACAGAGACAAATACCCAAACCCTAACAATCTCAACTATTATCACCTCCCCAGGGGACAGTGCCTACCCTCTGAGCAACCACATGATGACGCCAATCCGGAACCCCACCACACCACCCCAGGTAAGATACAACGCCGGCCATATTGCAACCAGGGCCATAGTGGAGCGCATATTCAGAGTGCTCAAGTCACGTTTCCGCTCCCTTGACCGCTCTGGCGGGCAACTTCTCTATGCACCACCAGTAGTGTGCAGGATCATTGTGGCAGCATGTGTCCTGCACAATGTTGCAACACGGCAGGGCGTACCGGTGGGCATGGTGGTGCCCCCACATCCCCAACCACAGGCACAGGCGCTGCCCATGGGAGGGGACAGGGCACGTGGCGAGGAAGCCCGGACCCAGCTTGTGGCCACATTTTTCACCTAAACTCCCACCCCTGCGGAGTGCACACAGGCCTGTCACATACCAGGTGACAATAGATGATGACAAAGAGACAGTCAACTGTCACAACCCTACCACCCTGAGAATGTTGCCATGGAAGTGCCACATCGTCTGCATCCCTAGCTACTTAAACACAAGCCATCCTGTGTGACCAAAAGGCACACATATGACATATGACATGATATGGCCTATACACAAGTATTTCAATGTGCGATGAGGCAGGGAGGGGGGAACAAGGGAAGACAGACAACGATACAACTAGGCCAGGTGTCATTCAGATTGTGCAAGTGCAGGGGTAGGGGGCAGGGAAAAGTGCAAGGGGAAGGGGAGGGGGGGAGTGCAGTACAGGGGAAGTAGACCAAAAAACAAATACACAGGTCAGCTGGTGGCAACTGCAAAGGTAAGTGCAGACAAGTGCTGGGAAGGGGGGGCTGTAGGGATAGAGAGACAGTACCGCAGTGCAGGGGTTGCCAGGTAGCAAGTGCAAGTGGAGAGTGGCTGGGCCAGGGACCGAGGTCGGTGAGAGTGGCCCAGTTGCAGATCCAGTGCAGTTCCAGTGAAGAATTCCGCAAGGGAGAGGCAGAGAGAAAGCAGAAGCTAAGAGGAAGGTCTTGAGGTGCTTCCCGAACCGGAGATGGTTCCCCTCAAGTTCAAGTGAGGCAGGAAGGCTGTTCCAGAGGGAGGGCCCTGCTGCGGAGAGAGATCTACCCCCAGCTAGTTGCTCTGAGAAGCGGATAACCCTGACATGCAAGGTGTGCATCACACACACCTGCACAACAGGCCATGGCCATCACTGTTATGTCACTCAAACCCTCCCAAATCACAACATGACATGGCAAGCAATACCCATACACCAACACAGCAACAATAAGGTACACATTGCCATGTCCAAAATTTACAGTGGCATCAGACAATGATGCCTGACCAGGAATCAGATGAAATGACAGACCAACAACCTCCCACCCAAAATAAGTCATTTCCAAATGCATTACAAGAGTTGTACACGTAACATAACAATGAATGCCTGTCTACATGCACATTGTGCATTGCAAAATCAACACTGCGGCTTCTGTGTGCTGTGTCCTACTCCTGCAACACACTGCTCAGCGCACAGCACAGTGAACAGCCATTGTGTGTGATGCACACCCTGAGCATCACATCTAAGCGAAAGACCACATCAAAAAGCAAATTAGGCATGTACAGGATCCATAATTGGTCACAGAACATGTGCTGCAGGGACACAGTGGCCACCAGAAGGCAAACAGTGTACACGTGGATATGCAAGGGTGGGAGTACATGTAGTGCATCAGAGTGCAAGTGTGTGGGTCTGCAAGGACATGCACTCAACATATGCATGTGCACTCAGGTGACCATCAGTGTTCTCTACATATCACATGTGAACATTCACCATGTGTACACCCCAGCATGTCAAACCACAACTATCCCCTTGCACCTGAAAGCTAAACACAACACATGAACAGGCATTGATCAGCAGAACACAACATGTACATAGGATACCACCATTACAATGTCAGAGTTCCCATCACACTGCAGGGCAAGGCAACTATCAACAACAACCCCCCCCCTCCCTCACAAATGACCATGACCCACTGAACAACTGCACCTGGGTCATGGAGCCTTCAACCATCAATTCCACCTGGCCACATGATCACCTTTACCCTTCGTCACCATCTCCCACCTTGTGTGTAAAAAGATGCCTGCACCCTCAGAATCCACACTCATTTCCAAAATCACAAAATCCAAGGCATAAAAACGAACCCGAACACCCTCCAGTAGATGACTTGACGCAGCAGTACCTCACAAAGGCCAAGTACTACCACAATGATGCAACAACCAAGGTAGCACAGTAAAACAATGTCACAACAGGATGTGAACCATGTGTGGTACATAACATAGGATGATGCAACATAAACGGATGTGTATTGTCACAGGTCCCGTGTACAGGCGCGGGAGTGTCACGAAACAACCACCCCCACCGTGTCCAGGGTGCCTGCAAGGTCAAACTCACACAGGCCCCTGAGACCCTGGTGGGGAAGGAGGTTCAGGGATATGCAGTCGGGACAGGTGTTGGCACACTGGATAACTGGAATGAGTGGCAGGAGAGGGGAGGAGGAATGACACATGAAAGTAGGGAATGCACGAAAATATACTACCTGCATGAACACATACACAATCCAAACAAACTTCTGTAGTCCAGGCTTAGGAGTGGTACGAACCAACCACCCCCTCTAGGGTTTTGACGCCTGCAAGTTTGGGGCTTACACAGGCATCCGCAACCCCAGCGGGGAAAGAGGGTTAGGGAACGTTGCTTGGATAGGTACGGGAAGCAGGAACACCGGGTAGAGGGTAGAGGGTTCAAAATTGCATAGGATTCCGGGTGATTAGGGGGAAAAAAAAATACCAAATTGAATCACACATACATCCATGCATTAGTGCACCCCCCAGCAAGCCTATGCAGAGCAGTTTGAAAGAAAAACAACAAGACACTTAGCTCTGGCTTTTGAGTGCTGGCCTCCTGCCTGCGCACTCTCAGGTCCGGTTACAGGAGCACTGCAATGCTGCAAAGAGAGCCACAGTCAACAACCTGTACGTGCCAATTACACAAAAACACACCACCAAACATGCCCCATAGCAACAAACTACTCTACAAACAGACAATCTGGTGTAGATGCTTCATACCCATATATAACAGTACCCCTGTGACGGGTCATACACAGTCAATGCAGTAAGTCAGCCGCCGGTGGGTGCGTGGCAAATGGAACACCAATGTGTCACAATTCACACAACATGCAATGTTCCCTGGGTAAGCAGACAGACCCATATAGCAAGCCATGACTTCAGAGCAAGTTGCGTACCACCATGACCGAAACAAAGTTGGCAGTGCATTTATCATAAAGTACATGGAAATGAAATGCACTGCACCCGAGTATGTCCCTTGCTGTATGTCCCTGTGAGCTGCCCCTTTCCATGTCTCGGAAGGCTACATGGTTGATACAAGTGCCTCAATGGACCTTGGTGTACCCGAGGGCATGTGCCACTGCCACTGCAGGTGTCCCAGACAACCCTACAATCAACAGCCATCAGTCCACCAACACATCTGAGCTGCATTGTGTGCTTCAACACCAATATTCGTCCAAGCTCACCCTCAGTGCTGTGACTAAGCCTGCATGTGCAACTCGCCTGGTGCAAGCTTTGCTGTGTAGTGGCCCCCCTGTGCTGCTCACCTTGCCTGGAATTCCTTGGAACACGTCAGCAGTTCTAGGATGTAGGTCTGCAATCCCTGTGCCTCTGCTTGTGCACACATGTGCATGTGGGCACCAACAAACGTGTCCAGAATTCCGTCGTCCAATGGGCCATGTCTGCTGGCTAAGGTGCTCTGGAGGCTCATCCCCCTGGAGAAAGGGCATGAAACACATGATTAATGCTTCAAAGTCATCTGTTTGTGTCTCTTCAGGCATCTCATTACTTGACCATGTCAGAGAGTCACAGCATAAATCACACCATCAGTCCGTCTTTCACATCCAAAGTGTGTAACACTATCTACAGCATGAATTGCAACAAGCACGTGTACAGTAAAGATAACAAACATACTACACAATGCATAGCAATGAATGTACACATTAATCATGAAACACCCCATCTAGCAAAAGCTAAACAGTGGACAATAACACCAAAATCATCCCCACTAGGGGTGTAAACACAAGTCACACAGCACCAGACATGCCACAGATATGACAGTCCAAGGCCCTTGTGTAAAATTTTGTAACACCGAACCATCCTTGCGAGCCCATGGATAAGGGAGGCAGGAGTGGCATATGTGAGTCAAGGACCCCAAGCAGCAAACACATACACAAGACAAGCCTGAAGGGCCCAGCTGGAACAGACAGTGGATGCCTTCAAAAGCCACAAAGCACCGCACCGTCACATGAAAGCACAATAGACGGGCAATTTTAAACTATAGTAATTATTAACTAATTACACTATGGAAAACCTACATTACCTAATTAAACTAACTATCAAACAGAAACTTAACTAACTAAACTAAAAGAAAAATCAAAAATGGCCACATACGACCCGGGGGAGAGGGGAAGCACCCAGGAGGGGGGAGGTACAGGGTGCTGCTCAACATCCACAAGCGATGATGCTGAGCCAAAAAAAAAACCTCCTTGGGCTCCCTGCACAGCCCGACCTATGTGGGAGATAGATGGTCGTCCGAGTCTGGCTCATCCTGGAAAGGAGGATGTGGCACAGTAGCCTGGCCACGCCTAGCCGCAGCTTGCCCCTCGTCGGCAGCAAGTCTGCCGGACGGGTGAGCCTGGTTCTGTGTGGCGATGTGACGTAGGTCTGCATGCACAACCTCACGTGATACACGTGCTTCCTCTTGCAAGGTAGCACATGTAACACAGAGTTCCTCCTGCAAGGCCTGGCTGGACAACCGCTGCACCTCCCGGCAAGCCTGTAGCTCAGCCTAGATGGTATGCTCAAGCTGTGCAAACCTCTCCTCTGCCTGCTGCCTCTGGGACATCATAAGGACACCCAGAGTGGATCTGAGGGAAGCATACTCCTCCCTCAGGGCATCCATGTGCGCCTCTGCGTGAGCAGCAATTGCTTGACGCAGAGACGACATTTCAGCCTGGTGTGCCCTGTCTGAGGCCGCCATGCCCAGCCTGAGCGAGCGGGCTGTGGACCGTGCCGCCTGCTGCTGGAGAAGCACCTGCCTAGCAGGGGGGAGCACAGATCGGGCCACACGCTCCATGCTCTCAGTGATGTTCTCCATTGCTGCCCCCTGCCGTTCTGAATTGGCAGTCATGTCTTGCTTCCAGTCAGTATACTGCGGTTGCGCGCGGCGACCGCGTTGCTGGGCTTGACCCCTGCGGGACCCAAGGACCGGGGATCCTCGCTGTGTTGGCACCGCCCGCGGCTGCACGACTACATGCCCCCGTCGACGTGATGTCCCAGGCACATCAGTGACTGGTGTGGAGGGTGACCCTGCGTCCCGATCCGCCACGGGCGGAGGAACCAATACTGTCTGATCCCTCAGTGCAGGTGTCGCAGACAGAGGAGTGTCCACATCAGAATCACTCACCCCTGACACATGGACTTGATGCTCATCCAACTCAACATGGACGTCAGAGTCGTCATCAAGGCTGGACTCATAGGCAGCCAGAGACAAGATGGACTGTAGCACTTGGGGGGTTTCGTGGCCTACCACCCCACGACCCCCACTAGTGCCGGGTTGATGTAGCGGTACCAACCCTGTGTCTGGCATGACAACACCATCCTCCGCCTCCATTGCATCATCACCTGAAAAATAGAGAAAAAAAAGGTCACTACACATGTCAGAAGCACACAACACACACACACACACCGACAGCAAACGCATCAGGCAGACATGTGACGCACAACATATAACCTGCCATGCATGCTAGGTCAACTATGAATTGCTTCTGTGATCAGACCTGTTGAAAGGTGGCAGTTTCCATGGAAGTGGGTCTATGCAGTGCAGAAAATGTGTACGCCACTCACTACCTACATGTACAAGGACTCCATGGTGTGTACCAGGAAATGTGAAGGCAGTGCAATGTCAAATTCAGACATCACGTGCATTGTGCATTCAATGTGTACCATATCTAAAAGCCAAGCACCCCTCCACCCCAGTACCAAAGCAGGGGTGCCTAGCATGGTATCAAAAGGCTGACCATACACCTGTGTATTGACAGGCAGTGTTGACTGGCATCAACAGCTGAATGTGATTCAAGTGACAACACTGCAAATGATGCAGGGACAGTAAGCAGGACACATGATGAAAACTCTGGATTCCGCCCATGTGTGAAGAAGACACAACAACAGTTGGACAGAGTCATTGGCCATTGAACAGGCTGAGGCCTGTGAGCCACACAGATTGTCAGACCCTAAACATGCGTGCAATGCAGGACTGAGCCATAGTTGACATGGGAAGGCTGATGAGATGGCAGGCAATGTATGTAACCAAGGACTTGTATTACAGTGATCATCCAGTCAAGGACACATAGGGGCTTGCGTGCAATGCACATGGAGCATGAATGGGCACTCATGTCCCTGCAGGAGATCTGACCTATGCACAGTACAAGTGAGATACCCTGCATCAAGTACTAAGGCTGTACCACACGGCATATGTTTGGCAGATTCTACGCTGGAAGTTAGCATCTACACAGGACGCATGAACAAGAAAGTACACATTGGCAGGATTGAAGAACAACAGTGCAAAGGTGGAACTGGGGTGCAGAGTGGCGGAGGAGGGGCAAGGGAGCATGCCTACATGGAGTCCCCGCATGCAGGCAGAGGAGACATGCATGATGGAAGTATTGCATTACTTACACATCAGAACCATGTACACATCACATGTAGCGGCAATCATGCAAAACACATCCCACAAGTGAAACACACACGTCCTCAACAAACACGCATCAACACTCACTGGACTGGGCATCAAAGTCCAGCATCTCTCCCACTCCTTCGACCAATTCAGGTGGTATGAACTCCACAACGAGTGCCTCATGCGGAGTGAGCTCTTCCTCCTCTGGTGCAGGCCCACCGCCAGTCACCAGAGTCAAGTTGTAATTAGAGGCACGCTTAGCCTTAGTGCTGCGTTTGAGGTCATTCCAACGCTTTTTGCACTCTTGCGCCGTGCGCACCTCATGGCCGAATGAACTGACATGTTCCGCAACATGCTTCCAGTGGGTGTAACGTTGGGCAGCCGTACTCTGACTATTGGCACCCACTAGCATGTCACGGCTGTGGCCCCGCACGTAGTACACGAGGAAGTCCAGTTCCTGCTTACAGAAAGGCTTCTTCCTCGACGTGCAGGAGGTCGTGGCTGTGTGTGGGGTCCCAGCCTGTGTTGCAGGTGCAACCTTCCTCCTCTTGGACTGTGGCGCAGACCCTGGCTGGCTAATGCCGCCCTGACCAGTATGGCCAGTGGGTTCGGTGGATTGAGCCAAGGGAGTGGCAGGTGGAGGGATGACCAAAGGCCTGACTTGTGTCAGTGGCAGCTGGGTGCCCACTAATGGACCCTGCGCAGCAACATCAGCTGTGGCAGGGTCATTGACTGCAACGGTCCTGGTTGGCAGACTCACAACCGGGGTGCTGTTGGGTGCATCTGCCCCTGAACTTGCCAACACCCGGCTGTTCGGGGCAGCAGATGACATGACTGCCCCAGGGACACGTGTCTTGGTCTGAGCAGCCCGGCCTGCCCCTATTGTTTCCCCCCTGGCCTGTTGGAGATCTACCAAGGGCTCTTCAAGTGCCAACACAGCCTGCGCTGGCAGACCCAGAGCCTGGGTGGCGGTGTCCACAGCTGCACCTGCAGCTACCACTACCCTTGGGCCCGTGGCAGTCGATGGAACGGACTGCCGGGTCGCACAGGCGCCAGTGCCAGATGCAGAAGCTGCATCCCCCGGAACCACAGGGGGTGGTGGCATGACTGCACCGACACAT
Source organism: Ambystoma mexicanum (assembly GCF_040938575.1). Classification (NCBI taxonomy): domain Eukaryota; kingdom Metazoa; phylum Chordata; class Amphibia; order Caudata; family Ambystomatidae; genus Ambystoma; species Ambystoma mexicanum. Next base: position 1,215,848,108 of record NC_090924.1, read on the forward strand.
GGCACAACATTGTGCTCAAGTGGCGCACCCCTGCCTCTTCCCCCTCTGTGGCCACCCTGGACACCCTTGAGTCCCCATACTCCCTGGTCACCACGGCCACGTCCCCGACCACACCCGCCACGAGGAGGACGCCCAGCTGAGGCGCCCCTCACCTTTGGTGCCCTCCCAACCATGGCACAGATGTAGTAGTGCTGGCACAGATGGATTGGTGCCAATGGGAGGTGTACACCACAATTGACCTGGGCAATTGGGGTGAAGGGGTGGGAAGCAAGATGTTAACAGCCCCCCTGCACCTGCAAGGCTGTATGTGACCCCGGTGATGTGGTGATGGGTCACGCAATGCTCAAGTACCCCAAAACTGCAGTAAAACCGTGCACGCAACCCTGCAGCCTACGTGCGTGGATTCAACCTCCCGCAGTACACGGTGGCACCCAGTAACACGAATAAAGCGTACGCGTGGGACACGCAGGCTACTATGACATCGAAAATGGGTGCGATACACAGGGGCACCTGCAGTGGGAAAAAGAGCGTGTGCGACTCACCGTCTGACTAGCGCGATGCAGAAAAACACACGTAGTCAATACCCCCGCCAAAAGAAGAGATACGTCCTTGATAGCTGTGAAGTTGTGATGGCGCGCGAAACAACAGGAAGCAGCAACACACGTCGGTCTCCACGAAAGGCACGTACAGCGAACTGCTGGGCCCGCTCACCTTTAACCTGTGCTGAGGGAAACGCACGTGCACGTCACGTCACTTACGCGCATGGGCCCTTTCCTCGTATTACACGCAGACGTGCAGTTTTTCACGCGCGCTGAAATGCCCATGCATGCCTGTGCGCGTCACGTCACAAGGGCGCTTGCGCTTCAGGGGCATTCTGTACAATGAAATTGCGTATGCGTGCAGACGCGCTTACGCGCTAAGGGCCTTTCCTCGAATTACACGCTGAAGAACCGAATTTTCACATGCCAAATCACTCCGTATCAAGCTGGCCACGCGTAAGCACACGGAAGACCATGCTCCTGCCCAGAAGGACGAACTACTGCCCCCCAGAGCCCCGATCACGCTCCCACCTGCCATCTGCTGCTGTCTGACTGCCTGCTGCCCAGGTGCCCTGCCATTTGCTGCCTGCACATCAGCCAGGGGTGCTGTTGCTGTGACCACCCCTGCTGGAACCGAAGACTCCCGAATGGGATTCCATCGCTCCACAGCTCAGCCCCAGGACCCAGTTGCCCACCCACTCCTGCCTCTGGGGTTGTCATGTCAGGGCAATCACCATCTGAGACCACTGACAACCCGCGGCCAGAGAGGCAGAGGGGCACCAACTTCAGTGCCACCGAAGTTGGTGTCCTGGTGGAGCAAGTCCTGGGGCAGTATGATGCCCTCTTCGGAAGTTCCCGCGCCGATAAGGAAGGACGGACTCAGATCTGGACTGACATTGTGACTGCCATCAACGCGGAGGGGGTGGCAGTCCGCGACTTCCAACATGTCAAGAAGCGCTGGGAGGACTTCAGGTCCAGGACCCTGAACAAGGCCCGGCGCCTCTTGAAGGCAGCGGATGCCAAGGGGCGCCGGGGCCACTTGTTGGAGGATCAGATGAGGGTCCTGGAACGCATATCCCCAGCGCTCCACGTCCAGGTCCTTGAGGGGCAGACCTGTCTGGAGTCGAGCGGTAAGTGTAAATGCATCCTGATTGTGAGCTGTGCGTGTGGTGATGTTTCAGTAGTGTGCAGGTTGCACATCTGTTTGTATGGGGTCGAGTATGGGTGGGGGTGTACAGGGCCATGGGGCTAACACATGCGAGGGCTGGAATGTGTGAAACATGGATGGTGCTTGTGTGTGTAGGCTTGCATGCCAAATGCAGTTGTGTGGGCACACATGTTTGGATGAATGTGTATGTAAGTAGACATGTCCGTGATGTCACACATGTATGTTGTTTTCAGCTGCATGTATCAGCACTGTGTACATGTGCATGTGTGTGTATTTGACAAGGGTGCAACAGTGATGCAACATGGATGCATGTGACAGCCGGATGTGGAAGCCTGATTGGCAGATGTGACATGGATGCCCATCTGAACACTGCCACACTTGGCAGAGGTGTACACATGCATGCAAGTGTGGTGGTGTGTGTACATGTGTGGTGCACTTCCTGTGTTGCATGTGATGTCAGGCTCAGCTTTGCCTGCTCATGCTGTTGTATGGGTATGGATGGTGCTGGCAGTTGCGATATGGCTGTGGTATGGCTCATGTGTGCGAGTTGAAATGACATGTGTGTTGGGGATTGTGATGGCATGTCTGAGGTTTGCCAACGCCACTCATGTACAACTGTCATGTGTGTATGTGTCCATTGTACAGTGCCCTGATGCCTGTGTTTTATTTCTCCCTGTCTGCAGCGTCAACTGATGAAGAGGGCGGAGAAGGTGCTGTGGAGCACAGCGGCGGGGATCCCACCGCCAGCCGGAGACGCAAGGCCCGGCTCCCCTCCCATGTTGTCATCTCGTCGGGGAGTGAGGAGTCTGGTGCCGCGTCCCAGGCCACAGCTGCCGGGGGGAGGTCCAAGAGGCGGAGGTTGGAGTTGGACTCCTCGGCAGCAGAAGGGGCAGCTGGGACCCCACAGGGCCCAAGAGAGGAAGATGGCACGGAGTCATCCAGGTTGGTGGGGGGTTTGGTGGAGGAGGAGGCCATGCAAGCAACAGAGCCGGGGTCTGGAGGTGGGGATCCCACTGGTGCTAGTGGTGCAGTGCAGGACCAGGGACAGGAGGCAGCACAGGCCGCCGCGGAGGTGCCTGTGTGCAATCCTGTCCCTGCATCATCTTGCACCAGCAGGGATGCCTACGTCCAGACCCATTTTCAGGCAGGGGATGAGCCACGACAACTGGTCTTCCTCTGCCTGCGGACGTGGCTTTCCGGGTCCGGGTTGAGCCTGTCCTGACTAGTGTGGCGTTGCGTCAACGGGCCATGCGAGGTGACCTGCAGTCTTTTCATGAGGAGACTGCACGTCATCTCGAATGGCTCGTTGACCACGTCAGCCTGCTGGGACAGGTCACCCAGGCCGGATTCCTCCGTTTGATGGGGCTTGCTACGACCCCCTCCTCAACTGAACCCCGTACGCGCCAGTCATCCTCCGTGCCATCTTCCCACCCATCAGTCACCTGGGTGCCCTGTGGAGCTGCCTCTGACGGTGCGGCCAGGCTGGTGGAGGAGGCATCCCTGCCACAGTCGGGAGTCGGACGTCCAGCAGGGGTGGCCACATCAACGACTGCACCCCAGGCGGCGGAGGATGTGCAGGCAGCAGGAGGCAGTGCACAGGCAGAGGCACAGCAGCAGCAGCAACGTGGTGGGAGCCTTGAAGGCTCGGGGCCTTCAACATCGGAGGGGCAGGCATCGGCCGGAGGGCAGGAGGACCCAGGACAGAGAGTGTCTTCCGTGTGGCAGCGGTTGGGCCACTCCATAGATGCGGAGCGGCAGCGGGCGGAAGAGGCACAGCTCACAATGGTCAGGGCGAAGAACTCCATGCGGAGGGCCCTGAGGCGGGCCAAGTGCCTCGAGGCAATCCGCAGGGGGTTGGAGGTGGACACGTCGACAGCCCTGCGGACCCTCGCGCCATGGAGGAGGACCGCCTCCGGGACATTGAGCAGGAGTTTGATGATGCCCTGGCCTGCGACATCCAAAAGTGAGCCGTCAAACTAGCCTGCTGCCCTTGTACATAGTTATGTAGGTAGTGTTATTCCTTTTTTTGGGATTTATTTTGGACCTTTTGGACATTGGCCACATTTTTGTATATAGTTTATTTTATTAGTTAGTGTAGTTAGATAGGTTTCATTTTTTTTGTTGGGATAATGGACCCTGGCTTGTTCGTATGTACATAGTTCACTGTTGGATTGTATTTTTCTTTCACAATTTGACCATGGAGCAATGGCTTTCACTTATTATTTCCCATTGGATTTTCTTTTGTGGACAGTGACTTTGGACACCATTACTTTGGATTATGATTTTTGGTTTTGCTTTTTTTCACGGACATGCTTCTTTTCATTTTTGTACATTCCCATTTTTGTTTCTTTATTTTTTATTCTATTTATGTTTCCTTTAATACATATTTATTTATTGAACTTCAATGTGTAGCATCTCATTGGTTTCATGCATATCATGATATGGGTTTTGAGATTCACTGACACCCATTGGGTGTATGTGAGGGAAATGTGTTTGTTTCGGAACTTGCAATTGGTGTTCTGTCATGTAATTGCCAATTATGAGTGGGTGGATGCAATACTCGGGTGGGTGTTTTGCATTTGGAGGCTGACCATAGGGACCAGGGATCTAGATTGTGATGACATGTTGGCTGGGGAACATGAGTTGGACATGGGTGGGGGCCTGCTGGCAGGTGCCCCACAGTGCTGGGGGGTGGGGGTGGTGGGAGACATGGGTGGGGGCCTGGTGGAGGGGGACCCTGCACTGCTGGGGGGTGGGGGTGGTGGGAGACATGGGTGGAGGCCTGGTGGAGGCTGCCCCTGCACTGCTGGGGGTGGAGGTGGTGGGAGACATGGGTGGGGGCCTGGTGGCAGGTGCCCCACAGTGCTGGGGGGTGGGGGTGGTGGGAGACATGGGTGGGGGCATGGTGGAGGCTGCCCCTGCACTGCTGGGGGCTGGGGGTGGTGGGAGACATGGGTGGGGGCCTGGTGGAGGGTGGCCCTGCACTGCTGGGGGGTGGGGGTGGTGGGAGACATGGGTGGGGGCCTGGTGGAGGCTGCCCCTGCACTGCTGGGGGGTGGGGGTGGTGGGAGACATGGGTGGGGGCCTGGTGGCGGGTACCCCACAGTGCTGGGGGGTGGGGGTGGTGGGAGACATGGGTGGGGGCCTGGTGGAGGCTGCCCCTGCACTGATGGGAGGTGGGGGTGGTGGGGACATGGGTGGGGGCCTGCTGGCAGGTGCCCCACAGTGCTGGGGGTGGGGGTGGTGGGAGACATGGGTGGGGGCCTGGTGGAGGGTACCCCTGGTGGCTGGGGGTGCAGGGGGACATGCGTTGGTGGGCAGTAGTGCAAGTTGACATGTGGGTTGGCTGGGGGGCATGGCCATGGTGGATGGGGTGCCTGCAGGACATGTGCAGGGTAGGCCCCTGTGGTGTGAGCCACCTGCAGGGGCCGTGGAGGGTGTAGAGGGGACACCTGGGAGGGCCCACGCGTGCAATTCACGTGTGGTGCTCCCGCGCACCCCTGTAATACACGTACCCTGATTGAATCGCGTGTGGAACTTCAAGCGCACCCCTGTGATACACGTACCCTGCTGAAATCGCGTGTGGAACTTCACATGCACCCCTGGAATACACGTACCCTGCTGACTTTGCGTGTGTGACTTCCCACGCACCCCTGGAATACACATACCCTGCTGATATCGCGTGTAAAACTTCCCCCGCACCCTGAAATACACATAGCCAGGACATTTGCGCGTGGAACTTCCCGCGCACCCCTGGAATACACGTACCCTGCTGATATCGCATGTGAAACTTCCCGCGCACCCCAAAATGCACGTAGCCAGGACATTTGCGTGTGGAATGTCCCGCGCACCCCTGAAATGCATGTACCCAGCTGAAATGACGTGAGGTACTTCCCGCGCACCCCAGTGATACACGTAGCCCGCTTGCCGTGCTGGTACAGGGTTAGCGCAGCCCTTTGCGCTGGATTGGGGATTTTGATGGCTTTTCCCTGCGCGAGAGGCGTTCTTGGGGGCGTAACTAGCGCTGCTGCAGGGTCGCTGCGCCACTGTGCGCCACGGCTGGTTTTGGTGGCTGGTATCCATGAATACGCTGTGCGCTGAAATGGGATTTGGCGCACGCGGCTGGCGCAGGGATACGCACGTGCACACTGTGCGCCAGCCGCGTGCGCCACTTGTGCGCTGAATTCTATGAATTACCCCCTTAATGACTTCCTCAAAAATGTCTTTCAATGTTGCAGGGTGTATCAACATATAGTTAAACTCGAACTGGCCGAAATCCACGAAAATAATTCACTGGCAGTCTGCTTTCATGAAAAGTAGGCCACTTGGGAACTGCGCGCAGTGCACAATGAGGAAGAGGGGAACTCCAAGGCAGCGAAAAGTGAGGTACGAAGGGGCTTGTAGGAGGGGTAGATTGTGCATATATGTGTACATATGTTGTGTATGTCGTAGATGTGGGTAAGAATGTTGTGCCTATGTGTCTGTCAGAAAAAGGAGAGCAGGACAGGGTTGGTGGGGGGAAGACGAGAAGGGGGCACAGAAATGAAGGGATGGTTCCCCGTAGCACCGACACCAGTCCGGGGCAAACGGGATACAATGAAATTGTCCTGCAGGGATTCATCCTAGATCCATTTAGTTTGTACAGGCGTAACCTCTCCTTGCTCAGGGCTAATAGAATGTGCTCTTTTGTGTCTGCGCCATTTAGTCTGGGTATGTGGACGACTCAATCCTGTTTTTGGTACCCCAGCATGATGTTGAAACTAGAAGTGCCCGTCCAATGAACCGAGTGGTAAACTGTAATAGCAAATGCTTGATGGACAATATATGGCCTCTGAGCTTTGGAGTGTCATTAAACGTGGAGTCAGCTTTCAATACAACACTCACGCAAACACCCAACTGTTTAACAGCAACCTTTAATGGCTCACTCAGAAAAGAATTACATGTGAAAGGTCGCTAATTCTTCCCTGCACAATGGACAGGTATGTTCTTACTATTTTAGGAACAAAAGGCAGATTGCATAGAAATGTTAGCGACATTTGGAAACCAAACCTTACAAATGACTGCTGGTAGGCATATTAGACTTTTTAATGCAGCTGCCAAAGAAAGTAATTTTAATTTTAAACAGCGAGGTCCTGCAATAATCTGATTAATGAAAAATACAAAGTGGATTTGATTAAAGTATGGTCTGTCGTATATCGTTGTTTCATTCATCGCCATGAATTACATTGTTTTAATTCACTTTGATACATACATGTGAGTTTGGGAGTAAGGGACATAAGAGGAGGGAGTGAAGGTGGGTGGGAGGTGCTTAAGGAGGATATGGCGGGAACCCCTATTATAAACAAAACATTCTGAAAATAATGCCACGAAAAAACTGCATTGAAGTGAATTTCCTTGTCTGTGTTTCAGTTTACATACAAAGTGCAATTATATCACCACCAGGCCAAGCAACGTAATCCATACTACAAAAGCGCAGCTGTTGGTATGCGCCTTCGAAATTCACTGGGTGCATTGGGCTCTTGGAGCACCTGGAGACTATGATAATGGCAGAGGTGGGCAGTATATATCCTAGTCACCTAACATAACCTTTCATCAAGTGGCATGTTTCATTTTAGGACGTTATGCAAACATGTGCATGTATGCCAATTACAGCAGGCAAGCTATGGTCCTTCGTGGGGACATCAAAGTCTTCAAAAATCCATTAGATTGGAGTCCTGAGCTTAGTCACAGTGATCCCACCCCACTGACTATGTTGATTAGTGTTAATAGGAGTTGTTCCTTTGTGCGGTTGTCTAAGCTTTGAGGGAAAGTAGAATATAGTGCAGGCTCACTAATGAAGTGTGTTTTGTGCAATTTGAGCCATTGGGCCTCATTCCAAGTTCGTCGGTACAGTAACAGCGGTACCAGTAAGCTTGCCAGTACCGTTGTTACCGTACCAGCAAACTACGATTTCGGCTTGCAGGTGCCTTTTTTTCGCCCGCAAGGTCTGACCGGCACCCGCGAGCAGATCATGCCGGATGCACCGGACCATTCTGAATGGTACCAGTGCATCCAGCCTCCCCATTCCCATTGAGGGCTGGAACGGGAATGGGGAGCATTTTTTTCCGTCACCAAGAATGGCCAATTACCGGGTCCGGCGGGGCCGTAATGACCCGGTAAATGCCCAATCCTGGGTGCCGGAAAGAAAATGATACCGGAGGCAGCCGTGCCTGTTTTACCGGCAAGGATACCGCCAGTATCGTAATGAGGCCCATTGTCTGAGGAGTTTTGCAATGTTGGTGCTTGTTGTTGCGTTCTTTGGTGTTGTTTTCAGAATCTGTATTGTATATTTTTGTGCCCCTTTGTCTGCGTAGAGTATATTCGGTATTTTGTTAGTTTCCCCATTTTCCTTTTTTTTCCCCTGATAAAACTTCTACAACCAAAACAAATCGGTCCTGTTGTCATTCCTTTCCACAAAAAAAACAAAAAGAAGTTCTTTATCCTTTCAATTTGTAGTTGCTATCAAATCTGTAGAATACTTTAACGTTGTTTTGTGATGGGTCTTGTTACTTGGCTGATGTACTCTGTTTTTTTAATTCTTCGCATGGTCTTGTTTTTTTTAATGTTCAGTTCCCTTAATGGGTAATGGCATGATGGTGAGGCTGGGAAGGGCATGATCTGGGAATAGAGCAGGATCTGTGTACTGCTTTATGATTGATAAGGAGAATGGGAACGCTATGCCAGGCTTTTAAACAGAAGCTCAGGCTAATTCATTAGCGGTGGCCTTAGGATAAGGAAAAGTGGAATTGGCGGGTGGGCCAGGGTAGGCCATAGGTGGAGATCCCCCTTCAGGAGAAAGGCAGGGGAGTCAGGACCTTCGGTGGAGCATCCCTTGGAGTCATAGGATGAAGGGCCTCTGGTGGATGCCGGAGATGCCGGATGCAGGAGAAAGGCAGGGGAGTCAGGACCTTCGGTGGAGCATCCCTTGGAGTCATAGGATGAAGGGCCTCTGGTGGATGCCTCCAATGAGGCAGGGTCTGTGGTGGAGCAGGTGGGCAAGAGGAGGTGCAGGAAGATGAACTGGTCCCACTCCTCAAGCTGCAGGATGGGACTGTTTTAGCAAGCACCACAGAGCACAGTGGGATGTTGGCATCAGAAGGTCAACAGCTGGTAAAGGCCTCTCAGTTATTACTACAGCTATCCATTTCACAATAAAAACGCACAGTTCAGTATCTCACATTTACTGGTAACAAGTACTTTTTATCCGAGTTAATCTGTTGGCTATGGGTAGATGTCATTCCATAATCATCTACAAAGAAGAAACAATGAGAGTTTTTTTCTGTGATTAGAGACAATAGGCCTGCCATCACTAAAAACTCTCTCGGACTGCCCACTTGCAGTAGGGCAGCCTAGCGATTCAATAGCAAACCGCACAAGAAGAGATGGCCAAGTGGCCCTTTTGCTGCAACGATAACTTATTAGGTCATCATCCCTCCCCACAGGTGAAGTGCCCAGTAGGTAAGCTTCAAGCATCTGCGCTGCTGATGATTCACTGTCTGTTCCCGTTGTTGACCTATCTGTATTTAAGAAGCCCGGGTAACTGAAGTGGGTGCCCCACAGCATCTCCTTCCCTCTGGCTGCACCCACTCTGTTTACAAAGCTTTCAACATATGCATGATGTGCAATGTGGTGAGGGCCTCACTGTTGCACTTATCATTCCTGGCATAGTCTGCACAATTTTGCTGGTAGCTTTTCTTCCTGCTGCCTCAATTTTTTCTTCATTCTTGATGTTGCGGGTGTAGCAGCAGAGCTTCCCTTCATATGTGCACAGTGTATCCACCTTGTTATATTTCCTATGTGTCTTCCTACCCTGAGCAGCCACAAATATGGGTCCATAATGGAAGCCATCAGGTACTCAATGTTACCTGTAAATCCAACGACCAATGGATCACCACACAAGGTTGAAAGCTAGTACGGGGATACTGAATGGTATATTTTGTATTCAGCCGAATACCAAATAGTTTGCGAAGTATTCAGCCGAAGCCGAATATGAAGCCAAATTGTTGTTATATTAAATAAAATCATGTGCCAACCTTGAGACAATGCACTTTTGAAAACAATGAAAGGACTTTTGTAAGGTGTTGCCATGTTTCATTTATTTCTCTTTATTTTAATCAACATCTCATTCCTATTTATGCACACAATTTAATATGCACACAACCCTGCAAAGAACACATTAACATAAAAGCAGGGACCTTATTTCAGAAGGATTTTGCACATGCAATATACTATTCAAATTGGCAGGCTTCACGAATGCAAAGGTCTAGATTGCAATCAACAGAATGTATACTGCAAATTACAACTGCCATTGCAAATCACACACATTACAATCTCTTGCGAGTTGCAAAGTAGCTTACGTGGTAAGTGAATTTCAAACCAGCCTTCAAGCTCAGACAGAAATGTATAAAGGGTTTGTATTCACTCATTCAGGACACAAGTCATGGGGACTTGTGAGGTAAGTGTACTCCAACTACCTACTATTTTTAAAGAGGGTACTGTCGCCCCATATGCTAAACATGGAAGAGGTCTCTGGCATAACAGGGGCCCCCGCAGCCCCCGTGGTGCGGGGGGGCCCGCGGTGTGGGGGGCCCCACCAGCACATGGCTGGGAGGGGGCTCCAGTAAAAAAAAAAGAAAAAAAAAAATATTTTTTTCTAAAAAAAAAAAAGTTTCTTTTGAAATTCACTCTGCATTCATAAAGAACATTTCTGTAACAGAAATAATTTCTTTATGAAGGCAGAGTGACTACAAAAAGAAACTTTCTTTTTGAAGTCTGAGGGCCCCCGTACCCCATGACATGGAAGACCCTAGGCTGGAGGCCTCCATGTCATGGGGGGGGGGGGGGGGGTGGGGAACCCTATGCCTTCAAAAAGAAATTGTTTGTTTTTGAAGCCACTCAGCCATCATAAAGAAATTATTTTGATTATGGTTCGGTCCTTAACTGAAATAATTTCTTAATGAAGTTATAGTGACTTAAAAAAGAAACAATGGGGCTCATTCTGACCATGCCGGTCCGGAAACAACGGTGCTGGTAAGCTTACAGGCACTGTTTTTTCCGGACCGGCATATTACAGGTCTGCCTGGTGGGGCTGCCGTGCCCGACAGGTCTGACCCTGCCAGACACAGCAGCCACGGTAGGCAGACCTGTCACAGAAGCACCGGCACCGTTAACAATGGTGCAGGTGCTTCTGTGTCCCCATTCCCGTGGAGTCTGGGGTTTAACGAAATTACCGGCACCTGATTTCCCAGCCGCCGGACTTGAAATAGCACGGTGGCACCGGGAAGTCAGGCCATAGTAATTGTTTATGGGTCTGGCGGCAACCCGCCGGTAGCACCGGCACGGTTACCGCTGGACCCGTAATGAGCACCAATTTCTTTTTTAAGTAATAGGGCCCCCCCTCAACTCCATGAGGTGTGCGTGTATGAGCCTATGGTGAAAGGGTGCACGCATAAATGTATAGGTGGCTACCTGTGTGAGTGTATGGTGAAAGGGTGCACACTTAAATGTGTGGATGACTGGGTGTGTATAAGGTGAATGGTGTGTGTGCTTGTGTACAGGGGCACAAGAAAACCTTCATTTCGGGGGGGCTAACCCTTCAAATGTTGGGAGAGGCGCTAACTTCACATGCAGTGGGGAGGGGGAAACTTATTTGTGTGGGCGCATCCAAATTATTTACGCATTTTAATGAGACTATTCTAGTGCAGATTCAATGTTACAAGCAGTTAGCTCTCTCCAATAAGTCTCCTGTTCCCTCTCTACCCTTCCAATCACTCCCCTGGCATGCAAGTACTAAACCCACATCACGATTTCAATCGCCTAAACAATGTGGAATTTGAATGCAGGTTCTAACAGTGAAATGCTTTACGTTGGTAATTGCTGGGTTCTTGTTAACAGCAAAAACCAGGTGCCGTTTAAAATCTGTGTCCTGTTCGGTCTGGCAACTGCTCTAAAGGTTAGCCAAGTTGAGTCAATATAGCCCAAAATGTCAGGGGGGGTAGTGCTGAAGCCCAGTCAACTCAATGGTGTTGCGCTACTACTTGTGTTTAATGCCTTGCTTACTCCTAGCCCTATTCTTCCTCGTCCCAGTACTTATATACGAGGCAGTACGTGTGTTCGAGGCACTCTGCCTCATACAAAAGTACTGGGAAGAGGTAGAGGTACATTGAGGTAATGCCTGATTTAGCTACCTGTAATCTTCATCACTCCTAGTCCCACTGTTCCTCATCCCAGTACTTACCTATGAGGCAAGGAGCCTCATACGAAAGCTCTGGGACAAGGAAGAGGGACGCAGAAGTAATTCTGGGCCAAGGAGCTGATTGTGGAGGTTGGGCTGGTGGGTGGGAGGGAGAGTGGATGTGTGGGTGGGCAGGATTGTGTGATAAATCATAATGGTTGTCCATGTCCAGGCTAAGCAGGCATGATATGTGGTATTAGTGGCTAGAGAGGCATTTTGATTTAGCCAGTCTAGTCATTCCTCAGTTTGGTATGACTTTCTTTTAACTGGACATTTCTGATAAAGTAGTCCTGCTAACTTTAATTACCTGGCTAGATTGGCATTTGGGTGCTGCCAGTCTAGCCATTTCTTACTGCGGCATTGTATATTTTTCTGGGCATCTGTGATAAAATGATATGATGTGATTGAAGTGATTTATAATGCGCCTGTACACAAGTGTACACAAGGGAGGGATGATAGAGGGAGAACAAGACAAACAATCTCACTAGGCCTTGTGTCATTGTGAGAACGAGAAGTCCAAGGGAAAAGGGAGCAGGGAAGTGCAAGTGAGAGGGGAGGGGAGAACAGGGCAGCAATGCTCTCAGTAAGTGCAGCCAGGGCAGAGAAGCTATTGGTTGTGCAAGGAGAACAATGGACTGCAGGTTTACAGTTACAGCCCCTAAGTGCATGGTAGGCCCGGAGGCAGTGCAAGGGTGACCAATCAAGAAAGAGCCTGGACTCAGAGAGACTCTGAGGGTAGCCAAGCAGCCAGTCAGTACAGCAGACATGTAGGTCAGGTAGGTCAGCAGGGGGGGAGAGAGAGCGAAAGCAGCAGAGAAGAGGAAAGCTTTTAGCTGCTTCCGAAACTTCAGGTTGTCCGCCTCAAGTTTGAGAGGGGCAGGGAGGCCATTCCAGTTGGAGGCACCAGCAGAGGAGAGAGGTCTACCCCCACTCTCTGCCTGGAGAAATGTCTAAGCCTTAGAGAGTTGGAGGTAGCTGAGTGAAGGGTTAGAGAAAGAAGGTTTTTTTGGAAGAGGGCATTGGATTTAGTGTTGGCACTGGCCCCAGAAAGCCTTGTGGGCAATGCAAAGGTTCTTGAACTTGATCCTTGCAGCCAGTGGAGAGATTTCAGGGCTGGAGAAATACAATCCCAGGGCTTGAGGCCAAGGCTAAGTCTTGCAGTCCTGTTCTGGATTATTTGCATATGAAGGAGACTAGAGGAAGACAGATTGAGAAAGTGGCTGTTGCAGTAGTCCAGCTTAGAGACAGTGAGCTTCTGGTGGAGAGTGAGAAAGGGAAGAGTCCCTTTGAGGAGGAGCAGCTGGTAGTGGGACTTCTTGGTGATGTCCGAGATGTTAGGAGAGAAAGAGAGTGTGGCGTTGAAAATGACACCAAGGTTTTTTGCCTCGCAGGAAGGCAAAGGAAGAGGGCCCAAGGTGGTCTGCTATAGTGAGAGAGGAAACACAGTGGCAAGGGTCCCAATGAGAAGGATCTCTGTCTTACTGGCATTAAGGCAGAGATTGTTGGAGGCGCACCAATCCTGAATCGTGGATAGACAGTCAGGAATGAGCAAGAGAGGAGAGGAGGATGAGGGGAGCCTGAAGGAAAGCTGAGTCATCCGCACAACACTGAAAGTTAGAGGATAAGGTAGAGATCAGGGAGGCCAAAGTGGCCAAGTAGAGGTTGAAAAACCAGCGTGAGAGGATAGAGCCCTGGGGAATGCCACAGGTAGAGAGAGGTGGCGGAAAGAATGGGACCACGATCGACCTGGGAGCGGAGTGGCGGTCCAAGTTGAAGTAGGTCAGTCACTCTAGGGTCTGATCTGTGATGCCCAGGTTCTCACAGAGTCGATTGATCAGGATCACGATGTTGACCCTGTCGAAAGCAGAGGAAAGATGAAGGATGAGAATAGAAGGAATGCTGGAATCAAGGTTAGAGAGCAGCACAGGTGTTAAGGAGAGCAGTTTCCATGCCTCTGGCAGCTCTGAAGCCAGACTGATGGTCATGGAGACAACCAACAGATTCAGTGTGGAGAGTAAGCTGGGAGATGGCAAGCTTTTCCAAGAGTTTGCTCAGGAAAGGTGGAGATTGAGCGATAGTTTTCCAGCAGGTAGGATCAGCAGACTGCTTCTTGAGGAGTGGGTGCACAAGGGAGTGCTCAAAGGGAGAGGGGAACATTGCAGTGGCGAAAGAGTGATTACAGAAATCGGCCAAGGCTGGAGCGAGGGTGTCAATATGGGCTTTGATGGTTCTGGAGGAGCAGCGGAGCACCTGTTTGGACGACACTTTCATAGATCGGACTTGTCTAGAAACCTCGTCAGGTGTTGTCAGAGAGAAAGAGGAAAAAGGAGGAGGAGAGAAGAGATGGCCAAAATGGGCCGAGAGAGGAAGAGGACATAGAGGGCAGGATGTCCTGAGATTTAGCAGAGAAATGAGAGCCCAGAGCTGTACAGAGGCCATGGGAGAGAACAGAAGAGGTATAGACCACAACAGGATTGACCAGTTCCTTGCAGATTTTAAAGAGTTTGGCCGTGTTGTTCGAGGCCATGGAGACACATGCTTTATTGTGTGCTCTCTTCTTGATGAGTGTTATTGCTTTGACTGGCATTTTGCTGAAAACAGTCTAGGTATGTCTAAATGTGGCCTGGCATTCTGTACTATAATGTTATTACGTGTTTACACTGGTCTACATTGTGCAGCCAGTTGGAAGCATTAATGTTCCTGTGCACTGTTGGTGACTTGCATGTATTGGATTGTGTTACCCTACAAAACAATTTCAAACACTCTGGCTTTATAGCCAATTTATCTCAGAAAGTGTGCTGTATATTGCATTAAAACACATATTTATATCTTTTTCCTAGTGCAGTGTGCGGCATACCCCTTCAGCAGCACGTTCATGCGTATTGTGCAAGCGTGACAGTCTAGGCCGGCCCAGAGTGTGGCGCAACCCGTGATTTGTTGCCGAGTTGGGGGGCCCCCTCAGCATGGCTCGCAGGGGGGCCCCCACATTTTTTGTTACGCCACTGCTCAGAGGCAGATGGGGTTGGAGCAGATGTAATCTCACAGGAAATTCTGATATGTGATTGAATCTGCCCAATGCCTACAAGCTCTAAGATAGGACTTGCCTGTTGGGCACTCATTAATTTTAAGGAAATCTTAGTCCACGTCCACTTATGCTACCTCCACACACTAGAGGATACAAGGACTCTATGGGTTTTTTTCTGTCCCTCCCTCTTCTACCCTGCCATCCATGATCTGCCTCAGATACAATACGATCTATCATTCTCTGTTCTCTAGCACATATTTCCTGTGAGGACAGGCAGGCCTATAATGTTGTTTGGGTGAATTCTCAAAAGGGAAGTTCTTCCAAGAGGCAAGTATAGGTTGTCAAATGTAGGCCGTATCTTTCGCTGCCTAGCATGTTACTTTCTCGCCACAGCCCTTATTGACTTAAAAGAGGCATCCACTTTTTGGCAAGTTTCCGAATTCTAAATGTCCTTCCCTTCTATCAATTTTACCAACAGACCTTTTTGCAATGTGCCCATAAAGAGGCCTCCCACCTATCTCTCCATACTCCATCTGGCAGTGTGGCCCAACAGGGATCGGGAGAGCTTTCCCAACAGGAACCTCCACAGAGGCTTCTTAGGAGCGGGCATGCCACTCTGCGTGACATACGACTGACAAGCTACTGGTCTCCTCTACCTGTTGTGAATTCATGTTTCTCCATAGGCATTTCCCGCAGAACAAATCATTCTCACCTCTCCCACATCCTCACTGCTCTCCAATACACAAACACATGCACTGTAGTCTTATATGTAAACAGTAATGGTTTCGGACAATTGGGCCTCATTACAAGGTTGGCACCAACCCTGTAACACCCTACAGCTGCATGATATCCCGTTGCCATCAGGATATCACAAGCGGTGGCGGTAAGGGTTAGTCCCCATTTCCATGGAGTCCAAAGGGACTCCATGGAAATGGGGACATTGAAGCACCGGCACCGTTGCTAACAATGCTGTTGCTTCAGTGAGAGACATGCCAGTATGGGCCTGAAGACTCGGCAGCTCAGTTCTGCTGGGGATCCGTGCCCTTACCAGTATGCTTGGAGTATCACGGCCCGGAAAGGGTGCTGGTACGTTGCTACTTGCACCCTTGTTTCCCGACCGCCATGCTGGTAATGAGGCCCAATAATGAAAATGATTCCCATTTGCAAGCTGCACTCCATATTTGCCTCTCTGACTTGTTACATTGCATTAAAATGATGAGACAAAAGTATTCGGCTGGAGCCAAATAACAGAATTATTCCGTTGGAGTCTAATTCCTATATGTTAGCTGGAAATTGGAATGTGGCCTAATACTTACTCTATGCTGAATTTCGGTACACCTCTAAAAACGAGTCCAACACCAACTGTGACACATCCACATGAACTGCTAAGGCATAGTCTCTTGCCAGCGAAGACATCAGACAGCAACTGATACTAACAACATGTTGCAAATCCCTGCTGCAGGTTTTGCACTGGAACTCTTCTGTTAGTGTTGCAGTTATCTGTGATGGCATTTCCCTTCTCATGCAGCCTTCTCAAAATGTGCACATTAGAGTTCCAATGGTTAACCACTGAGGTCTTCTGGTTGTGTAGTGGCATTTTGTGGCACACCTGCAATTGGTGTAGTGCATTTTTGTCATGCAAGCCTGGGTGAAATCTGAGCTGATGCTTTGGGCCATAGCAACCATTTCATCCACAGGCTGACAATTGCAGATAAAGTGGGTGACAACCAAGTGAAGAACATGCACAATGCAGATATGTGCATTATCTTGTCGGATTCTAAGACAACAAGGACATTCAATTGATTGTCTGTTGTAACAAATCCCAAATGCATATTAACAGGCTTTAGACCTCCTCCACCTCCTCTCATATGTCAATTCCCTTGTGGCTTCTGCCTTGAAAACATTGCATGAGCAATGTTGACTATTTGCTGAACTGCATACATCTGCTTCTGCCATGCATTACTTTTCAAACACTCTCGTCTGATAGAGGAAGGAAAGGCCACCTAGTGTTCTGTAATGGCCATGTATTCACTGTTCAGACCACCTGTCCACATGTCCATGGTGAGCTGGATATTTTGGCCCATTTACTGCTGTACCACCCACACCACCAAAGACTTAACCTTGTCGTACAATTCGGGGACCTCATTGTGGCAGAAACATGTCAGCCTGAAACCTCCTAGCACTGGTTGGTTTTTCTATAAGCCAGAAAAATGCAGGGCTTTCCTCAAAAGAGTAGAGCCAAAGGTATATTGCAGACATTATTGGAAGGTTTGCATCAAGGAGGTGTTGCATTTTATGTGACTGATATTTCGTCCACACTCAAGTGATTTCAAATGACAAGCATGACACAATGGGGGATCACTGAGGCTCTAGGCATAGGTCTTGGTGTGGTGGTTGATGTGCTGTGGTTGCAATGACATAGCCGCAGTATTTTCAGGGGTAATTGTGCAGACTATTTGTGATATGTTGCCTGTCAGAAGGTATGGGGACAGTCCCAGCACCTTTGACTTCCGTACATTGTGCCCCAGTTTATGGGACCACTTAAATGTAGTAGCCAAGTGGATCCCTGCCTTGCCTCAGCAGACCAGTTTCCAACAGAGTGTGTGTCAAATCACAAAATGTGGTTTATTTTGATTCTTTTTGAAGAACTGCTAAACTTTTGGTTTTCATTGCAGGCAACGAACATATAGACTGAACTTATCTCCGTGTGATGGTGTTGGTGGTATTCTAGATGCCGTGTAATGATTCTATACACTTTCTGATCTGTGACAGGAATGTTTTCTCAAAGATACTGTACACAGGTGAAGGGCAAGTTGCTCTGACTACTATAGCATCTGTATCTGTGGGGTTATTCTCTTCCTTCTTATGATCATCCCTTTCCAGAAGCAACATATGTTCCTTCATGGACTTCAATGGTTCATAATCTTTATCTTGACCATCATCCATTCTGTTGTTAATGTCTGACATATCTATGGATGGGGCAGTGGGCATAGAGACCTGGCGTAACACACTCCACCAACTGTTCATCTGCACAGTGTGTTGCTCTTTTCTGATCGTCAATAGATAAGAAATGTGTCACTCCACCTTCTGACGCTGAGAAAGTGGATGGAACAGAAAATGTGACCTTCTCTGTTAGTCTCAGTGGATGTTCACCATTGTGATGTACTTGTACAGGTGCATGATCTCCAGAGTAACTTGTGACTAGGTGTGTGGAACATGAGGTCGATCATGACTTCAAATGGTAACGTACGTTTCTGACATCCCCAGTGCAACTACAGCTGCAGATGTGAACAAGCCCACAAGCCGAATGTATTACTCCGCCTCTGGCTCATTTCAGTGTTTCAGACATATTATGAAAATGTGTTTTTCACTCACTAAATAGTTTCTCCTGCATTCTTGAATCACTATTACTTCCTCCCCCAAAAATGAGGTCTTGTACTTACTGCTGTCTGGAATTCTCTTCACGTTTCATTGAACTTTATTTTGTTAATATATTATCATAAAAGCAGAATACAATTCAAAATACATCATAAATAAATCAGTTTTAAAAAGGTAAATGCATGTTTATTGGGAGAACTCTTTTAGACAACAATAATTGATATTCATTGTGGCATAAATGTTAAAAAGCTAGGATGTAGTACGGAAAATTCCACAAAGTAGATTATTAAGTTACGCCTCCAAGCCCTACAATTCTCTTCTTTTCCTCCCTAGAAACCTGATAGTATGGACCTAATTCACTCACTTTGAGAGACAGACACTGACTGGTGCATCTCCCACCTCCCTGCATCTCTGCTACTTCCTCGTATGCGTGAGCCTAAGGGATTCTCTGCTCCTTCTTCCAACTGCAGCCTGATGGCACTGGTATCACCCATTCACTTCAAGAGACAGACACTGACTGAGTATATTCTGTCTCCCCGAACCTAAGCTACATTCTACCTAAAAAACATGTGTTGAGTCCGGCACAAATTGACCTTAGGGATTCTATGTTCCTCCCCTAATTGTCATTCAAGTGTATGTGTCGCATTCTACCACATTAGCAGATGGACACTGACTGGTGTATACCAAACACCCCTGAATGTCTGTTACATCTTCCTTTCAGTACATATATGTGTGAGTCTTGAACAAGCGGCCCTCATGGATTCTCTGCTTCCCATATCTTACCAAGTGCCATCCAATGCCATCCATCTCATTCACCCTCTTCAAAAGATGGATACTGACTTGTGTATCGTCCTCCTCCCAAAATCTCTGCTTTTGCCTTCCTTATCAATCACACAAGTGTGGGTCTCTCACAAGATGCCTTTGGGGATTCTCTGCACCTCCTCCCAAGTGGTACAGGATGTTGAATGTGTCGCTCACTCACTTCAAGAGATGAACACTGACTGGTGTCCTCTTGCCTTTCTGAAGCTCTGTGACATGTTTCCCTGAAAACATGCAAGCGTACGTCACACACAAACAGCCTCCAAAGATTTGCTGCCCCTCCTGCTCCTAGTCTCAATTGTCACCCAATGGTGTGTGTCTAATTCGCTCACCTCAGGAAGCAGACCTGGACTGGTGTGTTATCTTGAATCTCATACTAGCTTGCCTCAGGGATTCTATGCTCCCCCTTCCCCCAAGTGCCACCCGATGGCACATCTCTTGTTTTCTCTTTTCAAGAGATGAACAATGACTGAAGCAACTGCCACCAACCTAAATATCTCCTACTTTGTCCCTCAAAATTCCGAAAAGAGTGAGTCTCTAAAAAGCTACCCCTGGAGATTCTCTCATCCCCCTATCCCAAGTGTGAAGCAGAAACTGGACACTGCTGTTTCTTTTTGTGGCATGTGTTCCACTTCCAGTCACTTAAAGTCACAGAATGCCTTGTATCCTGCCTCCATAAAACCCTAGTATTTTATGCAGACGTCTGTCATCAAAGGGGATGTGCATGTGTCTCTCCTGATCACCAAAGATACTCTCACTCTGAGGGATGACCTCTCCTTATTCTCACCATGTGACACTTGTGTTGTTCACCCACTTCAAATCACTGAATGCATCTCTGCGACAAATCAAATTCCACGGTACAAGTGATCCAGGGATGGATATCAGTTTCTAAACATCAATCAGCCCCGCACCTCTAATACACCAGAATGAGTCTGAACATATTGGATTAAACAAGCATAACATTAAAATTGTAGCCCTCCATGTTCAATTTTGGTAACATGGATGGAACGGCAGGCTTATCTCCTCTAAAGGTCGTGGATCATTGGTTAGTTGCAACATAGCGCAACCACAATTATTACCCAATGATTAAAGGAGTTTCCAGTCACGGTTGTATTAAAATATCTACTTTATTATTATCACAACAGCCAATTTAATAACACTACCAATCACAACTCACCCTGTAAATGAATGCAGAGAGAAGGCAGATCTAAGAAGGAAAAGGGATGCACTCTGGATACTGACAGGAGGGTAGTCGGTAAGGTTAATAACCACATCAGTTTAAAGTTTCTTGGCTTCAGCACCAATGGAGCAATGGGTCTTAATATGTCTCTAGGGGTCTTCTGAGAAGGACCAGGGGGACAGAACCACAATGTACCTTGTGCTGCAGGTGTTCTTGGTGCTAAACAGAGTTGTTTCAGCTTTAGAGTGCTTTGCAGGCTTCAGTGACAGAGTTAGAGATAGCACAGCTAGTAGAACGCTTGCATTGATGTCCGTGCAGAGCTTGTTGATGCTGGTTTGAATCCCGGCAGGGTCAAACTCAGCTTTTCATCCTTCCGAGGTCGATAAATGAGCACCACACACTGTGGGTAATATTAAGCAGCGCTCAGATACTTGAGGGTTTGTAGCGCTACATAAATACAAATTATTATTATTATTATTATTAGATGGGAGTCAGTTGCAGGTATCAGGCGGAAAGACGGTTCGGCGAGCAAAGCTGAATGAATGACTGCAGTCTGGCCTACACAGCGGCTTGGGTTCAGGAATTGTTGCCTCAGTGCTGATCCATGGTACTGAAGCACTGATCGAGACATCTTGGGCTTGTATCGTCCTTTAAGGTGGATGGCCCACGGCTGTGGAGTGTGTTGGAGAATGTTGCAGGCAGCTGCCTTGTCCTTGGTTGTAGGTTCAACGACCTTCTGGGAGGGGCATGCTAAAAATGACAGGTATCAAAGAACACAGAAAAAGGTTCAAGAAGAGGCAATTCCAAAAGGCACACAAAGGCCCAGAGACAACGCTGAGAAATTGAGGGCAATGCAATTACCAACTATAAATCATAAGGCCAGAATTGATTTGGCAAATGAAATGAATCATGAACGTCTTTTTGTGGACAATTTGGATGAAAGTCCAAATGAATCCATCCCTGGTGAAAAAATCAAAATCATCATTATGTGTAAGCCCACCCATAAGACATGAATAGATGAGGCGGCGGAAACACTCAGCCCGGCAGAAACACCAACGAGTTGAAACTGGCTAACTGGTGTTCTGGGAGGACATAAAAGTTAATGCCAGAAGAAGCCAGAAGACTGCGAACTAAACATCATACCCTGGAACAACAGAGGATTTACTCATGTATATAAAGACTCCTTAAAATGGACAGATGTCAGCACTATCATATGCCTACAAAAAACAACTTGGATGTCTTGTTGCCCGATATCAGAGGCCTTTGAACTGGCTATGAATTCCGCCATTGTGAGAAAAAAGGGACGTCCTTCCACAGGTTTGTTGACCTTAATTAGGAAAAACTCTGAGTGGATAATTGTGAAATCAACCAATCATTCAGCTTTCATTCAAATTACAGTGATTGAATCCAAATGCAGTGCAACCAACAAAATCAAGCGACTAAACCTAATCAATGTCTATTGGCACCATGCCCTAGCAGGTACAATTAAGTTTATAAACATGGTGTGTGAAATAATTGATGACATCAATAGTACTTATGAAGATGCAAATATTATTCTTTGCGGTGATTTTAACCTCGACTGTTGAAAAGTAGAGAACTGCAATATAGGTACTAAAAATAACCTGCAAAGAATGGTCACTAGATGGTGTGCTGCGATGGACGAAAGAAACGTAATGATGGCAAATGGCAATACCAAGGGTGACATCCCGGCAGAAATAACTTGGAGCAATAGGATACAGTCTTCAACTATTGACTAAATTTATGTATCAGGAAATTTGAATGACCACATTGTCTCCTTGAAAATATGGATGTCACCTTGGAGTGACCACAGCCAACTCAAGTTATCACTTTTTTGCTCAGAAAGAACAAAGATGGAAAAATAGGCACATAGTGTTGTTGTAGAATGTAACCAAACATGGTTGAAAATCAAGCCAAAAGAGTTAAAACCATTGGTTGACACATATATAAAACATGCAAGAGGCCCCATGGAAAATAAAGTGGAGTATTCTTACCTGCTGACACAGTACACATATCAAGCCCAAGGCTTAAGAAAAGGTGCCTTCAAAGTATTGCACCAATATGATATAGAACTTGCAAAGAGAAGGCAACAACTGCGCAGAGAGCTAAGACAACATGCCAGCCTAGCGAGTGAGCTAAAACACCTAGCAAAGAAAGCAAGCAGAGAAAAGTATAAAAACTGTCTGATTTCTCACAAGGCGATTCTTTATCAACAGGATGCAGAAAAAATGATGGTCAGTCTGGACAACAAAAAATCACAGGAATTCTGGAAATTCATAGACCATAATAGCTGTCAACAACAAGCATTGCAAACATCTATGGTTTTGGAGTTCCAGTGGGTCAACACTTTGAAAATGTGTATGAAAAGATTGATCTAGTACCAGAACCAAAGTTGTCAGTCCAGTCCTAGCTAAATGGGACCTTCAATTCGATCTAGATGACATTGTCCAAAGCATTCAGCGCTGCAGCTCATCTCGGGCACCTGGTCCTGATGGATTGACAAATCAGATATTAAAACAGAATCCAGAAGAGTGGGCGTCATTGTGCCTTACACTCAGGGGCGTAGGAGACCCATAAAATCTGGGGGGGACAGGGGACATCTTGGGGACTTTGCTTTTTTAAAGAACTCAACTTTTCACAAAATTAAAATAGCAGTACCTATTAAATTACATATATCATCACTGTATAAAACAAGAGAAAAGAAGAAAACAACACAGAAGAAAATTAAGAAAAAGAAAAGCAGTTCAGAGTATAAAATCCATCGGCAATGGACATTTAGAGAGATCGTTTATAATACTCTCACCTGCGCTTTAAATGCAGATGCCTGATGGAGTTTCACCAACCCATCCTATCCTATTCCGCTTGAGCCCCTTTACAGCAGTGTATGGGCTGCAATCATACCTCGGCGCCAGGGTATTTACTGGATTTACATGGATAGCGGAACAAGAGCTGTTTGAATCTCGAGGCTCTGCTTTATTTTTTTCTGGGTCACCAAGTTGGCTTATGGTTGCCGCTATTAAAACTTGTCTACAATGCATTAGTCAGCTGGTGGTGGTTAACAAACATGCAGTTTTAAAACAAGCATTGGCAACGCCAACCATTTGGGCTTTAATGTAGGCATGGAAAAGGCACTTGCCGAGCACTGCCACAGTGGTATTAGGTACCCACTGATGGTAGCAGCTGCAAAATGGTGCAAATACCTGGACATTTAATAGCAGTGCCTGGCAAATGCCCAATACGTATAGACAAGCAAACACTTGCCATTGCTGGTTTTTAGCAGGACTTCAGTGACGGACATGCATAGTGCTAATAGAGTGGATGAAGGCATCCCTGGCTAAGACATTTGTATTACACTAGTAGTATGTTCCCAGCTCCAATTAAGTTATTAACTACACAGGGCTTTGTAGTAAACATTCCTAAATCAGTGGCTTTATCTAAACCAGAACTGGCGTTGCTAAAATAGCCCAAATAACATGATGCTGTTTCGCAAGGCAAGATGCCACGCACCCTGGCACCAGCTCCCACTACAGGACAGGTCAGAGGTGAATATATACCTCATTTAAGGTTATTCCTGACTTCAGACCTAGGCTGCAGGAAGGATGGAGTGAAAAGGGAGTTAATTCAGGAACAGCCTGCTGTGGCTGTCTCTTCCTGGAGAGGAACAAGACAGGAGCGCAGATGACACTGGGGCAGTGGGAGAGCGCTGAGCCCGTGCTCCCACGTTTCTTCTAATAAATCCTCCCCATGCCGGCCTGCACCTGGGAGAGGGGGGGTCACTGTGTGTATTATCAGGCCCAATCAATGCACAGACAGGTATGGTGTAGTGTATATATCTGCAATTATTTCAACAAACGACTTCTAATCGTCCTCGTGCAGGCCTCGTGAGCATGGACGAAAATGTTCCTGCAATTGTAGAACAAAAGGATGTTTGGACTTGGGGATTTGACCCCGCTATTACTTACCTCACAACAGTCGTATGGATCTTTCATGTTATCCACGGCCCTGATTTGAAAAAGGCTCAGGCGAGCCGAAACACATGTAATCAACCTAAAGAGGGCTAATAAACGTTTTTGTTTGATTGACCATTAAAATCAAGCCTACATATACTTAATGGCGCTGAGTCCTGGAGTTTTCCCTTCTTGTACTACATCCCTATCTTTCATTTGCACTCCGTTCTTGTTCCCATCTCTCCCCTCCCTTGCGCCTCTCTTTTTCTGTCCTCTGCACCCTTTTTCACTTTGCAGTCCCACGCTCTACTGCAACCCAGTCCCTCCCTTCCCATTGCCCCATGGCCAGCACCCCACAACTCTCATCTGTACACTTACTCAGCACTTTCTCCTCAATCTTCAGAGCACCATCACTATCCTGGCTTACATTTCACAGGTTTTCTCTTGCACGCCTTGCATTACCAACCACTCCATATAGCTTCTCAGAATAAGCTGGAACAGGCATGCCAGATCCATGACCTTTAAAGGGCCCATTGATACCTGAAAGCATTAACTCTTAAGAAATAGTCAGGAGCATGGATATTTGGAAGGGTGCACAGACAGAGAAGTCACTAAATCCCTGTACTGCCGAGGCTCTACCCCCAAAATCTGATTGCACTGCGACCACTCAAGTACGCTGACAGAAACAGCCAAGCTGAATAAAACAGTGAAGCTTAGCCAAGACCTACAGAAGATTTGCGCTTGATTTCTTTTGAGAGATACTCAGGATGGGCACCAACAAATGGTTTATTTTGGGAAGGGACAGCGTTCAGGTCTGTGCTGGTAATATTTTGTATTATGGAATATAATAACACTTTGGTTATAGTGCTTCATGCAGATGGTTTCAGCTTCTAGGCAATGCAATAGCAGGTATTATTACTCTCATTTGAACAGTACTGAATTCATGAAAGGTTAAGTGGACCCAGCTGCTGCTGGGTTTGAACTAGAGAAATGCAGGTAGCCCTTATGTCAGAGACCAAGCTTTAGGTGTGGTACCATCCAAACTTCAAGCAGGTGTGAGTTGGTGGAAAGAGGTGGAGGGGTGTGCCTTAAGTGAGGCCTACTGATATTAGAGCATACATGAAGTGTTTTCCCTTGCCTACCTTAGACATTACTATGGAAAAGAGGACACATCCCAGGTAGCGGCCCTTCTTGAGATTGGCTCATGCTCATTTTACTTTATATGGTTTCATGAGGATTTCGTATGCTATGTCAGGCTATCTCAGGCGGTGTTTGCATCTCTGGCACAATGAAAAGGGTCAAAGAGAAGTCACAGGCAGAATCAAAACAACCCTTCGAATGTATCATTTTAATGCATGGAATGATAGTTTATCACGCATTCATACTGAGAAAGATACGTGGAAGGTGGCGGATTAATCAAAAATGCAAAAACAATACCATTATCGATGTTCTCCTTTAGGACACATCAGCATTTACAGACTTTCCTTTGTAAAAAAATAAAGCAGGGCGTGGGTGTAATCTCTTCCACGCCCATTTAAGCAGATTTCGAACTGAACATTATTCATCCGGCTCCTGTTGTTCCCCTATTGCTGAGGTGTCCCAAAACCTGAGCTCGCCGCCTCATTCCCACGCAAACATGTAACGTTTGTTCTGGCCTTAGTGCAAATATTTGCATGCCTCCTGTCAGGAAACATAACGTTTGTGAGGGTTCACACCGGCCATCTGCTATCTGAGCCAACACCCAGCGTGCAGGAGACGGATGCAGTCGAAGGTCCTGTTCGGCGAGTTTACTGCAGTCTGGATTCCAGCTCTTTGACGTGAGAGTGCAGCCCTGTTCAGATTGCGACTGATTAAAGCCCTGCGGGTGCAGCGTGCTTGAGTGCTGTAAAGACGTACATTTCTTTTAGCCTGTTAATAATTGAAGGCTTCATTCCTCTGGGTGTCAATAAAGGTGGGGGGCCTGGGGGGCGAGTGAGGGAGAGCTGGTGAGCTGGGAGACTGAACAATTACTTTCGAGAAATCAGGAGAGTGGTTTGTGTCCAACTGTGTAAGCCAAGTTAAAGCTGAAGTTTGGGGAGTGAGGCATGATCCATAGGTGGACCTAATACAACTTGCATTGACCAGTGGTTAAATAAAATGGCAGCACATTTAGAATTAGTATACATATCCCATTAAGGTAATTCAAATGTGTGTAGCGCTACCGACCCCAAGGCATCTAAGCGCTTTACTGACAGAGCTTAAAGAATAGGAATTAAAGGAATTAAAAGAAAAGAGTTGTCTTCAAAACGTTTAGCGGCACAGTAGAGCGTACGTCTTCAGGCAGTAGCCAGTGCCGAGAAAGGGTTACCCAGAGAGCTCCTCTCTAATGTTAGGTGCAATCACCGTACAGCTCGTTTTACAGGATGTACACGAGTGTATCATTTGTTTTAACTATTAATATTATTAGTGATTTGTATAGTTCTGCATGCCAGAATCCTCCCGCTTCTAAGCGCTCGACCAGGAATCAATCCCATTTTGCAATGCATTTTTGTCCTGCTCCAAAGCGAGTATGCTGTTCTTGCGCTATCCTCCGGGCATAAGTACAATTAATCCTGATCTTAACACCTTATTAGAGACAGTGAGAAGTAACAGGAAGACAGTAGCATAGTTTTCGCCTAGGTGTAGTATAATCGTAGTAAGAGTATTTAGTAACAATGCTGGCTCTTGCCTTTTTTTGGATTCTGCAGTGGATGAATGACATTATGAATGGCACCTTCTGAGTGTATAGCCAAGGAAGTCAATAGATTTGCCCTTCATATAGACAGAGAGAGCCTCCATAATAATAAAAAGTGGTCTGCTACACATCGCAGTATATTACAATATAATAGTTATCCAAAAGAGAACAACTGGCACATACATCAATATTGGGCTAACACAGTTATCTATGTGCAAGCTTT
Organism: Ambystoma mexicanum; assembly: GCF_040938575.1. Taxonomy (NCBI): domain Eukaryota; kingdom Metazoa; phylum Chordata; class Amphibia; order Caudata; family Ambystomatidae; genus Ambystoma; species Ambystoma mexicanum. The sequence goes on from NC_090924.1 coordinate 1,215,875,391, forward strand.
CGTGCCTTCACTACTTCCTCAGGCAGGGATGGAATGAGGCACTTGAAGAACATGACATCTTAAATGGCCCCGTCTGACGCGCCTTAGTTCCGTATCTGCGCCTGTCTGTGTTCCTGTTTTGTAGCTTGGTCAGAGAGGCATGCAGTCTAGTTGTTCAAATGTTGGAGTGCTCTTAGGGAGGCAGGAGGCGATGGGTTAGTGTGAGCCAGTGTGAGCCAGGGTAGGCGCAGTCCAGTTGAAGTGTGGTGTATGCCAGCCAGGTCCCTTTGCAAGATCCGTGGTGGATTCACATATTGGTATTTACACTGGCAATGACTGTTGTTAAGATGGATTTCTGAACTCAGACCTGGAGGGGCAGAGGTTCAGAAGGCCAGCCTAGTTTCTTGGAACAGGGTAACCTCTGGACAAGCCAGTCCAATCAGGGTAGCGATCGAGGCGGTCAAGACTAGGTCTCAAGAGGGGTGAAGGTGACGGAAAGACATCAATGAGCACACAAAGCAAGGACGCTTACAAATTACTCCAGACAGGTGTTATATTAAAAATATAGACACATTTATTACAAGGCCTTTGTAAAATCGACCATAGCAAAGAATCACAATGATACTAAAGTAAACCAACACATCACAATCAATACAGTATATATACAAGACCGAGGGGTCTAGTGAGTTAGGAGCACGTAATATGTAGACCACCTAGATGGGGAGGAAAACAGGCAGTGCAAGTAATCATTAGACCCAGTTCGACATCTGAAATATACCTAACTAGGAGGAAGTCCGAGCCCTACGAAGAGAGGAGCCTTATGCTCAAAAGTACCTGCATGCGCTGGTGCCAATGGACAAAAGAGGGCCTCTTCAAGGATATCAGGCAGTTCAGGAAGGTGAATGAAGCAATGCAGAACAAGTCCCCACTACTCAAGCAAGACCGCCACTTGTGGGCAGCGGCAGGGTGAAAGTGCGGAATAGAGTCACTATTTCGCAACAGCGGTAGAAAAGAAATGGGCTCCTGCGCGAGGGGCCACCGGCTGGGGTATGGACTACTCACCGGTACCCGACGCAGGCAGACCCAAACTTCTCCAGTTCAGTTCACATTGCTGGCAGGTTCAGCTGCAATGATCAGGACGTCTCGACACTGTGTAGATTCTGCGTAGCAGGATGCAGGGTCAAGGGTGTCCCAAATGTAGCGGACGTGCACAGGTTGTTACCACAGCAGGGCAACACGGCAACCCTGTTTACTCTGGTCCGGGCGCACTTGTCTCACTTCAGACCTGGGAATGCCAAGTGTACGAAATTAGGTGTGAGGGTGCCATGGACGCAGAGCAAGCAGTAGACCAAGTTTCGAGGGCTTCGCCGAAACGGCGGTGGTGACAGAGCAAAGCGTCCTGCGTAAGCTGGTCAGCCCACTGGTTGGCTGGGACACTTCCGAAGAGGCTTACTTGCAGGGTTTGATGAAGGTGCCGGGAATAGTTGATCCCACTATTCCAATGGGTCGAAGCGCCTTCGCAGACCTTCTACGATGATCAGATGCAGAGGGGTCTCGCAGGATGATAGCGGCTCAGGGTGCCAAACCTTCAGCGGGTTACCAGCCGTTCCCCGACTCAGCTTCTTGTTGCAGGATACTTGGCTCCTTATCCCTTGTTCGGTGTGAACTCAGGAGATCTACCTGGTAGTGGTGTTTTCAGCCTCCTCTTATCCAAAGTTCCCTTTGCGCCAAAACGGAGAGGACCCAATGGGAGATCTGCTCACAAACACTTACACCATACGTGAATCTATCACGCACCATGGTGGTCCCAGGCATTCAGGACACTCCAGACTCTCTGGCACCCAGGATGTGTATTGGAAACACCCCAGCCCACATCCTGGAGGCACACACAAGGCATGCAGAAGCCCGTGAAAGCTTTGGGCTTTCGCGGGAAAGTGCATGACCAATTAAGGACTGCCCCGGGTCGGCTCGACCTGGGGGAAGGTGAAGGGGCAAGACGGTCAGCGGACAGGAAAAAGAACCTCGTGGCATGGCCATTTTGGGAGCCAGGCCACCTATTTGGGCCAAACGCGGTAAGCGCGGATAACATGGCAAAAAAGGGTTCAAAACACAAAAGAATATGATGGCTGCCACCAGTCCTGTCCGTTACATACTGGCACAGCTCTTAATAAGTCCAGCGAGAGTTTCTAGGGCCTTTGGAATGACTAGAGACCCAAGAGCGCTGTAATGTAAGTTACGGTGCACTCTTGTTTCATGTAACAGAAAAGCTGCAACATGAGGAAAGGACTAAGGGAAACGAAGTCTCCCAGTACTGACTGTCTTAAGGGCATGTCAGTTTCCCCATAAGAATTGAGCGAAAGCCCAGAGGAGTGCGGCAGAAGGCTGCGCTTCTCTGGCAAAGTCTAGATCAGGGTGTAAAACAGCAGCAAAAAGTTTGGGGGTTGCCACATGGAGGGAAAATTACCTACAATATGAAATCTTTCCTAACACTCTCCCCTCCCAGACTAAGGACAGGGGGAACTAATCCACCCCTGGATGAGTTTCTTGTTCAGGTCTGTTAATCATTCTGGACAACCCATCAGCATTGCTATGTTGGACACCTGGCCTATGCTCAATAGTGAAGTCAAAGCCTTGTAGACTTATGGACCACCTAAGCAACTTTGGATTCTCTCCCTTCATGTTCATCAGCCACTTTAAGGGTTTATGGTCAGTTTGCACAGTGAAGTGGGTCCCAAAGAGTTAGGGCCTCAGCTTCCGTAGGGCCCACACAACAGAGAAACATTCTTTCTCTACTGTGGACCATCTGAGCTCTCTGTCCTTAAACTGGCGACTAATGAAACCAATAGGGTGTTCCTTACCCTTCTCATCTGCATGTGATAGTACAGCTCCTATCCCAGTGTCAGAGGCATCTGTCTGCACAATAAAAGGTCTTTGGTAATCAGGGGCCCTGAGGACAGGGGCATGGCACAAGGAGTCTTTTAAGCCATTGAAGGCTTTCTCACACTCGTCAGTCCAAGTTACCTTCTTGGGTTTCTTCGGAGTGGCGAGAGCAGTCAGAGGGGCAGCTATGGTGCCATAGTCTGCCATGAAATTTCTGTAATACCTTGTGAGTCCTAAGAAGGCTCTCACTTGGGTTTGTGTATTGGGGGTAGACCAGTCTTGTACTGCTTGTACTTTACTGGGTAGAGGCTGAATCCTCCCTCCACCTACTTCATGTACAAGGTAAACCACTGAGCCTTGTCCACACTGGCATTTACTGGCCTTATGGTCAAGTGGGCTTTCTGAAGAGCCTGTAACACAATCCCAAGGTGTTTCACAGGGTCTTCCCAGGTGGCACTGAAAACTGCTATATCATCCAGATATGCAAGACAGAATTCATCCAATCCATTGAACACATAATTCACAAGCCTCTGGAAAGTGGCAGGTGCATTCTTCAACCCAAAAGGCATTACCCTGAACTGGTAAAGACCTTTTGGAGTTGAGAACGCTGTCTTCTCCTTGGCATGTTGTGCGAGGGTTATTTGCCAATAGCCTGCAGTGAGGTCAAACGTGCTGAGGTACTTGGAGGCACCCAAGGTATCCACCAGCTCATCTGTTCGAGGCAAGGGGTGGACATCTGTCTTGGTGACAGCATTCAGAGCCTTGTAATCCACACAGAACCTCAATTCAGAAGTACCTGCTTTTGGAACCAAAACTACAGGCCTGGACCAAGGACTACTAGAGGGTTCAATCACCCCAAGATCTAACATTTTGTTGACCTCCATCTTAATGTAAGACCGTACTTTGTCTGACATCCTGTATCCCCTACTTTTGGTAGGTACACTGTCTCCTGTGTCTATGTTATGTTTGCACCAAGGTGTCACACCAGGGGACTGTGAAAACAGGGGGGGGGATTGCCTAAGCAAACTTTTCACCTCAGCCTGCTGATCAGAAGTCAGGTGAGGGGCCACTTGGACACCCTCAAAGGAGCTATCTGAAGGACTGCTTTGAAACAGGTCAGGGAGAGGTTCAGACTCCTCTTCCTCAACATCTGAAGCTAATAGCAGTGCTGCGATTTCAACTCTTGGGATGAAAGCCTTCAGCCTATTTACATGGAACACTTTTGGAGTCTGTCCAGGCCTTCCAAGGTCCACTAAATAGTTGACCTCACGCAGGGGCTCCACCACTGTGTAGGGATCTGACCATTTATCCTGTAAAGCTCTAGGCCTTATGGGATTCATGATCAGGACTTGCTGACCAGGTGTGAAGTTGATGAGGGAAGCTTTCTGGTCATGCCAATGTTTCACCAGGGCTTTTCCTGCCTTCAACTTGTCACTAGCCAGACCCATCAGGAGTACCATCCTTTTTCTGAGCCCTAACACATAGTCTACTACGTTGGTAGTGATAGGGGGAGTGGGCATCTCCCATCCCTCCTTAACTATGGCTAAGGGTCCCCGTACAGGGTGACCAAACAGAAGTTCGAAGGGGCTGAAGCCAACACCCTCCTGTGGTACCTCTCGGTAGGCAAACAGTAAGCATGGTAAAAGAAAATCCCATTTTCTTCTCTGGGGCTCTTCCAGGGCCCCAATCATACTTTTAAAGGTCCTGTTAAACCGTTCCACCAGTCCATTGGTCTGGGGGTGGTAAGAGGAAGAAAACTTGTAGTTGACCCCACATTCTTTCCACATAGCCTGCATATACTTCAACATAAAGTTGCTGCCTCTGTCAGACAAAACTTCTTTAGGGAAGCCAATCCTAGTAAAGATGCCGAGTAAAGCTTTTGCGACTGACTTGGCAGTCACAGTCTTCAATGAGATGGCCTCAGGATATTTGGTGGCATGGTCGACCAATACCAGGATAAACCTATTGCCTGAGGATGTTTGGAGGTCAAGGGGACCAACGATGTCGATCCCTACCCTCTCGAATGGTACTCCCACAACTGGGAGTGGTACCAATGGAGCTTGGATTGTTGAACCACTCTTACCAGATAGCTGGCAGGAGGCACAACTCCTGCAGTGACTTTCTACTTGCACCCCCATCCTGGGCCAGTAGAAGTGCATGGATAAACTTTGCTTGGTCCTCTTAATACCAGGGTGACCAGCAAGGGGCACTTCCTGTGCCAGCTGCAGGAGGAAGGGTCTTACAGCAAGGGGAACCACCAACCTCCTATAGTCGCCTTCTGTGGACCCTGTGGGCTCACTATGCAGGAGTCCACCTTCCCAATAAATCCGATGCTTCCCAGGAGGTTCACCCTCAAACTGGGAGCAGGCCTGTCTCCTTAGACCTTCCAGAGATGGGCACTCACGTTGGCCTTTACTGAATTCTTCCCTGTCAGGACCACCTTCTACTAACAAATTGTTTAGTTCAGGATGGTCATTGGGGTCAAATACTTCAGGCATCACCACCTCCTCGTCAGGTCCGGGTGATTGACCAACTACCTCCACCACAGCGGTAGGTGAGTTCGGGGGAATATTCTCTTTCCCTCTTCTTGGTTTCTTGACTCCTTTAGCCTTGGGTTTCCCCTTTGGCTGGCGCAGGGCATTGGTCTTGGCCAATGCTGCCCTTGTTTGAGACCTTGTGCAGGGTATGTCTGCCGTATCTCCCACAAGCCCTAAAGCTCTGAGATCATTGCCCAACAAGACCTTTCCTGGGACACTCCTCTGAATGCTCACTGGAATCCTGACTGCTGTACCATTGATAGTAAGATTTACAGGTAATACTGGGAACATGAGAGGTGGGGCATCAGAGTAGCTCTGGCAACTTCCTCTGAGTCTACCAAGGTAGAATCCACTACAGTGCGACTGTACCCACTATCCCTAAGAACTGGAGTATCTACTCCATTGATCAGCACACTGTCTTTAAAGTAGTGCTTGGTGTTATCTGGAATCCTAGCATAAGCCTCTGGGACTTTAGGTTCCCAGGAACCCAGGGAAACTAAAACTACCTCTGCTTCTATCCCACTGGGGAAGGAGTCTGAGGAGAAGGATGCTCTGGTAATCTCTTCTTCCTCGTAGGAGGAGAAGGCCAGATTAACAGAGTGGACCCCCAAGGTTTTGACCTTACATCTTGGATCTCCCTTCACATGGTCAGTTGCTCCACAAGCAAAACGCAATCTATCTGGGTCTGTTTACATAGGGAGGCTTATTATAACCAGAGTTCTGTTTCGGGGGTTGACCTCCACAACACTGTGAGTTCTCTAGTGTCTTACCCTTATTTTTCTTTTTGTGGCCATTTTGGGAAGATGATTTATAAGTTTCCCCAACCTCCTTATCTTTGGACCTTTTCCCTTCCTCCTGCTTACCAGGATGAGTCTTGTCCTTATGGGACACTCAATGTGACACCCATAAATCTGCTGCAATGGCAAGCTTCTTAGGATCTTTGAATCTGCCAAATGCTGCTTAAGCTCAGGGGAAGAAGATGCAAAAATATGTTCCAGCATGACAAGACTTATCATACCTTCAAAGGTAGAAACCTCATAACCTTCGACCCAGCCAGTCAAGTTTTTTAAGGATTCAGTGACATAAGATCATAAGATACCCAAGTACCACCTTCTTTTTTCTAATACTCTCTGAATCTTTTTAAGTATTGGGCAGGAGTCTTTCCAAACTTTAAAATGAGAGTCTGCTTCAACATTGCAAAATCAGCTCTCTCAGCTTTCGACATTTCCATAATGGCACTGCAGCCAGAATGGGGCAGTCTGCTAAGTAACCAGGCAATTTTATCAGCATTGTCAACTTGTTGAACTTCACATGCATACTCAAATGTATTCAGCCAGTCCATAATGTCTTTCTTTTCCTCATACACACTGAGCATATCTTTTGGAAACCTTGGATGAGAGGAGGCCCAGACCCATGTCCAGGACCCTTGGATCCATTGGCAACTTGAAGTTTGGCCAGTTCCAACTGGTGATCCCTGTTTTTCTGCCTGTTCTATCTTTAGTTTGGCCATATTGAACTCAAGCTCCTTCTGCCTAAACAGCAGCTCTTGCTTCTTGAATTCAAGCATGGCCTCCCCATCAGCACTGGCAGAGGAAACATTGGACATTTCATCCTCCCTGTCCTCATGGTCGCTGTGGAGCTGTTCTACCAGTGAGAGCAGCCCCACCTCCTTCTGTACTATCCTCTGAAGCTATGGCACTAAGCTGAGCTTCTTGCCACGCCATGATTCTTTGGATCATTTCCATTTTGGTGCCTTGAGTGGAGACACCTCTCTCAACACACATCTTTTTCAATGTTTCAGATTTAGAAGCATTTAAAGTTAACAAGGTACTTGTTTCAATACTGTTACATAGGACTATGGCCTTTAAAAAGTTATACTACGACAATTCACTATGTGTCCTGGTAGGAATAACTTGAAATGCCTTTGCTCGTTCACAACACTGGATACCTTCAGTCGTATCCCACCGCTGTACACCAATTTGTTAAGATGGATTTCTGAACTCGGACCTGGAGGGGCAGAGGTTCAGAAGGCCAGCCTAGTTTCAAGGAACAGCGTAACCTCTGGACAAGCCAGACCAATCAGGGTAGCGATGGCGGTAGTCAAGACTAAGGGCTTCATTACCCGGTAGGCGTTGAGCCATGGCGCTACAAGCGCCATGGCTCATGCCGGTAAAATTCAAGCACCGCCTTGGCCGAAAGGGGATTTACCGCCCCATTCCAAGGTTGGAGGGGCGGTAAATCCCCCTTCCGCCATTGCCCTTCCCCATTCCCATTTCTGCCCCATAGGGCTCTATGGGAATGGGGAAGGCGCTAATTACGGCACCGCAATTTTGCGGTGCCGTAATTAGCTCTGAGGTCCCTTAGCGGGTGGATTTTAACGCCTGCAAAAAGCAGGCGTTAAATCCCCCAACCCGCAAAGGGACCTCGTAGTAAGGCGGTAGGGATTTACCAGTACCAGGATTTTACCAGTACCGGTAAATCCCTAACACCATCCGTGTAATGAGGCCCCTAAGTCTCAAGAAGGGTGAGGGTGACTGAAAGCCCGCAATGAGCACACCAAGCAAGGACACTTACATATTACTCCAGACAGGTGTTATATTAAAAATATAGACCCATTTATTACACAGCCTTTGCAACATCGACCATAGCAAATAATCCCAATAATACTAAAGTAAACCAACACATCCCAATCAATACAATATATATACAAGACCGAGGGGTCTAAGGAGTTAGGAGCACGTAATATGTAGATCACCTAGATGGGGAGGAAAACAGGCAGTGCAAGTAATCATTAGACCCAGTTCGACATCTGAAATACACCTAACTAGGAGGAAGTCCGAGCCCTACGAAGAGAGGAGCCTTATGCTCAAAAGTACCTGCATGCGCTGGTGCCTATGGACAAAAGAGGGCCTCTTCAAGGATATCAGGCAGTTCAGCAAGGTGAATGAAGCAATGCAGAACACGTCCCCACTACTCAAGCAAGACCGCCACTTGTGGGCAGCGGCAGGGTGAGAGTGCGGGATAGAGTCACTATTTTGCAACGGCAGTAGAAAAGAAACAGGCTCCTGCGCGAGGGGCCACCGGTTGGGGCATGGACTACTCACTGGTCCCCGATGCAGGCAGACCCAGACTTCTCCAGTTCAGTTCAGGTTGCTGGCAGGTTCAGCTGCGATGATCAGGACGTCTCGACACTGTGTAGATTCTGCGTAGCAGGATGCAGGGTCGAGGGTGTCCCAAATGCAGCGGACGTGCACAGGTTGTTACCACAGCAGGGCAATGCGGCAACCGCGTTTACTCTGGTCCGGGCACCCTCGTCTCACTTCAGACCTGGGAATGCCAAGAGTACGAAATTCGGAGTGAGGGTGCCGTGGATGCAGAGCAAGCAGTAGACCAAGTTTTGAGGGCTTCCCCGAAACGGCGGCAGTGACAGAGCAAAGCGTCCTGCGTAAACTGGTTAGCCCACTGGTTGGCCCAGGGACACTTCCGAAGAGGCTTACTTGCAGGGTTTGATGAAGGTGCCGGCAATAGTTGATCCCACTATTCCAATGGGGCGAAGCGCCTACGCAGACCTTCTAGGACGATCAGATGCAGAGGGGTCTCGCAGGACGACAGCGGCTCAGGGTGCCAAACCTTCAGCGGGTCACCAGCGGTTCCTCAACTCAGCTTCTTGTTGCAGGATACTTGGCTCCTTATCCCTTGTTCGGTGTGAACTCAGGAGATCGACCTGGTAGTGGTGTTTTCAGCCTCCTCTTATCCAAAGTTCCCTTCGCGCCAAAACGGAGAGGACCCAATGGGAGATCTGCTCACAAACACTCACACCATACATGGACCTATCACGCACCATGGTGGTTCCAGGCATTCAGGACACTCCAGACTCTCTGGCACCCAGGATGTGTATTGGGAACAGACATCCCAGCCCACATCCTGGAGGCACACACAAGGCATGCAGAAGCTCGTGAAAGCTTTGGGGTTTTGCGGGACAATGCATGACCAAATAAGGACTGCCCCGAGTCGGCTCGACCTGGGGGAAGGTGAAGGAGCAAGACGGTCAGCGGACAGGACAAAGAACCTCGTGGCATGGCCATTTTGGCAGCCAGGCCACCTATTTGGGTCAAACGCGGTAAGCGCGGATAACATGGCAAAAAAGGGTTAAAAACACAAAAGAATACGATAGCTGCCACCAGTCCTGTCCGTGACATATTGGCTAAGTTCATAATAAGTCCAGAGAGAGTTTCTAGGGCCTTTGGAATGACTAGAGACCCAAGAGCGCTGTAATGTAAGTTAAAGTGCACTCTTGTTTCATGTTGCACAAAAGCTGCAACATGAGGAAAGGACTAAGGAAAACTAAGTCTCCCAGTACTGACTGTCTTAAGGGCATGTCAGTTTCCCCATAAGAATTGAGCGAAAGCCCAGAGGAGTGTGGCAGAAGCCTGCGCTTCTCTGTCAAAGTCTAGATCAGGGTGTAAAACAGCAGCAAAAGTTTGGGGGTTGCCACATGGAGGGAAAATTACCTACAATATTAAATCTTTCCTAACACCTGTCCAGTGCTATGCCCTTGACTCGTGGACTATATTGTGCTAAGTTTGCATCAAACCTGTTAGAATCACTGCGGAACACCCCTAGTGCTGCGTACATAACATATGTGTCCCTAGGGACCGCTCCCTAAAATGCTTCAAATCCATTTCTTTTAGAAAATAAAACTATTTTCTCAGGGTAATATAAACAGTGTATCATAACAGATGCTCATACACCACTCTTAGAATAAAACACAGCATTTAATTCAATTTTGATTGCAAGGCAAAAACATTCAAAATGTGATTCCAATCACATTTTAAATACTTAGAACCTTAAGCTGCTAATTCTTTTTTAAAAGCTGTATGTTGTACTGGTTGTCAGGCACTTTTAATCTGCTCGTATTCATAGGTGTATAATCTGATTTAGAACATAGTTCTTCTTTTGTTAGGACACCGCATTTATGGTCAGTCCTCTTTCTCCTTCTTGAGGGGGCGGACTCTAATTCGCCTTCTTCTCCGCTCTGGCATTTATGTGCCAGAGCGGGCGCCTTACTAACTGAGAGATGAGGCTGTTCATGCGGTCCCGCTGAACCTGCCATTATAAAGCCAAGCTTCTGTATTACTCACATTTTAAATACTTAGAAGCTTATGCTGCTAATTCTTTTTTAAATTGTATGTTGTACGGATTGTCAGGCACTTTTAATCTGCTTGTATTTATAGGTGTATAAACTGATTTAGAATATAGTTCATCTATTGTTGGGACTCCGTAATTAGGGTCAGTCCTATTTCTCCTTCTTGAGGGGGCGGGCTCGAATTCACCTCTCTCTCCGCTCCGGAATTTAGGTGCCAGAGCGGGCACACCGTGAACGCGCTAAAGGCGTGCGTAAGGCAAGCCTGTCTGTGTCTGTCTTTGCCCATTCGTGCGACGACGTACAGGACCTCAGACAGACATATGTACAGGAGCAACTTCTGTTGCTTGCTCCCCACATGTGATTTTCCCATTGAGCTGGACCAGCCCTGCGACTCACCCGCTGTGCCTATTGGACTCCAGCAGCTAGTTCAGCAGAAAGAGTTGGCTCCCAATACCATGTTGCTGCTACCCAACACTAGATCTCTACCGGCTCATGTGGCTGATATTTGTAATCTGCTGGTAGACCGCAGCCCTGATTTACTTTTTCTGACAGAGACTTGGCTTCAGGAGAGCTCTGCACCCTCATTGGTACAGGCCATGCCAGATGATTGCAAAATTATTCATGTGGTCCGCCTGCCCCACTGGGCGGGGTGTAGAAATAATATTTACATCCACTATGCTGGTCACACAGCTTTGCAGTCTCCACTCTCTTGCAATGGAAGTGCTTTTGCTTAGGTGTGTGATATCTCCCATCCTCATATGTCATGTTTTGCTGATTTATCATTTTCCAGGATCATACACAGGTCCCGTTGAACCTGCCATTATAAAGCCACGCTTCTATATTGCTTTAATACGTGACTGACCTGGTGGCGGACCTCCAACTGAAACACTCTCACCTCGTGGTTCTAGGGGATCTAATTTAAAATTCAATTAACCTAAGGCCCCGGCTCTAAACTTATTTTTTGCTAGTATGCTGGATTTAGATCTGCCTCAGCTAGTACTCGGTCCCACCCACTCCTTGAGTAACACTTTAGACCTGGTTCTGGCCAATGAAACACTGCTATCTGTCTTAGCGATGGAACCAGTCCTATGGTCTGACCATTTTTAGTGACCTGTAAAATTAAATCTGATCAGGCTCCCGCTAGATATCGACCTCCTCGGATATGGTCGAGGGGATGGCGGTATGCCGATTTAGCAGAACTGGCTGTATTAGTCAAAGCCAAGTGTTTACTGATTGATGATATTTCTCTTGCTACACTGTCTGATTTGCTTCTTGAAGCCAGGGATGTTATTGCCCCTCGATGGCTTATCCAACCTCACCGGCTCCCCTCCGCACCTTGGTTGGTTCACGGAAAATCTTAGAGCTGCTCGTTTTAGGCTTAAACAATCAGAGTGCAAATGGTGCAAAACCCATGACGGCAACTCTAAGGAGGAGTATAGAGCATGCTCTGCGGCCCACTACTTTGCTATAACATCTGCTAGGAAACTGTATTTTACCCATAAAATTGAGACTGCCTTATGTCATCCTAAAGCACTCTCCGCTGCAGTGAAATCTCTTTCTCAACTAGATAATCTGTCTCCTATGCTCAGTGCATCCCGGGCCCGTTGTGATGCCCTGTCTCAGTACTTTGTCTCTAAAATAGAGACAATTTGTAACAATATTCAGTTGTCTGCCTCTCCATTACCTCCTGAAAGTCCTATCCCGGGCCTCTGTAATTCATCTACTGTTAATTCATCTACTGTTGAACAATGGTCCTTGTTCCCATCTTTTTCTGAGGAGATGGCATCCTGGTGATACAACGTATTAAATCATGCTCTTCCAGTGATGTGTTGCCCTTGGGCATTATGAAGGATATCTCTCGTGATCTCCTCCCTGAACTCCATCTGGCTGTAAATGTCTCATGTCAATCTGAGGTTATCCCGGCTGATCTGAAGACTGCTGATGACATGGTGAGACTGTTGGATGCAGGTGGGGTTGGTGCTCTATTCTTTTAGACCTGTCAGCAGCATTTGACACCTGCTTACTCGCGTATCTGAAATTGGCATCTCGGGCCATGTACTATCTTGGTTCTCCTCTTTTCTGACAGATCGCCTTGTCCCCCATTCTGTTCAACATTTATATCTGGCCATTGATCTGTCTCATCTGCTCCCTCGGCATCAGGTGCTATTCGTATGCCGATGACACTCAGATCCTGATACGTTTAGATCTTGATTGGACTGAGGTATCTTCGTGCCTTCATAAGTGCCTGACTACGTGGGTGAGTAGATGGATCATAATTGGTTCAAAATAAATGGGGAGAAGCGGAGGTGCTTGTGGTGAGTGCCCCCATGTTCCTACTCTCTGGGTGTCCTCGTTCTGGCCTTCTTCACTTGGTGTCCTTCTTAACCCTGTGTCCAAGGTGAGGAATCTGGGAATCTGGGAGTAATCCTTTCATCTTCTCTTTCTATGAAAGACCAAGTGTCCGCTGTCTGTAAAGCGGTTCACTTCCACTTAAAAATCTTAAAAAATGTTCTCCCTCTGATACCTGTGACACTCCATCTGCCTTGATGCTGAGCAGACTTGATTATTGCAATGGTCTATATCTGGCTCAACCCAAAGCCACCATCCAGCGATTACAGCATCTTCAGAATTTAGCCACCCGAGTGGCCACGGGGTTCCCCTTTGTGGCCCAGCTCTCCCCTGTGCTGCGTACCCTCCACTGGCTCCCAGTTATATAGCAGATTAGGTTTAAGGCCCTGTGCATTGTTCATAAGGCGTTGCACGGGCTGGGAGCCGAGTACCTCCAATCGAAATGTACTCGGTACCCCCCTGCCCACCATCTTTGCTCGGATGTGCCCCACTTTTGGTCATCCCAAGGTCCCGCAGATCTCGTATTGGAGGTCGTGCCTTTTTCGGTTGTTGCTGCCCAAATGTGGAACGACCTGCCAGTGACAGTTAAGAATGTATCCAATCACCTACAGTTGAGGAGAACACTCAAAACCATTCTGTTCTAGGTAGTTGACTGTTTTTGCTGACCAACTCTGCAGTCCTCCACCTCTCTAGCACCAAGATATCTCCGGTTGAACGTTGCGCTCTATAAGTTACCTTAACATAACATAGCATAACAATCCATTCCGGAGTCAATGCCCGTCATCAGGGCTGAATCTACATTGCAGAACAAAAGGAAAATATAAAAACAGAAAAGGACCATTAGATAAAATACATAACTCAACTATTGCCATCAATGTGCACAAGTAAAAATGGAAACAATCAGGATATAATAACAATGATAAGCAAAACCACATGTGACCTCAGTCGAGGAATCTTAAAAATATGTAAATAAATATAAGAATGGACTACAACGAAAAATGTTAACCTAAGGGCCTGGATCATACCCGAGACTGGGTCAGGTAAAAAATAATGCACATGGGGTTGTGTAACAGATTTTATGACACGGCACACCCCAGCCAGGGACTCTTTCCACTGCCAATGAATGCGGCACACAATACACACACTTTATTTTTATTTGAACCTGGGTTGTTCGTCTCACACCCACCATAACAAATACCCTGTGTTTCAATGGACTATGAACCAGGCCGGTGTGTAAAAATGAAATATTTATTCATTTTTAGAATTCAAAGAAAATCAAGTAAATGAAAATTAGGGCAGCAGCCACCACTGTGTGGCAGTATACATGCAAAAATCCCACAATACAGTTACTTCACACTCCTAACAGAAGACACATAAACCTTTAATAGAAGCAGAAACAAAATTACTTTTCTTCAAAATGACAGATAGCGCAGAGGGTAAGCACTCCCTCTGCAACTCTTCCCCAAACACCTGCTGACTAAATTCTTTGTGGATGGAAAGCAGTGGCAAGAAATTAGAAAGAAGAGGGAAAAATCAGATTTAAACTTCAGCCCACCACCCCAAGATGGGAGGCCAGATATCAAAATGAAAACCTTCAAAATAGCATAGTTGCATTTTACTTGTTATTTGTATCTCAGTTTACAGTTGCAGTAAGATAGCTATGACAGAAATTTGTGTGGCTTCACTTAGGAGGCAAGGAGCTTACAGACTACTGAGCAGGGCACCAAAGCAATGTGACACAGGTAAGAAAATCGATTTTGAAAGGGAAACAATGCAGAAGAAAACACACGTGGCAGACCTACAACTCTTATTTTACACAGACTTTAAAATGACAAGCAGCTAAGAAAAGGGGTTTAGCTGTCAAAATCGGAAATTGTTTTTTGGATAAGAAACACATAACAGACAGGATTCAGAGGGAAAGTCAATATTCTTAATGGGGTTATGTTTGGGTTTTTTATTGGAAAAAGGTAAATTGGAATTTAGAGAAAAGCAAAATACACGGGTAAATTCAGTTTTGGTTGCACAATGACAGGTTCTACTGAGGCTATATTTTAAGGACTATATTATTAAGGAAAGACACTGCGTGCAAGGGGTTTAATTCCGAATTTTAACCAGCTTGTACTACATACCTCCTTATAGGGGAATTAATTAATTTATTTCAAAATGGAACTAAGGACTTCCACAGATAACTGAAATAATTATAAAAGGAATAAGATAACAGATATGGACTAACACAGATTCTTCTAAGGAAAGGTGAACAGATGATATGGCAATTTGGGATTTTCGATGGGATTTTAATAAGATTTGAATAGGATGCAAGGGTAAAAGAGCGGGATATGCAGTTTTTGGCTACTGGGTGATATGATACTTACAAGATAAGCTTCGGTTTGGGAATTCCGGACAGCCAGCAAGGTCTCTGGACAGCGGGCCAAGGATCTGGTCACTGGGACAGCGGGGTCAAGAGCTCTGGTCACTGGGGCAGCTGGGCTCTAATTGATGGGATCAGCTGGGCAAGGTCTGGTCAGTGGGCTCTCCTAGATGGGATCAGCTACCTTTCCTCCTTTCTCCCCAGATTATTGGGTATGGCTGTATCTGGAGGGGTGGTTCTGCCTGGATCTGGATGGTCCTGCCTGGATCTGGATGGTCCTGTCTGGATGGAATCAGCAACCTCTGGATCTGGTTTTTGAGTTTTTTTTAATCTCCTGAATATCTTGTGTCTCCTGCTTTTATAGCCAGCGTGACATCATAGAATTTTACAATCTGGGGAGACGTACTATGGACTTACCACTTTACTGAGATAGGACCATGCTACTGTTGTTCCCTCCTCCCTCTGGGCTGATTGGTTCAGGGGAAATGACATTTTATGTGTGTGCATTTATGACTTCCTTTGTCTCACAAAAGTTACTTTTTACAAAAATAAGTTTATGGAGCAAAACTTCAAATCTATACTAGTCACAATCATAAGAAACAGATATGCAGATTCCATATTTCACAGGAATCAGACAGTCTGATCACCCACTCTTTTCGGGGTAGCATTGCTTTTGGGCACAATTTCTACATTTTTAGGAGAAATATAAAATTTAAAATTCTGTCATTAACTATACATATGCCCACTACTATTTCAAAGAATTTTCACCAGCAAGTTCTATGTCTGTGTCATTTATACTTCACCCAGAAATGCATTTTTCCTGCCATTCCAGTTCCCCAGGGGCTAGGAACATGTGCTTAGTCTCTTTGGGCGTTTGTTTGTTTGTTTGTTTGTTTGTTTGTTTGTTTGTTTGTTTATTTTATTTGTGTGGCGCTCCAAACCCAGAGGTAGAAGGGCGCTTAAGAATTTGGTTACAGCGTTGAGAAGTATCTTAGTGTTGCATACTTCGTACATGTTTATAATATATACATATATATACAGTGATCAGTAAACAGAGCATATGCAGTACGTACAATATACAATTTTCAGAATAAATACAGAGTCTAAGCCAGTTACCGCACGGGTCTGGTGTTAATGGCGTTATTCTTTGTTTAGCAGCCAGCTGATGACCTGCTTCCTAAAGATCTGGAAGGATTCGACAGTTTTGATTTTAAGCGGTAGGGAGTTCCAGATTTGGGGGGCAAGCACTGTGAAGCTTACCCCTCCAGCTCTTTTTAGGTGGAACCTGGGCACTAGAAAGCAAAGAGTGTTGGAGGATCTGGTGGATCTGGTGGCAGGTTTCAGGGTGAGTTTATTGGCCAGATATGGTGGTGCTAGGTGATTGAAGGCTTTGTATGTGAGGCAGATGGTTTTAAGATCTATTTTTTGGCGTATGGATAGCCATTTGCAGGCTTTCCTAGTAGCGGAGATATGCTCTTGTCTGGGAATGTTGAGGGCTGCGCGCAAGGCGTTATTTTGTATTGCCTGCAGCTTGTTGAGTACGGATTGATTAGCACCCAGGTACAGGCAGTTGCAGTGATCCAGTTTGGATTGTATTAGGGCCCTGGCAAGGGTGAGGCAGCTGTTGGGTGATAGGAAAGGTATGCTGGCCCTAATGAGCTTGCTGGTATAGGCAGCGGCTGAGGCGGTCATATTGGTGTGTTTGCTAAGGTTGGTGTTGGCATCTAGATAGAAACCAAGGGTTTTTACGCTTTTGGCTATGGGAATGGCATGGCCAGCGATGGTGATGTTATTATAGCTAGGGTCAAGTTTAGTTAGAGTGTTGGGGGAGCCGACGATTAGGAGCTCTGTCTTCTCATCATTCAGGCAGAGACCATGGGAGGCTATCCATGCCTGAATGATGGAGAATATTTTGTTAATCCGGGCGGAGTCTTCTTGGTAATTACCAGAGATGGTGAGGAGTATCTGGGTGTCATCTGCGTAGTTTGTGTAGGTGACACCCAGACGGTCCAGTTGGTCAAATAGAGGCTTTGTAAATATGTTGTACAAAGTGGGGGATACACAGGATCCTTGTGGGACCCCGCATGTGATGGGGATGGGGTTTGCTGCAGCTGTAGTGGAAAAGACTTGCATGGTTCTGTTTGCCAGGAAGGATTGTATCCATGTGATGGCAGAGGAGGAGAAGTGGGCTGCGGTGGCAAGGTGATTACAGAGGACTTCATGGCTGACCAGGTCAAAGGCCGCTGAGAGGTCTAGTAGGAGTAGGATAGCAGCATTGCCTTTGTCTTTAATTTCATCAATCTGGCTTTTGAGATCAACAAGGGCGGTTTCAGTTCTGTCTTGAGGTCTGAAGCCAGATTGACGTATTCCTAGCAGTTGGTTGGATTCTAGGTATTCCTGAATTTGGATGTATGCAACTCTGTCCAGGATTTTCAGTAGGAAGGGGACTGTGTTGATGGGCCTGTAGTTTGTGGGTATGGCCGGGTCGAGGGATTGTTTTATCAGGAGAGGGAGAACCCATGATTGTTTTAAGTTGCTGGGGATAGAGTTATTAGTGAAGGATAGGTTGATGAGTTTGGTAATGAAGGGGGAGAGCTCTCTGGCTGCATCTATTATGATCTAAGCCGGGCAGCTGTCTCCTTTACAGTTAGAGGGTTTCAGGGAGGTGATGATTTTTTGAACTTCCGGGATGGTGACTTTTTTGAACGAGAAGCTTGTGCTAGTGTTGTTGGGTGTGGGTAGGCCTTGTGTGTGGGGTGTGGGGTGGTGACCTTGTTGTTGAAGAGTTGTTGCCGTTTGTCTTCGATTTTAGTTTGGAGTCCTAAAATGTTATTGTTGAGGGCGTTCTGGATGTTGGTGCACCAGGATTTGTCTTTCAGGCAGGTTTCCGGAGGTGAAATAGGGTTTTCTAGTTCCTTCAGAATTTTAAATAATTCTTTAGTGGAGGAACCTGCCTGAGTGATCCTGGAGTTGTATGCATCTTTTTTGGTCCGGATTATCTCGCTTTTGTAAAGTGAGGATAAGTTAGTGAGGTTGGATTTGTTTTCCGCGGTGGGGTTGGTCTTCCAGGTGTGATGAGCCTTAGCTTTCTCTTTCCTGAGTAGTTTGAGCTCAGGGGTGTACCACGAGTTCAGATGAGCTTTGGGTTTAACTTTGCGTATTTTCAAGGGGGCAACGGTGTCCATTGCTCTGGCCATGGACTCATTGAAGGTGTCGATCAGCAGGTTTAAGTCAGCGTTAGCTGGGAGAGCATTGAGGGTAGGTAAGACCAGTGGTAGTAGGGCTTCTGCAGTAATGTTGCGTTTATTCCTGGTGGGACATGCTGGTGCCATGGGGTGCTTATTGGGCGGTACCTGATTGGTGTTAACCTCAAGGGGGATCATGTGGTGATCCTTCCATGCCAGAGGTTGGCGGTCTTTGCAGGTTGTGTTGCAATTGTGAGTTGCTACCCAATCAAGGGTTCTGCCTTTTTGGTGGGTGGGGAGTGCAATGAGTTGAGTAAGACCATGGTCGGTTAGGACATTGGCTAGGGATGCAGCATGTGCATCGTTCGGGTCTTGGTAGCCGAGATTGAAGTCTCCGAGGATCATGATTTGTGCTGATGGTTTGGAATTTTCGGTGATGAGGGATGTGATGTCTTCTTCAAAGGTCCCAGGGTGGCCTGGGGGTCTATAAATGAGGTGGATGGTGATCGCGGTTGTGGGGGAGGTTTGTAGTTTGGCTGTGAGTAACTCGCAGGATGTGAGTGCGACTGTGTCGGTTGGTCTAAGGCCTAGGGCGGATTTGGAAATGATCGCTACACCTCCACCTCTGGCGTTTGGTCTGTCCGCTCTGAGGATAGAGTATTTGTCTGGGATGGCTAGCGATAAATGGGGTCCGGACGCCTCATGAAGCCAGGTTTCTGTTAGGGCTAGAAAGTCAAGGTCGTTGGTAAGGATAATGTCTGCAATTTCTGTGGGGTGGGCAGCCAGGGATCTGATGTTGAGTAGGGCGCCTTTTAGTGGGGGAGGTGTGGGCTTGTTTGGTGCAATGTGCTTTGTAGTAGATTTGGTGTAGGGTTTGGAGTTGGGTTTAGAAATTGTGGGGGGGAGTCTGGAGCCTAATCTGTCATTGCGGGCAGTGAGGTTGGGAGTAAGGGAGGGGGGGGGGGTTGGGCCGGGTGGCTTAAAGCGGGCGGGAGGTTTGGAGGTCATTTTGATTTGGTTAGGCTTAGCAATGGGACTGTGGTGGCTGTTGGTAGGTAGGCCATGGATGACGATGGATGTAGAGGTGAGAGGGTGGTGGTAAGTGGAGGGGAAAGGGGATACAGAGGGTAGGAACGGAGTGGGGCATGGGATGGGGTGGTGTCTGGGGCACCCTAGTTTAGCCAGGCCGTCCAGGTGGGCTATGTAGCTATTGTTGCTACAGGGTACGCTGTCCTGTATTAAGCAGAAGGGGAACATGATTAGGGCGAGCCAGAAGATCATGGTCTGTAGTAGAGTCTAGTGGCGCTGGTGGGGAGCAGGCCAGACTAAGATAGTTGGTGGCTAGTTAGAGTCGGGTAGAATCTGTCAGGTACATCCTTTGCACTATAGTAAAGAGATTGAATACAACTAGTTGTGAGGTTGGAGCATACATGTGGGCTAAAGATGCAGGAAGCTAAGATGCATTCATATGGGCTGGAGAGAATGGGGCTAAAAATGCAGTCAGAGTACACGTAGATTCAGAAATCCACACGCAGGCTAGAAGTGCAGGAAGCTAAAATGCGGTCATATGGGCTAGAGAGCATGAGACCTAGAATCAAGATTAGAAATATGGCTGAACAGCAAGTACAAACATCTGCACCTAGGAATCAGAGTTGAGAATAGGGCTGATAAGCATGCCTATGCAAGGTGCATCTGCGTTCAAAATCGAGAGTATGGCTACTGTGCATGTGGAAGCCAGGTACATCTAGAGGCAGAGATTGATAATAATGCTATCATGCATGTGTGGGCAGAGTAAACCCGAAATCAGCAGTTGACAAAGACAGATATGGCTACTGAACATGAAGAGGTGCACGAGTGTTAGGCAAAACAGTAATGCGAAGCTCCGAGTGCGCCGGTTATTATAAAGAACTGGCGTTTACCTTATTGCAAAGTTCAGTGTACATCGTGTGAGGCATCAGGTTGTCCATAACTCACATAAAATGCTGGCATAATATAACATTATTGCTTATTCAGGGCATTGGGAGAAATGTCTTAATATAAAAAGTTATTTAAAGCCAATGGGCTGGTTACTCACATGTGTGGCAAACGCCCACAGCCAAATTGTCTTCCCCTGGGTCAGTCTGAACAAAGGGTTCCATGACACCCTTTGAAGCCATGCAGTGGGGCTGGGGAGGGATGTCAAAGGAAAGTATACCACTTGGTGAAAATACTAGTTCCCCTTGGGTCCTTTGTTCCTTTCTGTAGGGATGCTGGCGAGTCTGACGAGGTCGCAAACTCCCACACTTTGGCCCTTTCATATGCCCATGAGGGCTGGTTCACTTGTGGAGGTAATTCGTTTCCTATGGGTGGCAAGGCACCTTTGAAATAAGTGCCTTGGCCAAACCTGTTCTGCTGGTTTCAAAGTCTTTTTGGGAATAAATATAATGTACATTTTATAGCAAGACCCTTAACCCACACATTCGATCCCATGTCTGTGTGAGCTCAGGCTGTAATTGTATTTCACTTTCAAATGGCATTCTCCTGAGTTGCAACAGCACTGTTTTAAGCTTTTACAGATACGGTCAGTTTCTGGACACAGAGGGATATACTACCAAGCATTTTTTTAAATTGACATGGGAGAAGAGAGAGAGAGCTGCACTATTGGTTTCCATTGCAGTAATTTGAGTGCACTGATCTATTTCCAAAGGAAATAATAGCTGTGTTGACTGAATCAGAATACGTTCTCTGCATGTACTTTCTCAGTGAAAATAATGCTGTTCTGGAAGGTATTGCTTACTTCATGGTAATCAGATGAAATACACAGCATTGCTGTGTTTAATGGAACAAATCTTTGTGGTGTTTAACATGAAAATAAAATAAATTACAATGCCGTCTTGAATGCAGGCCATTTTTTCTTGTGCTTGATTTGAAGCAAAACAAATGCAGCCCTGCTCTTGGGTGAGAGTGTTCAAAGGTCATCACACGTTTGCCAAGGAGAACACAACACAGCCGTTTTTGGGTGACATGTTGACATGTGGTGTTGTGATGAAGGCTATTTATGTTAGGGTTGGTAAATGTACCACACAGATGCTAACTCTAGAAGCCAGTGGCCACTGTTACCCAACTGTAGGACAGAAAAGAAAACAAAACGAGTTTCAAATATTGGACTCATTAAAGCATCCACAATAAACCTTTCCCTAACAAATGATACATTAAGCTTTGAGAAAGTGTCTACCTGTACACACAGAACACGTTGCTGCTGTTACCCAGCTGTAGAAAAGGAAATATAAAGGAAACACATTTCAGATGTTGACACAGTAAAATGTACATTCACAATTTACCTTCCCCTCAAGAATTAATGAAATGAACATAATACACACTAGGAATGTGGCTACCTTTAGAACCTTTAAGCGGGGAAAGGCTGTGCCCCCTGAAAAATATGTGAGGCCGGTAAGCCGTTGCCAACAGTACAAGTCTGAACCAAAGCCGGCAAACAAGTTCGGACTCGCCACACAGCGATTTTACCATGAAATGACATCACTGCAAATGCGGTTGAACTCACGTCGCAGCAATGTCATCACGCAGTGATGCCAACATGAATACTGTCACTGGAAGACAGACAAATTGAACGTCCAATGTAATGTATACTAATTCCAATTCTATGCAAATTCATAGTTGATGGCAAAGCCATGAGATAAACCAAAGTGTCACATTGCGAAATATCTGTGTGTCTAAAAAAAAGGAATGAAATCAAAAATAATTCAAAATAAATGGTATCTAAATACCCACATCTGTATGGCTCTAATGGCAATTAGTAAACCAATCTAAATATTGGAAATCCTCAAGTACTGGTATTACAGCAAAATTGCAAATATTGTAATCATCGAAGACAAAATGTCCTCTTCACAAATTTAAAGTAATAATATACAGAAATAAACAGTAATAGTCAATGAACACGTAACATCCATGCTCGAATTCCTGGACGACGATAATAACCTTATAAATAACACCAAAAATTGTAGTCGTCATTCAGCCCACCAGTCCAAACGGTCTATTCAAAATATCTTGCTCCTGTCAAGTGCATTCTTCAAGTCACTATGAGGTCTTGTGGTTACGACTTCAACAATTTGGAACCAAATCTGTGAGATCTGGTGCTTTTGTTCCAAGAAATGGCATGCCACCACTGAGTTCATGTTCTTTGTTCTGATGTGTCAAACACCATATCAAGATTGTGGTTCATCACAATCATGAGGAAAGGTGAGGGTCTGTCATGATTAAGAGGACCTCACAGGCCTCTGGAAAGCTTGTGGGGTGGGGCTTTATGAGGGCTGATGGGTCTGGGCTGGTGTGAGTCTGTCAACGAGCCATTGCTTTAGAGAGGCTGGTCAACATGGTGCAGTTTCAGTCAGATGCCAGTGAAGGGATTTGGACAAATTGATAAAAAGTGTCAGGTCTGAATGGTGCTATCCCTGCATCTCTATGGGTGAAAAGAGTGTGAGCCTGTTAGTTGGATTGAAACCACCATGTCTGCTCAAGCACTCTTTCAATGTTTTCAACATTTGCATACCATTGAATTCATAGGTATTCCTGGCTTTCTCAGTCTTAAAATTACACCAAAGTACATCAATGTTAAGATCATTCAGAGTATGATATGCTTCCGGAAAATGCTCA
Source organism: Ambystoma mexicanum (assembly GCF_040938575.1). NCBI lineage: Eukaryota > Metazoa > Chordata > Amphibia > Caudata > Ambystomatidae > Ambystoma > Ambystoma mexicanum. Next base: position 1,215,898,485 of record NC_090924.1, read on the forward strand.
CCAACTGGGCTCTCCTTTGGGCATTGCTTGATACTCTGACTGTAAAGGCTCATATGTTTATGTAGTTGTTGTCCAGTTTCCCTACAAAGTAGTCCCGGGCAAGGCATTTCATGTACATACCAAGCATACAAGATGTTGGCTGCACATATAAAGTGTCCCATCATTTTATAGTCTTGTCCCGTTCGAGTTGTCTTGATTGTATTTGAAACGTCTATATGTGGACTGGTTCATCTCTGTCCCTTCTACTTGTGCCTGGCTAAATGAACATGCTGCCTATTCTGGCCCTAAACCTGTGATGCAATGCTGGTGAGTCTTTCTCTTTTTGTCCCACAGGACAACATATCACAGGAGGCATAGCAATGAATGAAAGAGCAAGCAACCAACCAAGAGAGCCGGTTAGGAACTACAAGATCATAGAGTGATCTTCACGTCAAACTGACATTTCACACAATGTCACACAATGTCAAATGGACTGTTTAATTGATCGTACCCTCAACAGGACCACGGAGCAGTGCTTGCATCAAACTGGCAATCAAGACACTCCTTTAGTGAGCTGCCATCAGCAAACACCAGCAGACAAACAAACTGCAAAATTGACTATGCTTTGTCTGACCTTACATAAAAGGAGTGGGGCCTAAAGCCCATTATATATGTTTGCATACATTTAACCCAGCCCCTGGGGAGAAGGAAGCTAGCAGGTGGTTCATTGACCAGCTGAGGGAGAGTACCAATAGAAGGAAAGGGGGAGGATAACAAGAGGCACATAATACCAACCAGTGTGAGTGCTTGGTTTGAGGTCAATGGATGGACCAAATAAACAAGTGGAGGAAGGATGTGCAGAGGAGCATTGTGGAGGGTTAATGAAAGTGTTTTCAAGGTGAGAAGTGGATTGGTGGGGAAAGTGGTACTTTGGTGTAAGAGTCCGTGCAATGTGAGGGAGTGAGACTAGTTGAGGGAGAGTAGGGGGTGAATGAGATTGAATAGGAAGGTGACGGGGGAGGTAAAGAAGGGTAACTGTGGTAGAAGGTGTGTGTGGACTGTAGAATAGTAGAGTGGAGAGGGGGGAGTAGTAGAGTGGAGAGGGGAGAGTAGTACTGCAGAGAGTAGAGAGTAGTAGAGTGGTGAGGGCAGAGTAGAGAATAAATAGGGTAGAGTAGGAAGTAGAGTGCAGAGGTGAGAGTAGTAGAGGGGAGAGCAGTAGAATAGAGTGAGGAGCGTAGTAGCGAACATCAGTGATCATTCTTCCGTTCCCAAAATGCTCTTCAATTTTATTCAAAGCCTGCGGATCCCACACTGCTTTTAACCTCTTCTCCTTTCTCAAAGGGGTATTTCAAAAGAGTACAATACAAGTGTACCAGACTGTCAATCATGGAATAATAACCCTCTATTAGAAAATAATATATGCTCATATTCTAGGCTTTATGAATGTGCTCTGCTTAGTAAGACAAGTGTAACATTCTTAATATGATTACAGTATTTACTGGAAGTGATCTCTAGATATTAACATTGCAACATTTCCAAAAGAGGCAGTTTACATTGATAGCACAAGTACATACTACTCTTTTTTAATAGCTGCTTAGCAAAAAACAGTATCAGCCAAGGTATCTGTTTTTATCCCCTGGTCATAGAGCTGTCAGACACAGCTCAAGTGGCTTCAGCAAACATGGACCTGGGAGCATGACTCTCACCCACATAGAAAGAGACAGAGAGCGTGTGACTTGCGCTATTTGTTAATTTTTAAAAAAATGTTTTATTTGATATGGTTGAATTCAATCAACCTTTCAAAAAACGAATTAATACAAAACATATGTCAATATCATCGGAATACGTACACAATTCATTAAACAACACTAAAAATTGGTGCATAAGTGGCAGGCAATTGGATACAACAAACACTAACAACATAAACAAAGTTGATACAAGAAACCAAAAACATTTCTAAAAACATTATAAGAACAGGAAAATCTCATTGTCTTCCATTTCATGTGATTAATACAAATAAAAAAAAACGTAATTTAAGGTATGTGCAAGGTAGCGTATGTGCCAATTATACCCATTCAACAGAAACTGTATAATCTATGTACACATTTGGGTGTGCTAGTTAAATAATCCCAAAATAGATTAATGTTCTAAATTGTCCACCTCCGACTAGTTAAAAAAATGTACAGCTGCAAATTGAACTGCCAGATTGTTACAACCTAGTAAGGCTGCCCAGCATTCATGTTGCAAAATATTTCCCAAATATTGGCAATGTCTGGTGAACGCTGTTTGTCTCTGCGGTAGTATCGTTCTACACTCTGTCAACAAATGTGCGAGAGTCTCACACTTGGTTTTATCTTTACAAAAACGGCATACATTTTGATCAGGTTTAACTGCTCCTCGTCTTGCTTTGATATCACGCGTTAGCCACAGATTAAAGCAAAAGCAGAGTATTTCACTCCGAAATTTCAGGGAAGGAGCGCAAATCAAATACTTGGGCAGAATGCTTAATTTTTTTGGAGGAAATCATGCATCATCACCATCACGATATGTTCGACATAATTCACAGGTGTTAATCCAATCAGTTTGGTAGATCATAGATTTTGCTTTGTCTGGATTATACACGAACAGATTAACAGAAATTTCAGCTTTCGCTAATGTTAAATAGACGTTATCGAGCCAATTCAAGATAAACTTGGATTGTTTCTTTAGGAAGAGATACTGCGAAAGAATTTCAAGCAGTGTATTTTCATTTGTTGCCATCAGACATTTTCTAAATAGAGCACACATGCGCCAGCTCTAGAATGCCATCTAGAGTGATGCGTATTTGAACAGAAGTGGCATGATGTAATAAGTGAATAATGTCAATTAGTGTTGTTGGGCAATTATCTCTTGCAAGCTTTTGTAATAATAGGTAACGACTTACAGAGTCAAAAGCAGCATTTAAGTCAATGAATGCAAAGAAGACTAGTTGCTTGTTCTCATGGCACTGGGCTTTTATAGCGTTTAAAGTCAACAAGTTGATGTTGGTGCCCATGCCAGCCATGAATCCTGGCTGATTAATGTTGCGATGTTTATTGATTCTTGTCCAACAATTACATTTACGAAGAACCAATTTTGTAAAGATTTTGCCAGGGGTGTCTAGCGGCGCTATCGGTCCATAATTTGCCGGGACAGATCAGTCACCCTTTTTGAATGCTGGAATTATTATTGATGTCTTCCACGAGGGAGGAATAGCACGAGTGGACAAAATGTCTCGAAAAATTATGGACAAAATGTGTGCCCATCTAAATGGATGTTTTTTTAAATACATAGTTTGATAGACCATCAGGTCCCTCAGCTCTCGAGGAGCTTAATTTCTTGATGATGTCATAGATGACTTCTTCTGAGGCTTCTAATTCCCAAGAAGATTTGGATAACAGATTGTACTTGAAATTTGCATATTGGGAATCAGCATATAAAATGGAAAAATGCTTAATCCACACCTGCTCAGCTACGCCGTTGAGTTGGGCATCTGCTTGCTGGTGGCAGGTGTGGTTGTTCAAGAGAGACCACATTCTAGCTGAGTTTTTATTTCGCATGGCAAAGGCCATTGCTTCGCTATCATGTTGAAAAAATATGGATTTTTGTCCACAGAGTCAGTTCTTGTATTTGCATTTAGCTGATTTTAGTGCCTGCCACTTGTTGACAGAGTCAGACCGTAGGATTTGCCTTTTTAACATCCTATACTCTGCCTTCTTTTTGGAGATGGTAGCATCAAAGACATGAGTGTGTTTGACAACATTGGACTGGGGAATGACTATCGTTTGAGCAAATGTGTGCAACACATCAGTATGTACATTAGCACCATGATGATGGGACTTAACCGCAATTAGTTGCTCAAATTGGTTCAAAGTGCTCGCTGACCATTTTAAGCGAGAGCGAGAGCTGTTAACTAACAAATTGTTGGTGTTATATAGATTTCGACATGAAGACAGAAGTTTCAATTTGAGCTGGAGGACCAGCATTCAATGATCGCTATTTGGATGGTCTTTTACAGTGAAAAGCTCAGTATATGAACTTAAATTGGAGTCAACATATATGTAATCAATAATGCTGCTTGCCTGTCCACGATGCCAGGTGTAATGAGGGGGGACATCTCCTTTTACTGAGCCATTAACCATGTGGTAATTGCGTTCATTCTGTGCGTAGCCATTGTTTGGACTGGCATCTTTTAACAATAAAGCAGTACTGTGAGTTGCAGTCTTTGCTTCTCACAGTTGCATTGGGATTTGTTCTTGGCAGATGGTGCTTGAAAAGCCACGTTTTGACACATTTGTGAAATTGGACAATATTGGGAGCATTTCTAGTCGATACCGGGACAGAGTTCCCGTGACTAAACATCCACTTTGGCACAGTTTATGTCAGACCTGTCTTCCCACCGACTATTCCACATTCTGTTCCACTATCTCTTTGGTCAAGGCCATGTCAGGTAGATGAAGGAGAATCTTGGGGGGGGGGCTCCACCAAAACTCTGGGTGATCAATATACCCTTTTCTCAACATCTTGAGTGACATCTACACCCCACATCCAAATCTGTGGGTAACCCCTGCACTCCCTCTTCCAAATCTCTGGGTGGCCTCTGTGCCAAATCTTCTCTCCACACTCCTCTAATCTCACATTGGACCACCCCCTTCTCTTTGCTTTCTTTAAATTGCTCCCTCCAGCTCCTTCACTGATGATTCCCCTGATAGACTGAGCTGCCTGGCTTATATAATGCAGTCTCTCCTCTGTTTGGGTCTGTAGCTGAGGGTCTGCACCTGTGTGATCCTGTGCTGAGATCTGCCTTATTGGTTAATGAGACTTAGGTCAGGTACAGTGAAATTGGATGAGTCTCATCTATGTCAGTCCTGTCAGTTTATTGGATTTTCCTTTCCCCCCTCTTAGCTGCCTGCACTGCCAGCCTGAGGTAAAGACCCAGGCTCCCCCAGCATGTGAAATCGACATCACGACAATCTAAGGGAAGAATGAAAAATCCTCTTCCCCTACGAAAAGTCCCCAAGTGGGGGAAATTGAAAGATGGTTTCCTGCTTCTCACACATTTGTTTTGATTTATATTGAAATTGCAACTGTACCATATCATTTGCTACATTTGCAGGGTATTTGAAATGGATTTCCTTAAAAGTGACATATAGCAATTTCTGAGTATCCCCTGTTCCCCACTTCAAAACCTATGTGTGACTGCTGCTCCCCCTCTTACAAATCGCAGGGTGACACCTAGCAGTTTAGCTCTCCTAAGGCTTACTACGAGACCTTTGGTTATTGGGGTAAGAGGGCTTCACTGTGTGTGTTCCCTCCTTTTGAGCAGGGACACAGTGAGAGTGTTCTTGGGATTCCTTGTTTACCTCTCTCTGGTCCAACATCCTCTAGATTGGGGACTCACTAAATTCATTCAACCACCCTCGTAACAGTGCCCATTGTTAGGTAGGGGCCTATATCCTAAACAGAACAGGCACTCGCTTGGCTGCAAACTATCCTGGAACCTCCAAATGCAAATTCTATCAAATAGGTCTGGTCCCTTTCAGAGAGATACCTCAAACATGAGCATACGCCCACCAGTAATTAAGGAAAAGAAATGCTCTTGATAAGATACTTTAACACTTCAGAGACCTTTTAAAACTTCTCAACATCTATATATTATTTTGATATGTAATTAACCATTGAACAGAAATTCAAATGTAAAATGACTGCCCTTAATGACAAACATTTAATTACAGCAATGCAAATACATTAAATCAAATATTAATATACAATATGATACTGCAAGGTTACATTATATACAATTCCTACAAAAGTAAAATGTAGGCATGTGTCAAAGTTGATAAAGTCTGTCCAATTAAGGTGCAGTTATATAATGTTTATACATTCATACATATGAAATCTTTCTTTTGACCGATGCTTCATGCACATGTAGGATCTGCACTTGATGTATGGCTGCCACTTACTCCAACAAGCAACCACTGCCGGCAATGTCTGATGCATTATAGTTTTGATAAAAAAAAGCCTCTCTAATTATTCAGCCTCGGCTTCCTTGGGCATTCCAATTCGACCATTGATGTCTGAAATATGGCAGTGTGACTATGGAACTCTTTCATTAATCGTTGGGACTTTTGTAAGTTGCTTTTCTTTAAACATCATGCAAAAACATAAAATATGGTCATTCTTGGTCATTTTTGCAGAAGCATGTTTTTCACTAAATGCTCCAAATGAGATGTGAAAACGCTGCAATGTTGGTGATTTTTCCACGTTTTGGAATGTGTATTTGGGACACTCCAGTGTGACTTTGAATCAAGCCCACCAACAAGGGGGAGCTCTTACATAGATTTCCAAAGGTTTTTGTTGGCAGCTTGTGACCCTAGACACCTGTGCAAGGACAACAAACCACATTAAGAAGTTGTTCTCTGTTGACCTGGAGTAGAAAGGGGCTACAACACATATGTGAATGGGCTGTATGCCCCCTGAACGATCATTTCATTGTAATCTTATGCCATGTTACCCAATGTTTATGCTGCACCAATCATCCAATAAATACCTTTAATGGAATATATGGCATTATGCTCTTTTCCTATAACAGGTAAAGCAATGCAGACCTGCAAAAACCCTGTTGGCAAATGTTGTATTGCAGGTGCAAAAACATATTTGCAGCACAGAAAAGAAAAGTGTATGCAGTGCAGGGTTCAGAGTACTGCACATAGAGCCTCATTTTGAGTTTGGTGGTATTTGGCAATAAATCCACCAAAATCAGTTACCAATACCGCTGCTTGGTCCGTGGGTCTACTGCATGATTACATATGGTGATAGAGCACTGTTAGCCCCCATTTATGGAGTTCATAGGACTCCAGTTCGAGTTATTGGTGAAATTACCACCGGCAGAATTTCCCTCAAAAAATGGGTGGAATGGATTTAGCACCACATTTATCCCACACTGCCAAACTCTGCAGGAGGCCCATAGTGAGAGAAACCAGTAGGTGAACCAAAGGTTGCTTGCTATACATTGGAATTGTTGGGAAGGGTGGAGGTTAATAGCTGCCAATGGATAAGCTACTGGTCTCGGGAAAAAAAGAGAGAGTTTGGAGGGATATGGAGGAAAATGTTGATAGCTGCCTGTGGAAAGGCCACTGGTGCCCTGGGCACCAAGTGTTATGAATTTAGTGAGGTACAGGAGGGCAATGTTGATGATTGCAAGTTGACCAGCCATTGGACCAGAGGTGTTTAGGTGAATGGGGTACAGGGGCGGAACGTTGACTTCTTTCATTGAACCAGCGGCTGATTTTAATGACTATTTGGAAAAGGGTATCACAGGGGAGTGCGAACACAGGACCTGCCTTTCCATCCACAAACATCTGTTTAAGTTATTCTTATCAAGTTGGGTGTGGCTGCACTGGAAACCTGCATGCACAAAGGCAGGTATGGCAATTCTCAGAAGAACAGGAACAGCTTGTACTGCTCCCCATACTGCTCAAAACGTTTTAACAATATGTGGTCAGTTTCACCTGACCATTGCTTATAGATGCTAATAATGGTTTGTTCATCCTCTGCTGAGATGGCTTTTAGCAATTAATTGGGCGGGTGTGGTTGAGTAGATAAGGGTACATGATTGGGCCAGATGGAGAGAAGGTGGGGTACCTAGGTGGGTATGGGACAGAAGAGGGCAAACATTGGGTAAGCCACAACTGCAGATTTAGTAGTAGGAGTAGGGTAGGATGTCAATAGGACCTTCAATGTGGGTGCTGTCACGCAAGGCATCATATCGGTAAAGTGCCCACTTTAATGCATATCCTGATGTTCCTGAACAATTTTAAGATCAAAGGTGGGAGCGGACACACAAATGACTGGCCATCAGCCTGTCCAAAGTGCATCTCAGTCAATATACTATACAGACCTGATCCCACAAAGCCTTCTGTGCTCTGACAGCATGGTAAACCTCTAATTATACTTGGTGCTCCATGTTGGGGTGCCAGCAGGGGAGCAGATTTGGTACCCTTGGTAGTGCTGGTTGCTCAGCAAGGTCTTGGTCAACCACGTGTTGGCCCACTAAAAGGCTTTGAACATCCTGGCATTAGAGGTATTCTCAGTCAATGATGTGGGCAAATACCTCCTACTGTATAGTGAGGCCATGCATGCTAATCTGGGGTGAATTTGCAACTAAAGAAGAGAGATTGAAACAGACAGTGAGTGAGAGCTGAAGAGCAACACACACACATAAGAAAGACAGAGATAGACATACAGAGAGAGAAAAAGTGCGAGACACAGCCATACACATAGATAAATAAGAGATAGAGAGAGAGAGAGAGAGAGAGAGAGAGAGAGAGAGCTATTGAGCCAGAGAGAGGAATACAGAATGAGAGTGTGAGGGGAGAGAGAGAGAAAGAGAGAGAGAGAGAGAGAGAGAGAGCATGAATGAGAGACAGATGATAAAGACCACAAAAATAGAGAATGGGTCCAGAAAGAGAGAGGAAAAGGCTGCAAAAAAGAAAAGTGGCAGTTCAAAAACAAACATGTGAGCTGCAGCCTTAGCTCAGCATCTAAACAAAACATATGTGCAAGGAAACATGCAATGGCTACAATCTATCTACAATCGAAGAGGGAAAACATGGCTTTAAAAGTTACATTTTATGAATCAAGCATCATCCTCGGGAATAGAAACTAAATAGTATACCATCCCTGCAACCCATAGCAGCACACCAACAGGACTGAGTGGGTGACTGGCTTCCAGAGATAGAAATGACATTCAGGCCCAGATGCTGGGGGGTCATTCCGAGGTTGGAGGTAAGGGATTACCTGCGCCTGTAAGGGCACCAATGGCGGTAATCCCTTACCTCCGTATTCCGAGTTCCCTTTGCGGGTCCCTCTTTACCTCCTGCTTTTAGCAGGAGTAAATTACGGGACCCGCAAAGTGACCTTGGAGTAAATTACGGCACCGTAATTTACGGTGCCGTAATTACCTCCTTCCCCATTCCCATTGAGCCCTATGGGGGCAGAAATGGGGATGGGGAAGGGCTATGCTGAATGGGGAATTACCGGTCCATCCAACCTTGGAATGGACCGGTAATTACTCCATTCACTATGCTGGTATTCCATGGAGTAAATAGCTCCATGGTTGCCAACCATGGAGCTATTTACTCCATGGTGTAGTCCTAACTCGGAATGAGGGCATAGAGCACTATGCGAAGTTTACATGACGAATCTTATTTTGATTTTAACTATTGAATGAAATATTCTTTAAATAAATGTTGAGCTTAAAAGGCTCTATCAATCTCTTTCATATATTAACTATGCAAATTAGGAAAATGTGGCTAGTTTTGTACGTTAGTAATTCATAGTGATTGTTGGGAAGGAGGGACGATTGTTCCAGACCCCAAGTGCTTTCAGACGAGGCAGAGGCCTGGAAGTGTGCAGTAGGGGTTCTGGGAGGTTACATGGGGGGTGTCAACAGGGACTATAGTGCAGAGAGGGTGGTGCTTGCTCCAGCTTTAAAGTACATTGGGAATCAAACACTATCTTAGATATTATCAGCCATATTGAAATGGAGGCCTAGCTTTGCACAGCAGCAATGACCACTGGCCCAAGCCACACACATGGAAATAAGTGTATGCATGAAGTAATAGGTTGTAGCATGGGCACCAGTGAGAAAGGCCAGAGCAGCCGCAAGTCATAGACCTTGCATTGTCTCATGCTGCCAGCACTGCTATCCCAGAAGGAATACGCCCTGCAGGACCACAAGGGGGTTGAGAGCTCTCTGTGAAAAGTGATCCCAAAAGAAGGAGGGTACAAGCCTCCAACCTTCCTCCATCCCAGCTCTGAGTAATACAACCCAGATGCCCCGTTCCCAAGGCCCCAGCATTCCAAGGTACCAGTCAGTCCCAGAATACCGACCATAACACTGTTGAACCCCCCCAATCGTTCAGAAAAGATGAGAAAGCAGGGACCATGTCCTTCACGGCAGGGCATATGACTTGTGTCCTACAAAGTCTCAGGAGGGGCACAACAACAAATCTAAAACAAGGGTGGGGTGCTTTGAATGGGCGCTGACGTATTTGGAATTGAGCTATTGTTTGTTAGATACAATGACCTCGAAGTATCTTCTTAGCCCTTGTCTGCAGTACCAGGTGCACATTAGGTCAGAGGTAGAGCATGTCTTTTTTTTTTTCATATACTAGCAATTAGTTGTAGCTTCATGCCTGATGGCGCGCAAGGTGGAACCCATGTGGAAGAAGATGGACAGAAGGGGCTGGGGCCAATGCCCTGGAATCCCTTATGGAGCAGACAGCCTGTATATACGGTCTCACCAATCAAGCCATTTCGATTTGTACATTATGTAACCTACGTCACTGATAATGCTGTGTGCCTTCATAAAGTGTTGCTTGTACTGATTTTGCCAGAATGTTCCGTGGCAGCAGAGCTTTGCTGGCACATCTTTATTTTTGTGGAAATAAAACCTTGTTCTCCTTGCTCGAGGTGCGCTTGGCTTTTTTCACTAGTGGGTTGCATTTTTCTGGTGTGAGCGTTGAGGAGCTTCTCTACATTTTGGTGACCAGACGTGATCCCAGTGACCCCTTGAGAAGACGAGGGGTGGCAGTCACCTGCAGTGACCAGTCCCAAGCACGCAACCTGCAGTTGTGTACAGGAGACGTTTTAACAGAATTCCTGTCTGCTCTTTGGAGCGGGGCTCAGCTCCCAGGATGGTGCAGTTAGTTGTTAGGAACCCGTCATGGAGGAGCTCAAGTGAACACACAGATGAAAGCATAGTTCTTGTGAGCAACAACAACGACGGTAAGACTGAGTGGGGGGACGTAGTGTGTGTGTGTGAAGGGAGAGCTCGAAAACATTTTTTTTGTATTTTCTATACTGTTACTATTATTAAGGAGAAAATTAGGAGGAAAATATGAGTGTGGGATCCTTTCCGAGTAAGGAGAAAAGGTGGCACCATATTTGTATTGTGATAAAGGGAAGTAAAAGTAGGAGCTCTGTAATATTAGAGAGCTCGGATTCCTGTTTCCAATATACTTCAGCTGGGGGAAGGAGACAAGGTAGTGTTTGTTATTTTGCCTTGTTGTTTTAGTTTGTTGTTTTGTTGTGTTGAATTATTATTGTGTAGTAGCTAAAGGCCTAGAGGCGGACCTGTGGGAGTAGTGTGGATGATTGGGTGCGACTAGGGAGAGAGTGTGTGTAAGAGAGGGGCTGCGGACATGGGCAAACTGGGAGTTGGGTACAGTGGACTGGTAGTGAGGAGTATAAGAACATTGTGTGTGCTGCATAACTGAAAGTTTCTTTTGGGAACATACCGATTGTCTATATGGGATAGTGACTCCTTTGGAGGATAGGCATAGTGCATTACCATTGTACAAGGATAAGATAGAGAAGTACCACAAACAATGGGTGGCAGAGACCCAAGGTGGATGCCACGCACCTGACCAGAGCAGGGTACTAATAACAGAGATATATTACAACACATGAACACGTTCATAACTGCCAAATATAAGGGTAAAATACTTTAAAAGAGATTTTAGACTTGTGGAAAATAGTGGAGGATATAGAGGACACTGTTGGGTGTACACCCCGCCGTGAAGATCGTACCACCCCAGATATAGTGAATGCACTAGCGCCAGAGGAATCGCTGCAGCCTGCCCCTAGACGGGGCTCTTATCCACTTACCACCCACCCAGCCGTTCAGATTGGATAGCATCGCAATAAAGGATGTGCATGTTGAGTAAGGGATGGGTGGCAATTGTGGTGTGGAAAGCGTAGGCTATGGGACAGTGAGGTCAGACAGGGATGCAAACAGAGAACTGCGGAAAGGAGAATGGGGTCCTGTGGATGAATTTGAGGATGAGGAGGGGGGCACCCAGGGGGTGACAGTGATCTCGCCCAGAGTAAAAAGCTGGTGGGTATCCATGACTATGAAGTAGATTTAGGTGGGTAGCAGTGGCAAGGAAAAAGGCAAGTGATGGAGGGAAAGCAAGGCGAGGAGCGGGCATGCAACTTCCATTATTGCATAAGGAACCTGGAAGGGCGTATTATGTGCCATGCGCGCAGATGGATAAGAATAATTTTATCAAGATGCTATGGCCCCTTACTGCAGGGCAGTGAAGTGATATGTTAATGTTGATGTTTATTAACTCTTATATGGCGCAACTCGCCCGTAGGCCTCAGTGTACAGCAAGTAATAGCAGGTCAGACGGAAAGGAGCTGTAGAGTTAAAAAGAAATATTTTGAGAGATTTCTTAAAAGAAGAACATTCCGAGCAGATGCGTAGAGAGACAGGGAGAGAATTCCAAAAACGTGGAGCAACAGAGTCGAAACCTGTGCCTTCAAGGTGAGAAGGCTTGTATTGGTACTGCGCAAGGTTGTTAGAGTTACTGGACCATAAAGAGCAAGACAGATGAAGAGTCTTAATCCTGGCTTTAAAATAGGATGGCACAATATCAGTAAGGCACTTATAGGTAAGGGATAGCACCTTGTAAGTAATGCAGTGCTTAATCGGAAGCCAGTGTAGAGAGTTACGAGCTTCCGTAACGTGGTTCCTTCTCGAGAACCTCATACAGCTCAAACAGCATTATTTTGTACAACCTGTAAGGAGGCAACGTTAGACCGAGAGGTTCCAGCCAATAGACTATTGCCATAGTCAAGTTTGGAGTTGACCAGAGCAACAGCGAGGGCTGCAGTGTTAGAGTTGGACAAAATAGGTTTAATTTGGCTAATAAGGGGTGTTGTATAGGCACACAAGGCCTTCAGTCGGCTATGTGTTTATTCATATTTAGATCAGTATCAAGATATAGGCCAAGAGTCTTGACCAGGGACGGGTCTTAATAATAGCTCCAAAGCAGACTATCCAGGATCCAGCTTGGCAAGGCGTTGGGGAGTACCAACCAGCATAATCTCAGTTTTATTGCCATGGAGAGCGAGGGGGTTCTTAATCATCCAATCTTCAATGACAGCACAAATAGAAGTGACTTTTATGAGGTCCAACTTATAATTGGCAGTCAGTTTGATCAGCACCTGAGTATTATCAGCGTAGTAAGTGTAACTCACGCTAATGCTATCGAGAAAGTCAAAGAGAGGGAGAATATATACATTAAAAAAGGTACGAGAAATACATGCTCCTTGCGGGACACCGCATTTTAGCAATTCAGTAGGAGATTTATAGCCCCCAGTAACAACATAGGCAGATCCACCAAGACCCCCATACAGGCAGGCACAAGCACAACCTAATGCACAACCACAAGCCGCCCAGCAGAATACCTTGTACGGGGGCCAAACAACCACATCCAATACAGTGCAAAATGGGATGGTAGCACCTCACCGAGGGGTCAGCATCATGGGAGGAAACCCTTTCACATTTCTAGGTACCAACACATACCCTGATTAGGACAGCCCACAGAAAGCTCTTGTGTGCCCATTCCTGTCCATGACTACCCAAGACGAGGACCCTTGGTGGTAGCTGAGATAGGTAATAAGCAATTCATCTTTATGGTCGACACAGGTGCCACTAAATCATGCATCAGTGAGGGACTCTTCCCACTATCAGGAGAAACCCGCAACATGCAAGGATTCTCTGGTGCTGTCGCAATGATTCCCTACACGAAAGAGGTAGCTATGAAAATAGAAGGAAAAGAGGTGCGTGCACCCTTACTGTACTCAAGGAACTCCCCGATACATTTGTTGGGACTGGATTTGTTGAGCAAACTGAACATGACCGTCTCCTTTACGGACCACCCCAGGCAAGAGCACCTTAAAGGCAAAGGTCATCATACAGGCCAGAGGAGGGGAGGTGATGGTTTGCGGGTTCCCTGTGGACCTGGACATGTTTGTCTATGGGATAACAGTACAAGCATGATGCAGTGCCCCAGATTGGTAAGGCGTGTTGGCGGGTAGCAGCAGATTTCATCTTCTGACCCGTGGTGACTCCATAGCTTGTGGCAGGAATGATACTTTCTCTAGATTTACAGGGCCTGGTTGTGTACTGTGCTGTTAATTGAGCCAATGGTGCCGCTCAAAGAAGTGACAGATGCAGAATCAATTGAGGATCGGGTTGACAATGGAGAAATTGCATTAGCAATTTGTATCCCCTGTGACATTATGGTGCAATATCGAAAGGTACAGTGTTCCTTAATGGCCCTTGTTGCCCCACCCCCTTCACTGAAACAGAGTTAGAGCAGGTCCCAGAAAGATTATGAACAACCAATGCCTACGATGTAGAGCTCTTGCAGGGGTGGCACTGGTTGGAATACCACTCAAGCCAGGCGCAGTGGTGCCCTGAGCTAAACAGTATCCGCTGTCCAAAGAGGCAGAGGAGGACATACGGGAAATCATTGAGGCACTTGTGAATCAGGGAATAATAGTGCCCTCCACCTCCCCATGCAACATAGCTATCAGTCTGATCAAAAAAGCAAACAGAGGGAGTTGGAGTATGACACAGGACCTTGGCCCTCTAAATGACATTGTCCAGGACAAATTTCTTGTTGTTCCGAACCCTGCAATGATTCTGTGCAGCATCCCTAAAGAAGCGACCCACTTCACCATGGTGGACCTAAATAACACCTTCTTGGCCATACACCAGCACCTCAATTTGCAGTACCTCACCACGTTTAAAAATGGGGGGATGCACTTCGAGCACATGAGATTGCCTCAAGGGTACTGTGAGTCCCCCTGCATCTTCAAAAGTATATTGCATGCTGACTTGGGGAACATTCAAGTGCCCACTACCATTATTCAGTATGTTGATGATTTGCTAGTGTGTAGTCACAGTGAGCAGCAGTGCCAGAAGGACTCTATCACCCTCATGCAGCTTCCGGCATATAAGGGGTACAAGGTAGGCAAGGCTAATCTGCAAAATTGCTTCCAAGAAGTGCTCTATTTGGGCCAGTTGATATCTGTCCACAGTAAGAAAATTATACCCGATCATGCCACCTCAGTGCGCAGCACTCCCCAGCCCAAAACTGTCAAAGAGATGTAGAAATGTCTAGTCTTGTGTAACTACTGCAGAGCATGGATTATAGATTACGCAGCCTACACCAGGCCGTTGTTACAGGGCCTCAAGGATCCTCAGAAAAAAAGACCATAAGATTTCATGGACAGAAGACATTCTTAACAGCTTCAATGATCTGAAGTAGGTCATTTCCACTGCCCCAGTGCTAGGTATACCTGATTACACCCAAGAGTTTTATCTGTTTTCTCATTCATTCCAATGGCCAACTGATGAGTGCAGTACTTACACAAAAGAGCATGATGGGCCACAGGCTTACTACAGCGGAGTGCTAGATTCTGTGATTCAGGGCCAGTTCCCAGACAAACAAGCGCTTGCTGCAGCTGCATTTACAACTGAGAAAAGCTCCACAATTGTCATGGGGTGTTCTTTTTTTTTTTAAACTTGAGTTTTATTGATTTTGCCATTGGAAAGTTGTTCTGATCCACCTTAACAATACTTAACACCATTAACATTTGTTATGCCAATGAATGGAGAAATTAACAACCCTTGCCCCCTCCCCCCTCCCCTCCTCCGATCTCTTGGGTCCTCCAAGTTCGTGGCATTAGTGTGATGAGCTATAGTGGGCTATGTGACGTTCTTCATTGGTCATTCTTGAGTCGTGGGGTTCCAATGTGGTCTGTGGCAGGCATGGGTAGGTGGCAGTGGGTCATGTGAGGTTCTGCTTTCAGTGGGGTGGGCTGTTTTCCAGTAATATGCTACGGCGACTCGTCCGTGGGCGATGGTGTGATGAATTGCTCGACAAAATCGCACCAGGCTTCTTCATGCCGTCCGGCCTTTTCATGCAGTATTGCTGTTATTTTCTCCATCGTATATATTTTTGTGGCAATCTGTATCCAGTCTTTTTTATCCGGGAGGTGTGGTGATTTCCATTTTATTACCAGGCCTGCCCTTGCCGCAAGCAGCAGGGGGGATACTAGTCCTTTTACTCTAATCAGCTCTTCTTCTTCTTCTTCCAGGCCAAAAAGAATCAGGAGGGGGGACAGTTCTCTCTCTATGCCATCGAGCTGCTTAATCCATCCCAGGACCTCGTCCCAGTAGATGCGTACCTTGGGGCAACCCCACCACATGTGCCAGTAGTCAGCATCCATACCACATTGTCGCCAGCATGTTGGGCTGGAGGTTTGGAACATTTTAGACAGTCTGTTTGGGTCATACTGCCACCTGTGGAGCAATTTTATGGCGTGTAGTTTATACTGCGCTGCAATCGATATTTTGGATGGCATCTCGCAAATTTTGCCCCAAGCCTGTTGGTCAAATTCTCTGCCAAAATCTCTCTCCCATCTTGCTTTGAGCCGGAGGTTTGGAGCATCATCTTTGGTGATCAGAGCTCTATACATGCGCGCTATTAGACCTTTGGAGGTGGTAGACGTGTCCAGAATCGTCTCAAAGGGCGTCAATTCTCTTTGTGTGGTGGCCTGCCATTCTCTTCTGGATAAAACTCCTTTCAACCGCAAGTACAGAAAGATCGGTATCGGGTGGATTTGAAGGGCGTCTTCTAGTTCCGTGATGGAGATGAATTTTCCATTTCTCCACAGCTGACCGACTCTCTCAAGACCGGCGTCGAACCATGTTTGGTATCTGGCGTGTTCCGGAATCTCTTCTCTGATCCTGGAGGACCAGAGATGGCTCAGAGGTGAAGGCCACGTGGTGACCCCGGACATCGCTTTCCCCTTTTTCCATATGTTCCACATTGTGCTTAATATCGGATGATCGCGCAGTCTTCTCGTGACTTTCGATCTGGGGAACCATAACCATTCTGCTAGAGTTACATTGGCTAGAATGTCGTTATCTAGCTGGACCCATTGGAGGTCCTTTCTTTCTCGTAGGTGTGGGATCAGGATTCTGAGTTGCGTGGCTTGGTAATAGCATTCTATGTCCGGAAGGCCTACTCCACCTAGTTCCTTTGGCAGTTTTAAGACATCGTACGGGATCCTGGGTTTCTTTCCATCCCATAGGAAGTCTAGTATAGCCTTCTTGACTTGTCTGAAGAGGTTTTCTGGGATTGTGATGGGCATGACCTGAAAAGGGTATAGGAACCGTGGGAGGGTCACCATTTTAATTGCATTTAGGCGTCCCATCCAGGAGATGGTCAGTGGTTTCCATTTCTTGAGATCAGCTTTGAGGGCTTCCAGTAGTGAGGGGAAGTTTGCTTCGTAGAGGGTGTCGAGGTGGCGTGTTAAATTGATCCCTAGGTATCGCAGTGTTGGACCTCCGATGGTCAGTTCAAGGTGTTCAAGATCTGTTTGTTGTTCTGGGGATAAGTCATGAAGTGGAAAAAGAATTGATTTGGTTTTGT
Organism: Ambystoma mexicanum; assembly: GCF_040938575.1. Taxonomy (NCBI): domain Eukaryota; kingdom Metazoa; phylum Chordata; class Amphibia; order Caudata; family Ambystomatidae; genus Ambystoma; species Ambystoma mexicanum. Next base: position 1,215,915,788 of record NC_090924.1, read on the forward strand.
TAATTTTAAAACCCGAGAGTGTACCATATTCCTCTATCAGGTGGATTGCTCGTGGGATTGAGGACATTGGGTTTGATACGTGGAGCTGGATATCGTCCGCATATAGGGCTAGTTTATATTCCCTGCCATTTACCCTTATCCCCTCCACCACGGGGTCTGCTCTGAGTATTAGGGCAAGAGGCTCCAAAGACAAAGCAAAGAGTATTGCTGAAAGAGGGCAACCTTGTCTCGTTCCTCTACTGAGAGAGAACCAGCGGGGGAATTGGGAGTTGACTGACACCGATGCTCTCGGAGTTGTGTAAACTGCCTTGATCCCTCGGCGGAGTGTAGGGCCCAGGCCTATCTTCTGCAACGTGGCCTCCAGGAAATGCCATTCGACTCTGTCGAACGCCTTCTCGGCATCGATTGAAAATAGTGCACATGTGTTCAACGATTTTTGGGCCTCGTAGATTAAGTGTAGAGTCTTTCGGGTGGAGTCTGCACCCTGTCTGCCTAGGATAAAGCCCACTTGGTCATTATGAATTATGGGGGGCATGTGTGACTCCAGCCTTGCAGTGATAACTCTCGTATAGATTTTTCCGTCAATATTTAAAAGGGATATTGGGCGGTAGGAGGCGCACTGCTTCGGATCCTTACCCTCCTTGGGAATAACTGTTATTAGTGCTTCTGAGAAGGATTCAGTTGCTACACCGGAGTGCAGGATGCTGTTAAAGAGGTCGACCATGAATGGTAGGAGGGCTTGTTTGAAAGTTTTATAGAACCCTGCTGTATGAACGTCGTTCCCAGGGGCTTTCCCAGTCGGGAGTCTTTTGATTGCTTGTTCAATTTCTTCTCTTGTGATGGGCGCTTCCAAGGTTTGTGCTGTATCGGGTGGGATAGTAGGTAGTGGTATTTTGTCCATGTAGTCTTTTATCACTTCTGGGTGCGGAGCAGCGTGTGCAGTGTATAATTTTTCATAGAAGTCGGCAAAGGCTTCTGGGATGCTATGGGGGTATGAATCGCTGGGGTTCTCCTCGTTTTGGATCGTAGATACCCATCGTTCTTGCCGTTGACCGCGAAGCCTTGCGGCTAGTAAGGCGCCTGCTTTGTCTCCGTGTTCATAATGCTTTTGCTTCAAGTATTGGAGCTTGCGAGCGATGCTGTCAGCCTCCAATTGTCGTAGTTCTTCCCTTTTGGCATTGGCCTGTTTAATCTTCTGCGATCTATCTTGTTCTGCCGTTTGGGCCACGAGGTCGAGTTGGGTGATTTTGCTTCGGAGCTTGCTTTCAAGCAGTTGGCGTTCTCTTTTCTTTGCTGCTCCTTCTTTGATGAGTAGCCCTATCCAGGTCGCTTTGCCTGCCTCCCACACTGTGTTCATGGAAACTTCACCCGTGTTGTTGTGTTCAAAGTATTGGATAATGTCCTGCTCCAGCTGTTCCCGAAAGATTGGATCCTTGAAGAGAGTTTCATTGCAGCGCCATTTGGAATTCCTTTGGGGGAGGGCCATCTGGTCTATAGTGACCGTGACCATATCATGGTCCGACCATGTGACGGGAGTGATGGTGGATTCAGACATCGCCACTGTGAGGTGCGAGGTTAGGTATATATAGTCTATCCTGGAGAATGTCGCATGCAGCGTTGAAAAGAAAGTGAAGCCAGGTCGGTTGGGATTCATATGTTTCCATGCGTCAGTGAGGTTGTAGGCATCTATCATGTCTGCGGCTGGTGGGCGTCCAGTGCTCGATGAAGGTGTCGTGTAAGAGTGGCGTGATTGCCTATCTAGATTCGGGTCCATCCACGTATTCAGGTCTCCTCCCAATATTACTTCACCCTCTGCTTCGTTCGTGATTTCGGGATTATTTGTTGTAAGAATCTTGATTGCCCTGTATTGGGTGCGTACACTGAGGCGAAGGTGATGACTGTGCCTTGTATCTTGCCCACTAGTACCAATGCTCTGCCGCTCACGTCCCTCCAAGACTTTAGGAGTTCAAAACGGATCATCTTGTTAACTAGGATGCCGACTCCTGCTTTCTTCAGTGGGCCAGAGCCCCAGTATTCCGAGCCCAGCTTGGCGTACAGGACCTTTCTCTCTTCCCCTTTACTGAACCGGGTTTCCTGTAGGAAGAGGACGTCCAATTTTGCCCTCTTGAACTCTCTGACTACCAGAGACCGTTTAGTGGGGGAATTAAATCCCTTAACATTCAACGTGCCAATTTTGAGTGTGCCATGCCTGCCACTTGCTTCGTTATGACCGTGGACCATCGTTTTGTTCGTGGTGATCTCTCATGACGTCGTACTGCCCAATGCTAGAAAATGCCATAGTGGGGGTTATGAAATAAATGCTCTTGATTAACGGAGGTTTTACAGTTTGATGTGTCCATTCCCCTCCTCTCCCCCTCCAGGTATTGGGCCTCATACCCGTCCTCCCCAGTGTTAACTGTTTGCCCCTCATTTTATTCATGGGGGTCTCTGTCCCAGTTGAACGGCGTCCGATGGGGACCAGATGCATGCAGCTGGTCTACTGTCGGACCACGAGTGAGGGTCGTAACCACATGACCCCAACCGCAAATATTATCTACATAACATTCTGAGCCCCCCCCTTACGTTTCTTATGCAGTTCGCTCTTATCAACACAATAACAAACATTGGTAACTAGTAATGAGGTTTAATTTGCGTATTGGTACTTGCTGTTCCAAAGTTCATCTCCACCAGCTGATCGCCTGTGCTTTCCTGGTGACGGTTCTGTCGTGTACCCATGTAGGGTGAGTCACTGTTTACAGCTTGTAGATGCTAGTAGTTCCATGGGCTTGGTGTTGAGGCGTCGATCGCTGCGAAGAGAGACCTGTGTGTAGCGTGCGTATGGCGTGTCACTTGTTACTATCTGGAGTATCATTTGGTCACCTATACTTTCTAGATCCTTTGACTTTTGTCCTTCTCGGGCCTTGGGGTCTTCTTCTCGCTCTGTTTTGTCGTGATTCTTCCTGCATTCCATCACTAGGATCGGGTCCGAGCAGGTCCGCGATACATTCATGGATATCTTCTTCGGAGCGGAGGATTACCTTCCTACTTCCGTGTTCGAACGTGAGGGAGAAGGGGTATCCCCACCTGTATCTGGTTCCTTGTTCTTTCAGCCATTTCATTAGCGGGCTACAGAGACGGCGTAGGGCCAGGGTGAGAGAGGACAGGTCTTGGAAGATAGATATCTGGGCACCCCCGAGGGTGAGAGCGTCACAGGACCTGGCTTTCATGAGTATTCTGGTCCTATCTTGATATTTGTGAAATCTGGCAAGGACGGATCTCGGGCCACCTGGGGGGCCGCCGGCTCTGTGTATTCTCTCTAGTGTTGGCTCGTCAATGTTCTCGTCCGAGGCTAGGATTCTGATGATGTCGTTCACAGTTTGTTTGAGGTCCTCCTATGTCTCCCCTTCCCGTTCTGGAATACCAAAAAAAACGCAGGTTGTTTCTTCTCTCTCTATTTTCTAAATCATCAATTTTTAAACGAATTTCACCCTCCTTCCTTTCTATGCTGCGCATTCTGAGGTCCAGTTGTGTTTCTAATGTGTCTATTGAAGTTTGATTGTTTTCGACGCCTTCCAGTCTCTCTTCAATTTTGTCCATTCTCTGCGTCGTCTTATCAATTTTGCCTCCAAGGGTAGCACCCATGTTTCGGATTTCGGTTAAAAGGGTGGCAATGTCTCCCTTTGTGGCTGCTGCGCCTGGCTCAGATGTCTCCATTGACATGGTGGCGTTTGTGTCTGGTTCCAGGTGTGGTGGGTTGTAGGCAAACCTGGCCAACTTGCTTTGACTTTTCATATGGTGTCCGTACACGAGGAGGCACACGCCCCAGGAGTGGGGGCCTTACCCTCTGTACTGCCGTGCTGTGGGGATTCTGAAGTACGTGGTGGAGCTCCGTCCCGTGGGTTCAAGGTGGTGGAGGGTTAGTGGTAAGAGGAGGCACACGCCCTGGGGTCAGGGGCCGTTCCCTCCACTTGCCTTCATTTCCGATTCTGGGACCGCTGTGATGTTAGGGGGGTCCAGTGTGTGGTCCGCTCTTATCGCGGGGGTACGAGGGGTCGTGGCGAATAGGACCCGCAACAGAAGGTCCCAGTCTGGCAAGATTCAAAGGGGTATCCGTGTGAGTGCGTCGTCTGTGCGTTTTACTGATCCCTTTGCTTTGCGTTGCCTTTAATGGGGGCAGCTAAGTGTGCAGTGCGCCGAGGAGGGCACACGCCCCAGTAATGGGGGCCCAACCCTCAGCGTGGTCCTCTATTTAGGGGCTCTTTGCTTACGCCGTGTGACATAGTTCACCCGGCCCGTGTTGGGGTGTTTGGGCCGCAGGTGACAGTTCGTGTGGGCTTCCGGGTCTATCGGGGAGGGCCATGGGAGGGCCCCGAGGAGGGGCTCTTCCTACCCGGCCCAGGCGTCGAGTGGTGGCAAGCGCGGAGCCTGGCCCGGCACGCTCCGCGCTCTGTCTGCGGTCACGTTCTTTATCCGAGGCAGTGCCGGCGGGCGGGGGGGCGAGGTCCCGACGAGAGCACCCGCTCGCCAAGCTTTCCAAGGGGGGGAGCAGCGGGGGGGGTTACCCACCCGCACCGACGAGCTCCCTACCTTCCGGCGCCAAAACTCCGCGACTGGGTGGGTGAAAACACCCGGGGCGCACCACGGGGCCCCTCACTCCACACCCGCAGACCGCTGCAGAGTTCTCGGGACGGTCAGCGAAGCCCGGACAGCCCGTGGGGATCACAGCGGAGTCCGCGCTCTATGCGAGCGGGCAGCGGGTGGGGCTAGGTGATTCAGTGTTGACTCCGGTGCTGGTAACAGCTCCTCTGCTGCGTGTGTTCTCGGTGGGAGGGGGGCCTCGCGCCTGGGCTCTTTTCTCCCGTTCAGGTTCACCGTTTTTCTTCAAATTTTCGCTCGCTTGGTGGAGGAAAGGTTCATGCTCCAGGGGGTGTCACGATTATGCACGGGGGGGGTCAAAAGTGGGGGCTCAGATCACTTTTGGGGCCCGTGTGTAGAGAGCTCACACGGAGGTGCTGCTCATCCGTGCGCCCCCTGGTGGCCGTATGGGGTGTTCTTTAATGCTGTACATGGAACACGCTGTTTTCGCCATCTTGGAGCGTTACAAATCAACTCTGACTACACAGCCAGCCTCTGCATATGAGATCATCCTTCCAGCCCAAACATTCATATAGTGAGGTGTAAAAGTGTAAACCTTACATTCTTTTGACGGACCCATGCACAGAGGAATACCTTGCAATGCATAACTGTGTGACATTTGAGGGAGAGTTTGACGACATCCCAAATGCAATGGGCAGTCCACTGGAGGAGTGGGAGTGCTTTTCGTTGGTGGGTCAGTAACTATCGATCAGGGAATGGGTTTGAGTCATACTGGGACTGCAATGGTCGACCTAGTAGATGTGGTCCATGAGATATTGGTGCGAAAAAGGCTCCAATGCAATATTCGGCCCAAGCAGAAGAACTAGCATCTCAAGGAGGCTGTGTCACCATCTATTCTGATTCGGCCTACGTTACCACCATCGTACACACAGGACTTACACATTGGAAGAGAAGGGGGTTTAGGAGGGCTGACGGGTCCCCAATGCAGCAGGCAGTATTATGAAATAAATTGATTGATGGTAGTGGTGAAATGCACCACCCATACTAACAACACAGACAAGTTCTCACTTGGTAATGCTGCAATAGACGTGGCAGCAAAACAAGCAGCATATCTCCCTGTCTGGCGTAGTGAAAGGAGCATTCGCCAGAGTCCTGTTATACATTACCAATTGCACAACTATTTGAGCTGCAGGGTGGGGCGCCACAGGAAGGAAATGTTCTATGGCTGAAGAGGGGCTGTAACCAGTCCCCTACACATTTACTATGGTGGCAGGAAACCTCCGGCAAAGTGGTAATGCCGCACGAGTTGCTACTAGTCGCATTTGACCAGCTGCATCGTCCTTCTCATGTGTCAAAACACCATATTGCTGCAAATATACAGGAGGACTGGTTTGCCCCCAAACTGCAAGATTCATTAATTACAATGGTTAAACACTATACAACTTCTTAGACTTACAGTACTGTACTCACATTAGGAACTATCAGAGGTACCTTGCCCCGCCTGTTAGGGAGAATTTTCAGTTTAGCGCTAAATTCCTCCTAATTTAGAGACCTCCAGCTCTTTTGCTGAACTTTGGGACTTTCAACTTTTAATTCTATTTGTTTTCTGTGTATGTGTTTGTTTTGGTTATGTAGTCTGACAAACTCCATAGGCATTATCTTTTACAATTGTGTCACACAGCACCTTCAGTGCAGTGGCACAGGGAAGTCTTTTAGATTTCCCAAGTGTTTAAATACCTTCTCTGGGACAAACTATTGTTTCCCAGAGCAGTAAAGTGCAATTGACTTTGTACGTTGTACTTGCTAGATCCAGCACACCCTATCTTACAATATAGTGCTGGAGGCATTACTTAGTATCCCCTGTGTCTAAATGCTCATGTAAACAATTTGATGTTACCTTTTCCTCAATTGACTGGCTGGTGGCAGTGGTTTCATTTTGAACTGCCTTGGTTTGCATTTACCGCGTCCGTTCGTGGTGCTGGTAAAGTAACCACGGGAGGCCTCTTTTTCGAAATGGCGTCTAGCCATTTTTGCTAAAATGGTGCCCGGTCTTCTTTTTTCACCAGGTCTTTGTAGGAAGGTCCTTCTAGAGAGGTTTTCTGTGTGCCAAACCAGGTTTGGTCTCTTTGTTCATTTCGTCTTTGGCTGGGTTTTTGAGAGAAACCTGCCTCTGGCTCCAGAGAGTTTGGGGTAGGCAGGAAGTGAGGGAGGTGCCCGAAACTCCCTGTGCTTAGTCTCCTAGGAGACCCAAATGCACTCGGTGGTGATTGGCTGGCTGACTGTCCGGCAAGGACAGCCACCCTGCAAGGCTGGAATGAATGGGAGAGAACTGAATAAAAGATGAGTCTTTTGGCTTCGAAAGCAGAGTCGACCACTGGATGAAGGAACTGAAGAAGAGCTTGAAAAGGATGCCTGCTGCAACTCCTGGACCGTTGGTTCGCCCGGTGAAGCCCTGCTGCAGTGACTACTTGCCAAGTTCGCATCGACTGAGAAGCCCCTGCAAAGACGACTTCTCCCTTTGAGTTGGTGGGACCAACCAACTCCAAAGTAAGCCAACTGGACACCCATCTCAGAGCTGGTTGAATTTCCTCAGAGTTGCTGCAGGAAACCGAATAGCCAGGGAGAGGGACACCAGATTGTGTGTGTTACTTTTAAGCTGGCCTAAAGCTTTTGGAAGATCCTCCGGACTCCCACGAAGCAGGACTGACCAAGCCTGAGCCCCCTCAGCCGAGTGCGGGACCCCAGAAGTGAGGACAGTCCACCTTGATAGCCAGGAACTGCACTTATTGCTATTTGCTGTACCGCAAGGAGCTGAAACACGAAACAGCCACGGAAAGTAAAGTTTGCTGCTTGCCAGTTTTAACAGTGCCGGTGCAGTGCAGGAGTCCCCCGATGTCCTCCCTCTTGTCCCCACGAATGAGGCCCAGGAACAGTGAGATCTGCAGAGCTGGCCAGGAACAGAAATCATAAGCTGCATGTTCTCTTCTTTACCAAGGTACTGTAAACTAAGTCTAAGAGAACTTACCTCTTTCCGTGGAAGTGCTTGTAACTTCCACAACTCACAAGTCTAATCAGCTTGTGGCCCTACATTTGATTCTTCATTTCATCAAAGACTCCTAAGAACTTGTGCAAAGACTTTTCCATTACTTACCAGAAGTGCTTTATCCTATCCAAGACTCTTGTCCATTGACTTTGGCTTAGGCTATTGAATTGAATGACTCTTCTAGTGAACTCCAAAATTATCTGCACTGATTAAGAATATTTGTGGTCTCTTGTTTTCTAATAACCTTTGCCTTTACCAAGTTTTAAAGAGTATTCTGAATGCCAACAGTAAGGTATTAATGTCCCCAGCACCCTTGTTACTGAAGTCACCTGTGGGTGTAGGTTGTGTCTGCGGGCCATCCCAAAAGGGCCTTGTCTGATTCAGAAACTCAGTGTACAGTATAGAAGTATATTTGTGTTTTACTAGTCTATTGCTCCCTTCTAAAGAAGGCTTTATAACTGACTGATAAATAAATTATGAATTGTTTATGCAAGAAACCTTGAGTGTAAGTGTTTATTTGAATACCTGTAACTGTGAATCTTTGTGTAACCTCCACTACAGCTCACATTTCCCCTCTTGAGATAAGCCTGGCTTCTCAACACGCTACCAAAATTGTGCAGTACAAACTTATACCAAAGGTTGGGTTGCCTATACCTGTAGTGATAGTTGTTTGTAGTGTTCCCCTAGGGTACTGCATACAAACTTTTCCTAAAACCGCCCTACTGGGGAGTTCCGCAAACTAAATATAGAGTACGTGGACATGGGGGAAAGGTGTAACAGGTCTCACTATCTAATAGTACTTGTGTGTCCTTACTCACAGTGGGTGGAGGCTGGTATTACGCTCACCTAGTATCCACAGGGGCGCCACCCAGCCGGGTTACTCGCTGGTATGCTTCTCAGCTTTTCCCTGATGTGGTCTGCGTGGAAGGTTCTGCCTGAAAATACAGGAGGACTGTGTTCAAGACTGACCGACTGGGGTAAGTATCCTCCCTCCACCCCCGTATGATTCCAGTCCCTCTGGCGCCCTCTCCTCACCTTGTGGCAGAATTAGGCATGCTCTCGGTCCTGCCTGCCTTGCAGGTGCGCTTTGTCTTTCATGGGCGAGTACGGTCCAGTTACTCCACGGACGCCGGCCCGTTTGATATTGTTCAGGTAGGTCTTATTGCTGTTCTTTAGTTTTGTTGCTATCCTGCATGCCTTTCATTGTTTAAAATGTCTCTTTTTTCTCCCTTAGGTGTGCAGAGCTTCAGAGCGGCGAACTGGCTTGGTTGTGCCGCGCTGGTAAATGATGGCACATTAAGAGCGCTATGATGCGGTAAGTAAGCGCTATGCGCAGCGCTGCAAAGTCTTGCCTTTGCTAACCTGTGTTTTCCTTCCTTGTAGGTTGCAGTGTTCTTCAGCGCGAGTGGCATGTCCGGAGTGGTGTGTCAAGGGTTTTGACCCATGTTGAATCCTTAGACTGGGTAGATGTGGGGATGAGCTGTCGCCGCCCATTATTCTATCCCAGAACAAACTAAATCAATAGACTGGGTGGATGTGGGGATGAGCTGTCACCGCCCACATTCACGCCAGAATCCAGGAGAACTGCACAGTTGGCACACGACCACCCCAAAAATACAACCTTCTTGTGGGGGGTTCCACATCACCACTCTACTGTAAGGATGTCATCAAAACAATGTTAAGCAAGGGTCCTATACTATCAAGCAAAAGACCACTCTATTGAAATGCAGTAATTCAAGACAGATCCCAAAAATGGATGCAATACCAGTACTCACCACTATCAGAAAGCCGGCGTTTTAAAACCACCAGACTTTTGTGTAAAACTGAACAGAGGAACCCAAACCAGGCCAAGGAAAGACTTGCTAAGAGGTGGATACAATGTAAAACTATATTCTGAAATGACTTGAAGGAAGTAATTATTTAATGTATATGTAAAAATTGTAAGTTTTGATTTAAACTGGGAACTAAAGTGACATTTAGCTGAATTCTGCCTGACAACAAGCCCCGACAGGAGTTGAAACTTGATCAAACTGCATTCCCAGGCCTGGTTGCCTCCTGCTTCCCCACCAAAAGGAGATGACACCTCTCTGATTAGATTAGGGGAGGGGCACCTGCAGGAGGTTGAACAAAGCCTTGTCCTGGACTCAGGCAAATGTTATATTGGGGGGCCTTAAAGTGGCTTCCTCTTGGGAGAAACTGGGAGGGGCAGTGCCTCTGCTAGCAAGCTGAGCTTGGGGGAAGTGGATAAACCAGTTATTCCACCATGTGATGTGGGAAGCCACACCCCTTTTTAACCAGGGCATAATTTTAAAAAGATAGATAACTCATAGTGCGGACTTGTCAGAATTATATAAGTAATATCATTATTTTTGTGATTTTTCTGTGCATAGTTTAAGAGGTGTTAGGACCCTGTGGGATGTTCGTGGGGATAGTAGCGGAGAAAAGGCTGTTTCTCCAAATGTATGCATGTTAAAAATCTGACACTTTATCATCTGTAACCCATTTCCCTGGTGCACATTTGTGTAAAATCTGGAAAGGTTTAGAGGTCGTTATCTGGATGAAAAGGGGAGAATTCTGTCATCAGTGGACACGACATGGTACAAAGACAGGGATCGGATGGTTTGGTGCTACAGAAAATATGTTAACTGGACCTATAATATTAGAAAAATGGTACATAGATAAATATGTGTTTGGGTCAGAAATAGATTTGTGTGCAATCTGACAAGGGGAGGTTCCTCTGACCATAAAACCTACAGCATCACTCTGACTCACATTTCCTTCCCCCAATCAAGGGAGAGAGGAGGAATTGGCCAATGACAAGTAGAGAGGGGCAGGTTTCGTTATGACCAACGCACACACCCACTTTCTAAAGACATAAAAAGATCCACTGGAAGCCTGACAGGAGATTCACTTTCCACTTTCTTGCGGGACGCTTTGCCGGGAGACTCCAGACTTCAAATCCATCAACCTCCAGAGACCAGAGATCCAGAGAGACCAGAGATCCAGAGAGACCAGAGATCCAGAGAGACCAGAACTGTGCAGTGCTGAGAGCAGAACCAGAGACCAGACCGCTTTTCAGAACTACCCGCCGGAAGTCCTGTCCAACCTGACCAGACCTTGACGGCTTATTTCAAAAATATAGGGTGAGTACTCACTGTGCAAAACCAATTTCTTAGTTTAAAATAATCTAATCCAAACTATTTTAGCCTATTAGAACTGCCTCCTAGAATCGTGTCATTCTGTCATCCTTAAAACTGAAAACTGTCATCTGTCATCTGTCATTTTGAACCTTTACATTTTTAAACTTGCTGAAATTCGTGTGCAACCTGACAATCATTCATAGGGCATTGCTAAAGTGAGCCTGAACTAATATAAACTAGATATCACCCACCCTGAACCTCTAGAGGGAATTAAAAGCATTTTTAGCAAATTTCTCACTTCATTGTCATCACATTCAAAGCATTTTGGGCCTGTGTTTCAAACTTCTACCTGTTTCCTCTAAGCTTGCTGGGGGGAACTGAATTTCGTATTGTATTTGATTGCATTCCTGAGAACTGTGTGCTCCTCTTTCCATCTCCTTCAATTTCTTACATTGCATAGGGGGGGGGGGTGACTTGCCAGAGAAAAAGCGATTATCTTATCTTTTGCTAAAATCATATCAAGTTATTTCTGTACTGCATTTTATTCCTCATTGCTTTTCCCTTGAAACCATAAAAGTATTTTCACTACCTTATCCATCCTATACTAACTCCTCATTGATTGTAAAGAAATGTGCTGGGGCCAGATTACCCATTGTTGATCAACATTATATCCATAAGTGTGATATCAATTATTAATTTATTATAAAAGTGTGATATATATCTTGTTAATTTTTCAAATAAACCTTTTAATTTGCAAAACAAACCTACTTCTTGGCTCAGTGGGGTCAGGGGGATTCTAAGAGGGGGGTGTTATACAAGGGTTGTCATCCAGAGTACTGAACTGGACATAAAAATACATCAATAAGGGTTTTCCTCAGCATCCCAGACTAGGCATTGACTTAGCTGTAGTGTTGATTGACTATCGCTTACAGGTGCCAGCCGAGAGGCGACCAGCCAGGTAAGCCTTTTGAGCAGTTCGTAATTTGTAAGTGTCTCTACTGCTTTCTTTAATGTTACCTCTATCTTCCTCTTTCAGGTCGTTCTGTCCATCAGGCGTGCAGATTCGAGGAAGCTGTTCTCAGTAGCTGCGAGTGTTTAAAGATGAAGACTGCAGGTAAGATGCTGCTGCTAATGATGTTCCTTTTGTCTCCTTGCAGGTTCTGCTTCTCCGAGGTTCGAGGGAATAGCTGGACACATCGTTGCAAGCTGCAAAGTAACGCGAAGCGTGTTGTCTTGCTCGGGTGTGGTTTAAATAGCACCAACAAAATAGTCCAGGTAAAGTAGTCCCTAGGCTACCACACCCAAAACACTAGACCGCATAGCTTGGTTCTTAGGAACCAAGCTATGTGGATGCCTCCATGGTGGCTGACAATACAATAAAGTAGTTCCCAAGCACATTGTTTTTCATGGTGTATGAGCCTGGCACCATAGGCGCCAGGACTGGCCCCGTGAGGGCTTTTGAAGAGGATGCCAGGCTCTAGAAGCTAGAGTCCTGACTCCACCTGGCCAATGGGTTTGCCAGAGGGGGTTTTGGGCGAGGGTCGTGACAGCAATCCCCCCTAAGGCCCCTCCCATGGTATTCCTTCTGTCTGGCCCAGGTTTGGTTGGGAAGTTCCGATTGAATTCCTGATTAGTCATGGTGCGTGGATATTCTCACTGGGCTCCCAGGATCTATCTTGTGGTCCAAACCCTTTCCAATGGATGAGATAATATAGCTTGGTCCTAGAGTATTTAGAGTCCAAGATATCTTTGACTTCGAATTCTGGTTCTCCGTCAACAAGTATGGGCTTAGGTGGTGTCCCAATGTGTATGCCGGGTTGCATTAGTTTCAGGAGGGACACATGGAATACTGGGTTGATGTGTAGATTAGGTGGTAAATCCAGTTTCACGGCTGCTGGGTTGATGATTGCCTTAATGATATAGGGACCTAAGAATCTAGGATGAAAGGTCCGGGTTCCCTTGATGCGTACAAATTTAGCAGCTAACCAAACTTTGTCTCCTACTTGATAATCAGGGGCCTTTTTCCGGTGTTGGTCGGCGAATCTGTTTTGTTTTTCTTTGGCATGAATAAGGTGTTCCTTTGCCCTTTTGAAAGCCTGAGTAATGGTTGTGTGTAGAGTCTTTACCTCTGGCATTTCCAAGCTGGCTGGAAGGTCTAGTTCAGAGGTACGTGGATGTCTGCCATAAAGGGTATAGAAGGGCGTTTGTCCCGTGCTTGAATGCAAAGAATTGTTATATGCATATTCAGATATCCATAGTAGGTCTTTCCAATTCCTTTGTTCGTGGTGCAGCATGCACCGTAAATATTGCTTGAGTGTCTGATTGGTTCTCTCGGTTTGGCCGTCCGTTTGGGGATGGTGAATGGTAGATAGCCGAACGTCGATCGGCGCCATTGCACAACATTTTTTCCAGAAGTTGGAAACAAACTGGCTGCCTCGATCAGAGACCAGAACCGAAGGGAAGCCATGTAGCTTAACCATGCCCTCCTGGAACACTTTTGCTAAGGTGGCTGTGTCTGGGAGGCCTTTGAGAGGAATAAAATGGGCCATCTTCGAGAATAAGTTCACAACTACAAGAATGGTGTTGAACCCTTGGCTTGGAGGTAGATCAGTGATGAAGTCAAGGGAAAGAGTGTGCCATGGAACTGGAGGAATGTCCAATGGTTCTAGGAGACCAGATGGTTTTTGTTTCTGTGATTTATTTTGTGCACAGACAGCAGAGGACTGAATATACTGAATGATGTCCTTACGCCAGGTAGGCCACCAAAAGTTCTCTTTCACCTTAGCTAGGGTTTTGGCGATCCCAGGATGCCCTTCGATCAGTGAATCATGATAGTTTGAAATAATATGCTGTTGTAATTCCTTCTTGGGTAAATATAGGCGATCCCTAAAAAAGGGTAGATGGTCTTTGATGGTATATTGTTCTCCTTGAGTTTGCCATGCGAGGTAGGCATCAGGATTCATTGTCCGTTGGATTTCTTTTCGTAGTTCTGCTTGTGTTAAGGCTGTCGTGATACCCAAGAGTTTGTCTTCAGGTATAATAGGTACTGGGTCTGGAGTTGTATATACTATTTCATCTATCCCCATGCGAGATAAGGCATCCGCCTTTCCGTTTCTGACTCCTGGTCGAAATGTGATTACATAATCATATTCGGCGAAGAAAAGGGCCCACCGTAATTTGTGCGAGGACTGGGCCTTGGCTGTTTTGAGATATTGCAGGTTTCGCTGGTCTGTGATGACTGTTATGGTGTGTCTGGCCCCCAGAAGGTAGTGCCTCCAGGCTTTAAAGGCGGATTTGATAGCCAGGAGTTCCTTGTCTGTGATGGCATAATTAATCTCCAGAGGTGAGAACTTTTTCGACCAGAAGGCCACAGGATGTAGCTGGCCGGTTTCCGGGTCTCTCTGTGAAAGGACAGCCCCTATTGCAAGACTGGACGCATCAGTTTCAACGACATAAGGGAGGTCTGGACGAGGATGTCGCAGGATTGGAGCGGAGGTAAACCTTTGTTTAAGTTCCTGAAAGGCTTCTTCTGCTTCTTCGGTCCAAGCAAAATTTTTATTGTTTTTTCGTAATAGTACTGTGATTGTGTGCACAACCTGAGAGAAGTCTGGGATGAACCAGCGGTAGAAGTTTGCAAAGCCTAGCATGCTTTGTATCCCTTTCAGAGACGTCGGTGAAGGCCATTTCAGAATGGCATCTACCTTGTGCACGTCCATTCTGATGCCTCCTGGAGTTAGGATAAACCCAAGAAATTCTACTTCGGTGACGTGAAAAAAGCATTTTTCAAGCTTTGCAAACAAGCGATGTTGACGGAGCTTGGTGAGGACTGAACGAACGTGCCTGACATGATCTTGTTCCGAGGCTGAGTATACTAAGATGTCGTCTATGTACACTAAGGCGCACACATCAATTAACTCCCTTAAGATGTCATTCATGAAATACTGGAATGCCGCAGGAGCGTTGCATAACCCGAAGGGCATGACTTGATATTCAAACAAGCCGTACTTAGTACGGAAGGCAGTTTTCCATTCATCTCCTTTTCTGACTCAGACCAGGTGGTACGCTCCTCAAAGGTCCAATTTGGTATAACTCTGGGCATCTTTAACTTGGTCTAGCATCTCAGGGATAAGTGTCAAGGGGTAGCGGTTCTTCACGGTGATCTGGTTCAATGCGTGGTAGTCAATACAGGTTCTCAAGTCTCCTTCCTTTTTCGGTACGAAGAACAAAGGACTGGCTGCGGGGGACTTCGGAGGATGGATAAATCCGTTTGCAAGGTACTTGTCTAAATAGGATTTCAAATGAAGGTTTTCTGGTTCTGTGAGAGCGTAGATCCTGCCGCAAGGGATTTGTGCACCAGGAACAAGGTCGATCTGACAGTCATAGGGCCTGTGTGGTGGCAATGTATTGGCTTGGTCCTTTCGGAAAACATCCTGGAAATCATGGTATTCACTTGGAAAGGTATTAGTGCTCCCAGGGTTGATACTGTTGCTCAGGGAGTTATGGGGATACAGACGTCGGGTTTCTCCTCTTGGCAATAGCAGGCAGGGGAGCAGTCACTGGGGAAGGTTAATTTTCGTGCCCGCCAGTCTATCAAAGGGTTGTGAGCAACCAACCATGGCATCCCTAGGATTAGCCTGAACTGAGGTGCTTTGATGAGATCAAATGAAATAGACGCCTGATGTCCGTCCTGGCACAGCAAGGTTACCCTGGCTGTGCACTGGGTTACTGGTCCGGAAGCGATTTCTGTCCCATCCACGGTGGTTACCTTGTCCATAGTTGGCTTAGAACACAAATGAAGCCCCATCTCTGCTGCCAGTTCTTGATCAATATCATTTCCAACTGCTCCGCTATCGATGTATGCTTCAACGGCATGCATTCTTGATGACTGTTGGTGGGTAATTAAGATCACTGGTATTGGAAAGTGCAAGGTCAGCAACTCTTTCTTCTCACTCGACAAACTGACCTCTACGTTTGTCGAGCTTGGTAGTTTTCCGATTCCTTAGCTTCATCCTTCTCTGTGGCCCAGACTGCTCTTCTTGGGGGTTTTACTGGACAGTCCTTCAGGAAATGTCCTGGTTTCTCACAATACAAACAAAGTTGTTGTTGTCTTCTTTTGTCCCGCTCTTGTTTTGTTAATGGAGGCCGTATCCCTCCAATCGGCATGGGTTCTACAGCATTTTCAGGTACACAGGGTGTGTTTTCCCTTGGTCGAACATACACGGTCCGAGGGTCGATCTTAGACCGGTCTGCCTTTCAGTCCTGCAACCGGTGGTCTAGCTGCACGACCAGATTTATAAATTCTGCACAGTCTCTGGGTGGATCAACCACCTGGGCTAAGACGTCCTTTAATTCGCCTCGTAAGCCTTGATGGAATAACGTGGTTCTTTTGTTTTCTGGCCACCTAGCTTCGGCAACCAGTCCTTTGAAGGTCGAAATGTACGTTAACAAGTCCTGATTCCCCTTTCAGAGGGCCAAGAGTTCATTGTCTACTGCTTGTTCCTGGGTATGGCGAACAAAAAACAAAAAGTTTTTCCATTTCTCTCTGGAACCCCCCAAAGTCATGTAATAGAGGATCGTCATGGGTTACCAACAGCACTGACCAATCTGCTGCACTACCACTCAGGTATGATAAGACAAAAGCTACCCGAGCTTGGTCGTTTGGCCTACAAAGAAAATGAAGACGGCACTGATTAATGAATGCCGCATACTTCCGTGGGTCGCCTGAGAACCTTTCTGGTGGTGCCAGGGTACTGTTCCAGGTAACGTGATCTGTACCGTAGTGCGTGGTATGGTGGGGTTTTGCATCGTTGGATTGCTTCCAGGTAGAGGCGTCTGTCCTGCCTGTGATTGCAAGTATTGCCTGCTAATCTCTTCAGCGCATTCTTTGGTCACTATTAGGTCTCTCTGGTGGGCATTAGTCTCTTGTCGGGCAGAATGAACCTCAGCACGAAGCTCTCCTAGTAATTGGGCCAATTGGTCCATTTCTGATGTCTCCATGGCGCCCAGGTGGATTTGTTATGGTAGGCTTCGCGTTCTGTTACGCTCACCTGGTATCCACAGGCATGCCACCCAGCCGGGTTACTCACTGGTATGCTTCTCAGCTTTGCTCTGATGTGGTCTGTGGGGAAGGTTCTGCCTGAAAATACAGGAGGACTGTGTTCAAGACTGACCGACTGGGGTAAGTATCCTCCCTCCACCCCCGTATGATTTCAGTTCCTCTGGTGCCCTCTCCTCACCTTTTGGTAGAATTAGGCGTGCTCTCCGTCCTGCCTTCTTTGCATAGGCGCGTTGTCTTTCATGGGCGAGTGCGGTCCAGTTACTTCACTGACACCGGCCCATTTGATATTGTTCAGGTAGGTCTTATTGCTGTTCTTTAGTTTTGTTGCTATTCTGCATGCCTTTCTTTGTTTAAAATGTCTCTTTTTTCTCCCTTAGGTATGCGGAGCTTCAGTGCGGCGAACTGGCTTGGTTGAGCCCCGTTGGTAAATGATGGTGCATTAAGTCTTGCCTTTGCTAACCTGTGTTGTCCTTCCTTGTAGGTCGCGGTATTCTTCAGCACGAGTGGAATGTCCAGAATGGTGCCAGCCGAGAGGCGACCAGCCAGGTAAGCCTTTTGAGCAGTTCGTAATTTGTAAATGTCTCTACTGCTTTCTTTAATGTTGCCTCTATCTTCCTCTTTCAGGTCGTTCTGTCCGGGAGGCGTGCAGATTTGAGGAAGCTGTTCTCAGTAGCTGCAAGTGTTTAAAGATGACGACTGCAGGTAAGATGCTGCTGCTAATGATGTTGCTTTTGTCTCCTTGCAGGTTCTGCTTCTCCGAGGTTCGAGGGAATAGCTGGACACAGTGAGCGTCAGGTTGCAAGCTCCAAAGTAACGCGAAGCGTGTTGTCTTGCCCCAACAAAATAGTCCAGGTAACGTAGTCCCTAGGCTACCACACCCAAAACACTAGACCGCATAGCTTCGTTCTTAGGAACCAAGCTATGTGGATGCCTCCATGTTGGCTGACAATACAATAAAGTAGTTCCCAAGCACATTGTTTTTCATGGTGTATGAGCCTGGCGCCAAAGGCGCCAGGACTGGCCCCATTAGGGCTTTTGAAGAGGATGCCAGGCTCTAGAGGCCCGAGTCCTGACTCCACCTGGCCAATGGGTTTGCCAGAGGGGGTTTTGGGCGAGGGTCGTGACAGCTGGTCCTTGTGCAAATCCCAATGCAAAATGTGCGGCCAAGTTTTTGGTCACAGAGGTTTTCCCGCGGTAGGGCGTGTGCGATGATCTAAGGTCTGATAATGGTACACACTTTTTCAATGAGCTCTATAAAGAGATCACAGCATTATTGGGCATCATACATCGGATGTGTATAATTTACCACCCCCAGGCCAGACAGAGTTGTGAAGAGGATAAATGCTCTTTTGAAAAGCAAATTGTCCAAGCTTTACACCACATTAAAGAAGAACTGGGTGCACTGCTTGCCCCTTGTTCTGTTTAGCATGTGCACACAACCCTGTAAGGATGGCCTATACACATGTCCCTTTCTCCAATCAGGAGAGCATCTGATGCTCACAGGGCTGCGTCTATTCTAGGGGATGAATTTGGAAGTTACATGTTTGCCTTAACAAAACAAAGACAATTTATCTCTGAACTGCGTGACCAAGGACCGAAGAGATGACCAGCGTTGCATCTGATACTCCACCAACATCACCTCCTCTTAAACTCTTCCCTGGTGACCTTGTCTATGTGAAGAACTTTGCTGGTGGAGTGAGCCTAGATATAACGGCTCCTTTAAGGTCGTCTATACTACTCCCTTTCTAGTGAAAGTTCGTGAGTTACGATTTTGGCTGCACCTGTCTGATGTTCGTTAAGCAGCCCTGGCTGCACCACCCAAGTTCAGTAAAATGCTAACAGTGCAGGCAGTTCGGAACGCCTTACCTGACCAGGATGACGCTACAATCGGGAGAACTATAACTAAAACAGATGCTGATAACAATCATTCACTAACTTGAAGAGCAGATTTAATATCCACAGAAGATATATTATCATACAATGAACAAAGGGAAATTGGGAATCCAGAATTAGGAGAACAGAAAAGAAACACCAGCTTGATTGTATATATCAATGCCTTGAAAATGACCAAAGGTCGAAACACATGTCGGCAAGATCTAAGAAATTAACAATCAAATAAACCCATTTGAAGATCATTTCTCTATGTTATTGACTATTAACCAATGTGTTTGGCAAAATTACTTGTACGACAAAGGCGCATAACCGGGAAAGTGTTTACATGTATTGCATTTAAAGAGATTTAGGGGCTAAATCTCTACTTTTCATTGGTTTGCAGCTTTCCTTCCAGCCATACATGATCTAATATTAAAAAGTAACCTACGCGCCCTTGCTGTCTAGTTTGCCCCATTATACTTTTCCCATTTCTTAAGAGGGTGCCCACCTGTCTGTGAGACAGCCATAAGAAACTCCTACGTAAGTATAAAGCCAAGGGGAAATAATTCAGAAGGGAGCTATATCATATAGCGAATAGATTAAATCCTAGCCGCTGTTCTTTGTGAACGTAGTGAGGGGTGGGAGTATATACATTGATTGTACATCCTGAGATGTTAGGGAATATGTCTGAAGTGTATGCACTTCTGAAATTATATATTTTGTAGAAAAGGTCCTATGGTGTGCATACAATGAGATCCCCTCACTCCATCTTTCTGATGGGGCCTAGCACAGAAGACATAATTTTGGAGTCTAGAGGACATCCCACTGTGTGGATACTGAGAAAAATACCTACCTAGACAAATAATGTAATCAAAGTAATGTCTTAAGTGCAAGTAGAATCCAGTTATAAGTGCTGACTCGATCAAGACAAAAGAGAAAGGGTGATTATTCGCTACCCACTTTACCATCTATATATTGTCTATTGAAAATGCTAAATTTATACTTTTCCACATTAATGCAATAGGAACACCACAGAACAGAGTTCTGAAAACATCAGCATTCATTTTGTAAGCGATTTAAATGAGGTAATGCAGCTTTTTTCAACTGTGCTTTCTACAATACTGTTTACAATTTGGAAATACCCTTAGAGTTAAAGGGGGAGGTATCTATTATCAATAAGGGGAAGTGGAGAGATTTAGCTAGGCAAAGATGTGCTGATTTAATTTGTTTTCTATAAAATGACAATTTTATTCAGAGCCCTCGTACACTCTTCAACACATGGTGGATGTGTGCTCAGGATAATTCAAATGCACATGCGGTGATGGTATGCATGCAAAGTTCACTTTCATAATAATGCCATTTTGACCATTGATGTTAGAATTTCATAAATGCATAATTTGTGTATATTTAATTTGATTAAATTATTTCAATGTATTAAAACCTCTGTGCAACCCTGTGTGTTTCATGTCTCGAAAGGGGAGAGATACTGTGGGGAATCCATGTTGTTGAAATGGAGGTGCCAGGTTTATAAAAAGAACTTAAATAAAGGAAAATTGTGCATGCCTCATTTGGGGTGGGTGTAAAATTCCCTGAATTAGATGTCACCCGATTATAAAATCCTACAAAACTGGGCGTCCCAACAAGATATGCTTTCTGGGATTGCTTGTGTCATCGCAACAGACATCTATTAACCTAAGCTGTGCAGAGTCCACAAATGTGCCTCGAAGCAATGTGTTCCATTGAATTGTTTGTTTGTTTGTTTATTCATTTGTCATGCGCACCGGACCCTTAGGTAACTGGGCGCCACACCATACAAGGTTACTTTAAGCTTAGTTACATAGTGAGGAAAGATACATACAAGCAAAACAGATTCAGCGAGTCAAACTTAGGGCTACAACAGTGCAATATACAATAATATACATCAGTAAATTTATACGAGTCTAGATATGAAAGAAAGCTATGGGGTTCAAGTGATGACTGTTACAGTATACATAGGCTAATCTTGGCAGTCGTTAGAGCGTAACCATTTGAGAATGTTTCATCTGAAGCTATAATAGGATTGATCTTTTCTAAGGACAAGTGGGAGTGTGTTCCAATATTGGGCCGCCTTCACCGGGAAGCTACTACCGCCTGAGTTTTTTTAGTCTAAATCCAGATATCTGGAGGCAGTGGGAGTAGGCCGCTCTAGTGGGGCGTGTCAATGTTTTTCTGGTTATTCTCTCCATGAGGTAGGGTGGGGCTGCATTGTAAAGGCACTTAAAGGTTAGCGAAGCTATTTTAAGTGAAATCCTATCCCTCATTTTTAGCCAGTGATATTCTCTTCTCATGTTGGATACATGTTCTTTAGTAGGAAGTTTCATGGCTGTTCTCAGGGCGTTATTTTGCAATATCTGAATTTTGTTGGAAATGTATTTATTAGCTCCCGAGTACAAGGCATTGCAATAGTCTAGTCTGGCGAGTATTAGGGCATTAGCGAGGATAATGGCTTGTGTTAAGAAAGCTCGGCATGCCCTAATAAGTTTGCAGGTATAGGCTGTGGAAGATGCTAGGGAGTTTCCCTATTTTTCTAATGTTAAGGTAGAATCAAGGTAAAAGCCTAGCGTTTTCACTTCTTTAGCTACAGTTATATTGCCGTCAATGTTAAACGCAGAGTAGCTGGGGTCAAGTTTTTTAGGTTGGTAATAAAGTCGAGGAGCAGGATCTCTGTTTTGTCATCATTCAGGCAGAGGCAATGGGTTGCCATCCATGCCTGAATGATGAGGTATATTTCATTTACCAAGGCTGTATCAGAGATAGAATTGCCCAAAAGGGGAATGAGGATCTGTGTGTCGTCTGCGTAATTAGTGTAGGTGATACCCAGTCTGTCCAATTTGTCAAATAACGGCTTGGTAAAAATATTATACATAGTTGGCGATACGCAAAAACCTTGGGGTACACTGCATGCTGTTTTGATAGGTTCCGCTGAAGCCGATGTGGCAAAAACTCTCATTGTTCTATTGTCTAGAAATGACTAGACCAGGCTATTGACTCATCTGAGAAGTGGGCGGCCGAGGCCAGGTGTTCGCACAAAACAAAGTGGTCCACCAGGTCAAAGGCCGCTGACAAGTCAAGGAGGAGCAGCATGGCAGTGTTTCCCCTGTCGGTGAGCTCGTCAAATTTTGTGTCTTGAGATCGATTATGGCTGCCTCTGTGCCATGTCGTGGTCTAAAATCAGATTGGCAAGATCCTAGGAGTTGGTTGGTTTCAAGATTATGCTGGATTTATAAGTAGGCCACTCTATCTATCATCTTGAGAAGGAAGGGTACATGGTATTGATACCACAGCATCTAAGGGAAATACTAAGGTGTGCACATAAGTCTAAAGTTAAATAGGATAGGATCAAAGGTTTGAATTTGGAATTGTAAGTGACTGAATGACAGTGGCAACATTGGAGTAAGAAACTTTGTATTTCTGTTTAGAAACGATATTGAAGGTAGATTGCTATACTTAAACAGAGAGATGGCTGTCATAGGAATACCTGTGGTTAAAGGCCAGCAACAGATCTTGACATATTTCCGCAGGTTTATCTACAACCCCCGGCCAGTAGGGTTTTTCTGCCTTCCAAATGGCTGACAGTGTCTCAGCCCCACAACAGATGCTAAACAACCCACTGATGGTGTCTTAGGAGAAGTATTTATCTATTTGATCCAAGGGAGCAGAGCAGAGTCTGCTCCAGTGTCCGTACCGAGAGGTAATCGTAGCTATCACAACAACATTAATAAGTGGTGGGCAAGACACTCTCGCACATTGCGTTTCATATTATTCTGAGCAATTATAAGCCCTTTAACATTATTCTCTTGGTGCTGCAATTTTACTAGTCCATGTGTACTTAATGTATGAAAGTGAGGATAGAGGATAGAGGCAGAAAAATGCATTGGAGAGACACAATTTCACTGTAAAGTAGCAGTACACCCAACACATATGCCAAACATTATTCCAGCCAGATGGAAAGAAATAGAGAACCTCAGCATATACAAAAATAAGCCACTTTATTCACATACAAGCACAACAATAACGCTTTCTCGCTACACCATACATTCTCCTGAGCTCTGAATTCCACAGTTTCACCACTGGTCATGTGTTCCAAATATATCAAATTCCCCACTTGTGACATAAACCACTTCAAACCACAACATGATGATCACAATATATTTTACCGAAACCAACCCCTAGGCCCTCATTAGGACCCTGGCGTTAAGGGGTTAACAGCGCCGTAAAAGGTGTTGGCGCCGTTAAACCCTTAACGCCTTACTACGAGGTCCCTTTGCGGGACCTGACCTTAACGGCTGGTCTAGACCAGCTGTTAAATTAGGGGCCCGCAAAGGGACTCTTGAGGTAAGTACGGTACCGCAATTTGCGGTACCGTACTTACCGCCTTCCCCATTCCCATTATGCCCTATGGGTCAAAAATGGGAATGGGGAAGGGCCATGGTGGCATGGGGAATTACCGCCCCGCCAACCTTGGAATGGGGTGGTAATTCTCCATTCCACCATGGCAGACTCCGGCATCGACCATGGTGCTAACAGCACCATGGTTTTCCGTCTGGGTCGTAATGAGGCCCATTGTTTTGTTATTGGATGCATCCTAATCATGCACTAAATAAATAAATTAAATACGTTTGTAGTTTGATCTCACTACTAGAGTAAGTCTGGCTTCATTTTGATTTTCAAAGGCATGCATTTCCTCAAACGCAAGCATTTTGTGCACTTTTCTGTGAGTTACCACTATACCATGAATGCACAACAACCTAAACAGAGGTTGCAAGACTGTTTATAATCACACATTGGCCCTCATTACGATACTGGCGCTAAAGCATGGCGCTATTAGCACCATGGTTGGTGCCGGTATCGTAACAAGTCCGCCAATGTTCAATGGGTAATTACCACCCCATTCCAAGGTTGGCGGGGCGGTAATTCTCCATTGAACATTGGCCCTTCCCCATTCCCATTTTTGCCCCATAGGGCTCAATGAGACTGGGGAAGGCGCTAAGTACGCTACCGCAAAATGCGGTACCGTACTTCGGGTCCCTACTTTAACAGCTGGTCTAGACCAGCCGTTCAGGTCGGGTCCCGTAAAGGGACCTTGTAGTAAGGCGCTAAGTGGGTAATGGCGCCACAGCCTTTTACGGCGCCGTTAACCACTTAGCGCCAGGGTCGTAATGAGGCCCATTATTGACCCCGTGTAGGTCCCTTTTTGGTCTTTGTGGATATGCTGAGGGTTTTTATACTGATCAAGCAACCTAATTCACAGTGTATGTGGTAAAACACGCACAGCCTTCTGTTGTGTTTGTGAATGAAACTATGGGCCTCATTATAAGCATGGTGCTCCCATATTGAAGGGTGCAGGTACGGGACCGGCACCGTTCATTACGGGATGCTGTATTACGAGGTCCCCTTGTGGGACCCCCTCTGGACGTCTGGTTATTAGCTCCCTCCCCATTTCCATTGCGCCCTATGGGGCTCATCGGTTCCTTCAAAGAGGAATTACCGGGTCCTCCAATGTTGGAATGACCCGGTTATTCCTCATTGAAGGAACCCGGAGCTGGAACACGGTATGGCTGCCTCCATACTCATAATGAGGCCCAATGTCTTCTATTGAAACATAGCAATGATTGTGAGCCTATAAGTACATGTGCTTTGTTTACTCACACATAAAAGCAATGCACATATCAAGCAGTTGTTGTAGTGATTGAAATTAAGATTGTCTTTTTTGTTTATATCTGTCAGTACCCAATGCATAGCATGATTTTGCAAAGAACTCTATTCAGGGTGGAATTTGCCACGGAATACCCGATCACCTTTGAACTGTGCCATGGTCGGCTGCATTAGCCTCACTAAGAAAGTGGCCATGCCTAACTACTTGTAATCCCTTAGTGGTAATGTCTGGCTGCATTATATCATATGTGTTTGAAGTATCACTAGGCTGAATGAACATCTCATGTATCAGACCACCTCCAGCATGCTGCATCCTATTATGACCAATAGTAGCTCTGCCCACCTTGAGTATATACGTTTTCACCAAATCACCAATGACTTTATCAATGTCACCAGTCATGAGCCAATGCTGTCATTACACATTGCTGATCTGCACATTTCAATGGGTTTTGCCCAATTCTAGGTGTGCATATCTGTTCTGTTCAGATATCTGACTAATACATATTTGTTAGGTCATGTATTTGCAACCCATTGTACAAGTATATATGACTATGTAAACTGTCCACCACTGGCTTGTCCATCATTCTCTTGGTTTTGAGTGGACATCACCAGCTGTCATGATCCTGCATCCTCAAAGAGACAGCGGTCACAAGGGCAGAACCGCTTCACAGTGTGATGCATGGAACAGAGGAGCAGTCGCCAGTACCAAGGGGGCCTACACACTACTACTCCTCATCTCTGGTGACTCAACAAGTCTAGTGAAGTGGACCTGGGGCAGGCTTCATCAGACTTCTTTGTGGGGATATGCATTTTGATACAGTCATATACTCGCCTTCAGCCAGAGCTGCATAATGCTATAGTTTTAGATTTCATAATATTTACGAAAAGTGTGAATAAAATGTCTGTCTAGAACGTACAATTATCTTTAAGGACCACATGTGACAGGCCGTCAGGCCAGGGACTCTAGATGGGTTAGCCTTCTTAATCAGGCGCTTTACATCCTCGACATCTATATTCAGGTCCCAGGGCACAGAATTTAAAAAAAGGTTTATTTAAATTAGAGCCCTCTTTATCACTATATAAGGCTGCAAAAATAGTTCATCCAGGTTGTTTCTGCAATAGGGTTAGGCTTTTTATGTACCTGAAAACCCTTGTTCTCATTTATTTACTTCAAGAATTGATATTATTATTATTATATATAAGTACCTTGAACATCATTTGACTCTCAGCTTGATATCGCAGGATTTTATGACCCTTTAGCCAGTTTTTAAAAGCCTGTTCATGCTTCTTAATCTGTTCCCAGTTGCCATCATAAAGCTATCATTAAGTTTACACAGTTGTTGTCCAAATACTTCAAAGGATAAACAACTACACAGATATATTAGTTCCTCATTAAAACAATCTACTGGCCTTGGCATCCATTCCAAGCATGTCCCAGATGAATTTATAACCATGTGAGAGGCCTGGGTTTTAAACCTGTGCCCGGGAGGACCAGTAAAAGCACTTCCTAGGATACAGCGATCACTCTGAGTTAAATCGCAGATTTGGAACCATATACATCTAACCAGCATTGACTGGGAGGTGAATACATAATCCAATGTCAAGATGATATTATCTCATCTCCGCGTGTGTTCCATTCCATAGTGTTTAGGGAAACACATATTAAGACACATCATCTCCCGTTCACTCATGAGAGCCACCCATCATGTTGCATTAGACATCAACCTACTATCACTCCTCATCCTGTTGGAATATTTGTTGTTTGCAGTTTCAACACGGTTACAATTGCAATCACCAACAATCAACACATTTGTGTCAATTTTACCACCATACCAATCCATCAGAAGGCCTTCCCACACTGAACTAAATCCCCCTGTTCCTGTGTCACATGATTCCATTAAATATTGGTTATGAGAAGCACTCCTCCACAGTTTATCGGATTATCATTGGGCACTAGAGCAACTGCTAAAATCCCTGGATGGGATGGTGGAAATACGTGCCCCACCATGTTCAATTCACTCTTAATTGCAGTAATGAGTCCATAATAAGGGTGCCCCCTAAATCGCTGTAATGCTGGATGAATGAAAATTGTGTAATGTTCTAGGCGAGGTATCACCCACAACCATACCTCTTGCAGGTTAATGATATGGAACCTTTGCAGTGTACACATATCCTTACCTGTCTTTAATAAATGGATGGAGCCACAAGTATTCCAAGAGGCTACCAACCAACAATTAATCTAATCTCCATCTAAACCCTCCCTCTGTTCTGTCTGCATCTAGGCATTTGTAAATCCAAGACCAATCCTCCTCCTATATAAAATGGGCTTTCTCCCCAACTAGGCAAGATGAGCCACTCTATACCTTACAGTCCCTCCGTACCGGCATGACCTAAAGTTCATTCTCGCTGTTAACTTTCCAAATATATTTTTGGCATTTAAACAAGTCAACCCCCTTCTTTAAAAGTGCCTCCATTTCTGCAAGAAGTAACTCGAAAGCAGGTTTTGTTTAACATGTAGCCGTACAAAATCAGTTCTCGTAAAACCTGGGAATTCCACTAGGGCAGGTTGCTTGAATATACATTTATTTTTTATTTTTTTTCTTTATTTATCAATTTGAAACAAGTACAGGTAAGATTATAGTAAAAGCGATTAAATGCATCAATAACTACATATCTTGTCATATACATCTATTAAACATCAATCCTACCCCATAACAAAAATATTCATAAACTAAATAAACAAAACAAAACAAAATGTATCCAAATTTCCTAACACTCAGGTAAGAAAACAAACACAAAATAAACATATATACACACACTAACTACCACAAATAATACAAAGCACCTATGTTAGCATCCGATCACTTAGATAATTTTTTCAGTCATAGACGTGATGTTCCATTTCCATACAAATCAATAAATGATTTCCACTAAATCCAATAGGCTTCCTCTCTACCTTTTTTTTGTACATAACTAATTCAAAATCAGATAATATCACCACATCATTAATCCAATCCTCTACTGTTGGTTTCTTTCTGGTCTTCCATACTTTCAATATCTGTTTCACTGCTATCACTAGGATTTTATCTATCTATCCAAGATGCAAATAAATGAGCTGTTAAACAGCGCCCAGTGCTTGTTAATAGCAAGACCTGAAACGGCCCTCTTGGGAATTTAATAGATAATGTCATATCTAGTCTGTCAAGCACCTCACACCAAAAGGCGAGTACTCTGGGGC
Source organism: Ambystoma mexicanum (assembly GCF_040938575.1). Taxonomy (NCBI): domain Eukaryota; kingdom Metazoa; phylum Chordata; class Amphibia; order Caudata; family Ambystomatidae; genus Ambystoma; species Ambystoma mexicanum. The sequence continues at coordinate 1,215,943,429 of NC_090924.1, forward strand.
AGTACCATAACATATGAAGGAATGCTCCCTTTTCCTTCTTACAACTCCAACATAGATCATCCTCTATTAACCCTAAAGTATGCATGCGAACAGGTGTCCAATACAATCATCCCAAAACATTTTGATGGATAAATCGTAGCTTGAGATCCAATTTGCTTCTATGCCCAATACGCCATACATATTTCCAGATTCCATCATCAATAACAAAATCCAAGTCAGACTCCCATTTCCGTTTCAAATGATTCCATTACTCCAACACCTAAGAGAAAGGATATGTGAGAATAACTCTAGAACATTGACCCTACTCTGCTAGTTCATGATCTGATCCCATAATATATTCAAGACCCAGAGCACCATAAACGCCCTCCTGCTCATTGCCACACATGTATCCTTCTTGTATATATTAGTGCCCACCCGACTGGCTATATCTGATCCTGTTGGTCTAGGGTGTGCTACTTCTTCCTGTGTGAAAGTCACCATTCTTGTTAATGTTTTTACTAGTGATTTTTGTATTGTATTGTAATTTTGTTTCTGAATGGTGTAAGCCAAAATAAAGTATTACTTACTTACTTGTTAATGACGAGGGGCCGCCAGTGTCCAGGTACTCATTCAATAAATCTGAGTTATCTTGGTTGTTCGAGATCAAAGAGTTATTGACAGATTACTAACTAACTAACTAAAGAATTTCTTATATAGCGCATTCACTCACCCAAAGGTCTCGGGGCGCTTACATTGACATATACAAACACATAACACTTAAGTACCAAAGTGGAGGAAGGAAAGAGGATGCCATGAATCATGGCGACTAGCAGCTGTAAGGAGTAGCCAGTGATCTTATGGCACCATGTGGGGACTAGATGTCAAAAAGAAAGGTCTTAAGGCGTTTTCTGAATTGTTGCAGTGTAGTGGACTGTTTGAGATGAAGAGGGATTGTGTTCCAGTTCTTTGGGCCCGAGGCCACAAAACTTGCTTCACCCAATTTCTTCAGGAGGGTACGTGGTTGTGCCAGTAGCAGAAGACTGCTTGAGCGTAGCGTACGCTTAGGTAGCGCTATCTGAAGCCTGGTTTTTAGATATTACGGGGCTTTGCCTGAGAGGCATTTAAAAACTATTACTAAACTTAAACCGCATACAGCTCAGACAGCTCCATTCTGTATGGTTTGGAGACTCCTAATATTTCTCTTAGAAGTGCCTATCAGGAGGCTATTGCAGTAGTCCAGCTTGGTATTAAATATAGCTGCTGCAATGGATGCTCTATTGGCTTCGGACAAGTACGGTCGTATTTGCCATAAGAGATGGATAAAGAAGCTGCATGATGATTTAAGGTAAGATACATGCTTCTGAAATGTCAGATGAGTATCAAAGTAAACTCCCAGCATCTTTACGGAGTCTGATACATGAATGTTGTTACCGCAAATTACAAAGCTTTGTAGTCTGGGTCCATATTTTTATGCCTAAATGGTGTACTGATAACCAGCAACTCTGTTTTGTTGTCATTAAGGGCGAGAGAGTTAAGAGCCATCCATTTTTGAATAGTATCATAAATTTCATTTACAGTGGCCAAGTCGTCCTTGTAGACCCCAGATAGTTTAGTTAGCAAATTGTATGCCCATTGATTTTAGCAGATCACATAGGCATTTGATGTAAATGGTAAAAATTAGTGGGAATAAACAAGATCCCTGAGGAATGCCACATGTCATGGGAATTTTTAGAGATTTAAAAGATCCCTTCGCGACACATGCATTTCTGGGGCCCAGGAATGATTTTAGCCAGCGTACTGCTTCGGGAGAGCATAGGCCAGTTTTTTGGAGTCTTTCAGCTAATAATTCATGGTCGACCAAGTCGAACGCAGAGGAAAGATCCAGCGGGAGCAGTAGAGCAGAATTGCCTTCCTCAAGTATTTCTGTTATATTGGCCTTAAGGTCTAATAGCGCCGTCTGCGTTCCGTGATTGGCTCTGAAACCGGACTGTTCCCTGGCCAGAATGTTATTATTTTCGACACATTTCTCCAGCTGTACATAGGCTATTTTGTCCAATATTTTAAGTATAAAGGGAACGTTTGTGATGGGACGATAATTCTCAGGTATCAGAGGATCAAGGTTTTCCTTCTTAAGTAGAGGGGTGATCCATGCCTCCTTTATGCTGATGGGAACAGCAGCCTCCTGGAAAGAGCGGTTAACGAGTTCTGTTACCCACGGGGTAAGGGTGTTAGCGAATTCCTTAAAAAGTGTAGTAGGAAAGATATCTCCTTTGCATGATGTAGGTTTAAGGTCTTCAATAATCTCTAGGACCTCAGACTCTGTCATGCTAGTGAAAGAATATGGTTTTATACCATGATGCAGTGATTCTGGGAGAGAGGGTAGTGATGAATCAGTTAAACACTGAGACTCAATTTTATCCCTAATGCATCCTTGATGGAGTTCGGTTTTATGAGTAAAACTATTGAGTATATTTTGACACCATTCATTGTTTATAGTTAGCCTATGTTCAATGTTGGGATTTTTGAGTTCACTAAGGACTTTAAACAGTTCTTTGGATTTTATTGCAGCTTTTGGGTCTTCTTTGTCAGTCTCTTCATGGGTGCAGAGATTTATTATCTCAGTTGGTAAAACTTGATGTTTCTTTTCAAAAAGGGCAGATTGGTACCTTCCACAACCTCAGAGGTAGATTTCTTAAATTATTTCTTGTCACCTTCTTTTTTCTTATTATTTTTCATCTTACCTACTGGGTGTTCTTCTTGATCCCCACCCTCGGAGTGTACAAAGGACAATTGTTGGCTTAGTGACCGAAGACATTTCCTTGAGCCATGATTCTTTTTTCTGTCTATAGCCCTTTTATTGTTTAATTTTTTTATTTGTGCAATTGGGGCCTTCTTCTCCACCACATGACCAATTGAGCTACTTATCTCCGATCTATTAGTTTCATGAGGCCAAGGGCATGTGCTGGCAAATTCTTTCTGGATCAAACTGTTACCCCTCTTATTTAGTTGCCTCTTACTGGAGGATATGCCCTGATCCACTTCCTCATGTAATTCGTTTTTCTCCATCTTATCCATTTCAAAGTTAACGTGAAGTGACTGAGCCAACCTGGGACTAGAAAAGAACCCCACGTCCAGTACATGGGGCTGATTGAGCCATGATACACTCTTCCAAAAAGCACAGCTTTGAGGTCACGGTTTTCAGCTGTGCATTTAAATCTCTCATGATGTAGTTTATGTTTTCATAAACTCTCACCAGTGAGTTTAGCACAAAGTTTAGTGCAGTAATAGTGGTGTCCGTTGTTTTATCAATAATAATAATTTAGCATTTAGGTGCACCAAGTTTAATGGTCCTCTGGAACCCCACATTGGTATTCGTAGACTCATTCATTACGTCACTTTCCAACAAAGAATCTGTTGATCCAAACAGCTCTCTGTTTTTTTCCATCGAGTTTGTAGGATGAAAGGTTGGCTATCCATTTCGCCTGGCACATTAGCATCTATTATTGGAGAGATCATTCTGGCCAATTCTCATGAGTTTGTTGGTGCCATGAGGGACATATCTGAAATCAGATATTACGTATACACATGAGAACAGTCAGCCACTCGATCCACCTGCTCATCTGCTCGCCGATGCAAGGAAAAGTACAGGAAAGAACCCTCAAACGTACCGAGCATGTCAAGCCGCACATGGACTGCACAAATAATTTGATGGGGCTGCTTCCGACACTATCACAAGCAGACACAATCGAATAGAAAATTCTTCCACAACAAACTTTCAACCAAATGTTCCTTATGTCCGCACAAGTCGTCCAGTGTACAAATGGAAATGCAGCTCAATATGCAACATGCGCAAACAGTCATTCAAATGATTACGACAATTCCTCAATCACTATGTTAAAAAAAAAGACAAAAGTAGAATCAACATTTTGCAAAACCTGGCCTCCTGCCCAGTGCGCATCCACACTGAACTATGAGGACATTCATTAGCCTGCATTTCAGGAACTGCTTGTAAAAGCACCTTCCATCATATTAAAATGTTAGCACCACAAAATTCTACAATGCAAAATCCAGCTCTAGAACTTTGTCTCGGGAGGATAGCTCAGTGGCAACGTGCTCGCCTTGGATGCAAAGTGACACGGAGCAACACAGGTTCGATCCCCGGGTCGCACTTAGAAACCTGTGGGTATTATGCACGTTATAAATAGCCTATCATATCATATCAACAACTCTATCAAAATATCCTAAATGGTGCAGCCGAAGAATTCAGACAAATAGAACACATAAAAGTACATTTTTCAGAACTGAACTAGAATTAGAAAACAAAGTTAACCTACAAAACATAAACCAACAACTTTTTAACACTAACCTCCTAACAAATACATACAAAAAAGAAATAGCAAAGTTTGAAAACACATCTGCTGAAATTCCAGACAAATTATGTGTCTGTTGTCGCAGAAATTTCTATAAGAAAAGTACTAAAATAGTAGATATGTCTTGCAAAATAGAAGACAATGAGGAATCACAATGTTCCAGTTAGCCTCATATATAACAGCAGAACATAAATACAACATAACTAATCCCTTAATAGTTTGTACATACTACAATACTAAGCTTGATGATAACTAAATGCCACCTCAAGCTATCAGTAAGAACCTACAAGTATTTCCACTTCCAAAAGCTCTCCAGCAACTTAATCTATATGATAGTATCATATTCAAACAGTACACTTATTCCAAACTATAATGTCTCCCAACCAAAACTGCCAAATTGCCTCCATCAGAGTTATTCAAAGGCATTTGTTACAAAGTAGTTTACTTACCATTAGACCTTAATAAAAATGTGGAAACACTAGGAGTTGGACGACGAGTACAACAATCTTTGATTGCATTAGTTAATGGTGTGCCAATAAAAGACAAACACGTTTGGCAACGACAAGTTGACTTAAGCAAAGTTAAAGAAGCCCTACAGTTTCTTAAACAAAACAATGGGCCTCTTTACGAAGCTGCCGGTCCGGAAAGAACTGTGGTGGTAAAACCGCCACCACCGTTCTTTCCAGACCAGCTGATTAAGAGTCCTGCAGGCAGGAGGTGTCACTCCCGCCATGTCTGACCTGGCGGGTTTAACACCACCCACCGGTAGGCGGACATGGAAACACCGGCTGTCATAGACTGAACCGATGTTTCCATTGTCCCCATCCCCATGGAGTCCTATGGGGCTCCATGGTAATGGGGACTTACACAATTCTGCCTCTGGAATTCCCGGATCACCGGGGTCGTAATATCCCTCTGTGATTCCGGGAGTCACAGAGGTGGAATGATAACACAGGTCCGGCGGTAACCTTCCGGTTTTTCCGGCTCGGTTACCGCCGGACTCTTAATGAGGCCCAATGAATACTACAAGAAGAAATATACTTTATTTCGGTAATTATAACAAATACATACAGTACAATTAAGACATGTTATAAAACAATCATATTAAAATAGTCATGCATAAAGCAGGGTTAAAATGTCCTTCCCATGCAATTAAAAGCTGTCTTAATATACTCACACAAATCATTAATAAAACCCACCTCCAAGCGTGACGAAACAAAATTCATTGCGTCAGAAACATGCCTCATATTATTGGCAATCAAATGTCCTTTCTACCATATACGCCTCATCGCCAATTATTTCAGGCAGATAAATAGAATACGAATGAAGTCTTCATTAGTCCCACATCCACCTGTGCAAAGCTTTGTGGTATACACCCTCGTCATCCGTGCCATCAGAGGCAAAACTTTCAGTCATTCTATTGCAATAATGCGTCTTTGCATCAGAGAGCAAATAGTGCTCATAGAAAGGTTCTCAGCATAGGTATGCCAAGCCCTCATCAAATATCGTAGCAAATGTAGCTTCTCTGTACTATTCATTACAAGGTCAAAATATCTCTTTCTCGCTTTCATATCTAGTTGTTGCTTTGTCATCAAACCATCCCTCAGTTCATCAAAGACAATTCCCAATTTTTTTACACAAACTGGAACGGTTCTTATACCAGGGTTAAACAGTATACGTATCTGCCTTTGCCAATTCCTCCCTCACGTTCACAATATTTGGGTTCATTGGCGGAATTGAAAGCAATTTGTGGAAAAATTCTAAAAACCTAAAGTCAGACTTTACACTGATGTTTAAGACCCCGGTCTCAAGTGCAAGAGCAGATCCTGGAGTACTAGACATCAGACCTAACACTGTACTCGCACAAATATATAAAATACGATCCAACGAGGTGCAGCTCACACTTCCCCACAGCTCGCTGCCATACAATATGGATGAATAAATCTTGTCCTCAGGGGCTTGAATACATTTATCAAAGCAGAAACCACCAAATATTTGATAAAAGGACCTAAGCCCACCCAGACTGCTCCTTAAGCTCCACCAATGCTAGATGTGCAGACCACTGACAATTACTTGCAAACATGACACCCAGATAGAAGTATGAATCTACCACACTTAAGTTCACTTTATCTATGCACCAATTGTAATTGTTCTCTTTTTTGGAGCTAAAAACGACTATCCTGGTTTTCTTTAGGTTGAATTTTAAGCCATTGATTTTAAAATAATTAGATACATAGTTGAGGCTACTTGCAAGCCCGTTGGTTGTCAGATCTAATACTATTGCATCATCTGCATAAAGCTGAACGGGGTACATCACCCCTTTCAAACGTGAATGAAATGCACCTGCGGGACAGACATAAAATCTGAAAGAAAGATAGTAAACAGAAGCGAGCCAGGAGGCAGCCCTGACGCACTACTTTGTTGGTAAAGAACTCAGTTGAAGGGCCTGCTCTAGAATGACCTTTAGCAGATGTCCTAGGGCCTGATTCACAGAAGCATTGTATAATGGTGCAATACCATAGGAAAACGTTCTGTGAATCAGGCCCCTAGTATTTGAATATAAACACACAATCAGGTCTAGCAAAGGAGCTGGGATGCCTAGTCTCAGGAGTTTAGCCCAGAGAAGAGGATGTTCCATGGAATCAAAGGCCTTTGCTGAATAGAAATAGCCTGCATACATAACTCCCTTTCTTATCCTCATATATTTATTCTAAAACTGTTGAAAGCACAAACACATGGTCCAATGTCAAGAAACCCTTTCTTAATCTGGCCTTATACATGGGGAGTATCTTATTTTCCTCTGCCCATGTCTCAAGCCCACCCAGCAAGCAATTGATACACATTTTGGAAATGCTATCTAGTAATGAGATAGAAATGTGGATCCGTCCTAGACCCTTTTTTAAAGATTGGTTTAATCAAGCTCAGAGACCAGGAATGTGGAATAGTCCCCGATGCAGCAATCACTTATATATTGCAGGTCTCATGCCATCCGGGCCAGGTGCCTTGCCTGGTTTGGTACCTAAAATTGCTTTTTTCACCTCCTCAAACGAAAATATAAGAGCTGTATCAGCCTCAGATAGAAAAAGAGGTGTTACAGCATCTACAAACATAATGTCCCTAAGATGGTGGACCCACTCACGTTCTGAAATAGGACAAGCCAAGAATTGGGCACCCTCCCTGAAACCACACGCCACCAGATTCCAGAAACCTTTTGTATCTTTATCACATGTCGATATTTCCAGTCTTTCCCATTGTGTTTTGTAGAACACATTTTTCTTTAAATTCAGAAGTTTTTTATAGTCTCTCTTGGCCGTATATCTAGCACCCGCAGTGCTTTTATTAGCTCTAGCATTTAACCATAGTGAGAACTTGGCTCTATGGCACTCTGCATCAAACCATGGGGCATCAGTCCGCAAACTAACATGGATCCCTGGACAGTCCTCTGACAAAGGGCCTCATTCCGAGTTTGGAGGTAAGTAACGGTCCTTACCGGCATGGCGTAAATAGCGTGTCCGGGCAGTCATCAGTCCGCTAATAGAGGACTATTACGACTTCATGGGCACGAGATTTACGCTATGCCGGTAAGGTCATTACCGCCATACCGTTAAAGGCACCATAAATGCCCTTAGCGGCATCAATCACAGAGCAGATAGCACTTCCGACAAGGTTCAATGCGGCATTAGCGGTGACCGTAATTAGCGCTGACCGTTAATAACGGTCACCGCTAATAACGGTCACAGCTAATAAGCGGAACTGGAAACAGCGTCATCGCACAGGAACGGGAAGGAGCACGGCGGCTATCTTTAAAAACACAATCCATTGCCATCCTCACTACACAGGACCCGTTGGACTCTGCTGTTGTCGTGAATACATCCACCTATTACACCACTATGCCCAAGGCCCTGAAGAAGGGAGCTGCCCGCCAGCGGAAAGAAAGATTTAATGAGGGTGGTTAACACGCTGCAGGAGCATGCTGGCATAGTATTCTCCAGTAACATGAAGAGGGAGGCAGTACTGAAGAAAAAAGAGACCTGGGCACATATTTCTCAGAAGGTCAGTGCTGTTGGAAACACCCCACACACAATCAAAGACTGTCGCAAGCGCTGGGACGACCTGCGACTGAGAGTTCGAAATATTCTGTCAGTGAACCAGAGCCAGGCAATGGGAACAGGAGGAGGTCCCAGCTCACCAATCAAGCTCACCCCATGGGAGGACATCTGCGCCAGCATGATAGGAATGGAGGGGATATAATGTGTTGGCGAGATGGAGTGTGGCACCACAACATCGGGCGATGGAGGTGAGGGCAGTAAGAAAACATTGTAATGCCAAGTCTGATGAAAGTCAACCAATATGTCAGTCCAAATAGTCAAGCCATGGTCCAACACACACACACTCCCAGCAAAGTAGGCGGACGCATCACAGACACATGCAGATGCCTGCTGCAAGGCAATGCCGTACCTGACACATACCACACAAAGATGTCAATGCCATGAGTTACAGAGCGTGCAGGCCCAAAATACTATGCATGTCAGATAGCATTGCTTTTGGCCAACATGAGTGATGCCGACGTATGCCTGCATAAACCACCCATGTATCAAACAACGTGCACATCCAAACACAAATGCCCATTACCCCCAATTGTGTGGATGATCAATTGTCCAAATGTATGTATGATGCCTTTCAAAACATCACTCATGCCGTCTCTCTCTTCAACCCCCACAGACTCTGACCATGACAGTGATGGGCAGGACGCAGCCCCTGCACAGATCACACCCCGGAAGAGGTCCCGGGAGGACACCAACCGCCCTTCGACCTTGAGGGGACAACCCAGGGGCCGCCGTTCACCAACAGGCAAGACACCCCAGGGAGCCATTACACCGGTGCCGCCAAGGCCCGTAGAGGGCGAAGCACCACCACCACCATTGGCCTTCCTGAGGAATCAGGCGAGGCACCACATTCAGAGGAGTCCAGTTTGGCTGGGGAGGTGGCAGCCACAGCACCCCTGGCTGTGGAGGACCCACAGCAAGACATTTGGGTGCCTGTTGAGGACGATGTATCAGAAGTGGTCCTTACACCAAGTCCACTGGCATCCCCACAAATATCGCCCCTCGATACAGAGCACGCCACCACCCTGGAGCACTCTGGTCAGGAGCAGATGGAAGGGCACTTCAGTCACATTTTGACAACTAGGGAGGCTGAGCAGGCTGAGCAGGACAGCCAGGGACCAACAACATTCACAGGTGCATCCACAGGGCCGCAGCGGTCGGAACAGCTTACGGCCTTTGTGCGGCAGTTTGTCGAGGACAATAGACTGGCCAGACAGGAGTGGCATGAGAACTTCGCCTCTCTAGGCAGGTCCATCACAGACAACACTGCCTCATGGCCAAATCGTTTGCAGACAACACCAGCCGCCTCTGCGAGGAGGTCTCGGCCCTCTGCGAGGTCTTAGGCCGCATATCAGATGCCATGGAGGCAGGGCATCCCGCTACCCAATCCCAGCAGGTGGCCACGCCGTCATCCTCCAGTTCGACGCAGACGAGCCCGCTCCACTCGTCGGCACGTACCCTGCGCCACCAAGACATACCACCACCTGCACCAGGGAGTGCCAATTGATAGACAGGGCAGCCTCATGTAGGCATTGGACACCTGATGGGACATGTGTGGGGGAGTTGTGTGGGGAGGGGGAGAGGGGTGAGGGTGTGTGGGGGAGTTGTGGGGGGAGGGGGGAAGGGTGTGTAGGGGAGTTTTGGGGGGCTGGGGTTGGGGGGAGGGTGTGTGGGGGAGTTGTGGGGGAGGGGGTGAGGGTGGTCGAGGGTTTCACACTTCCGTTAACATTGTTATATACAATACACCCGTTGTGTGAAAAGCAAGACCTGAATGGACATTCATCATTGCGCATGTGTCATTTATTCATATACAGAGCATAGTGTACATGTACCCCCACACCCAGTGCCCTCTGTCCAACTATCATGTCACTCTCTGCTGCCATGTGTGTCAGAAATATTGTGCAATCACTGACTGGCGCACAGAACATCCCTCCTGTGCATCGGCACCGCAATAATGTCCGGCCACATCTTCTTCATCCCCTTCATCATCACCAGGTGGTAGCAGTTCAATGTCAGGGGGTACACATATTGTGCAGCATGACACATGCCATGATGGTCTTGGCCACCTTCTCATGCCTGTAGAGGAGTGCCCCACCCGCCCAGCTGAGGCAGCGAAATCATGCCTTCAACAGGCCAAAGGTCTGCTCGATGACCACACGGGTACGAGTATAGGAACGATTGTAGTCCTCCTTGGGCCTGTTCTGTGGATTTCGGACAGGGGTGAGGAGCCACGGCTTCAAGGGATAGCCACCATCACCAGCATGAGAGGCAATAAAAGGTAAATGTTAGTTGATTCATGATGGACAGCTGTACTAGTCACACATGCCTGCAGATAATTGTTGCCCACATGCACATGTCCCTTGCCTCTTGGGCCTAGAGACCCAAGCTACTCCTCACTGATGATCCCCAACAAGGGGGAAACATGTTTGGGGATGCTTGTGGTCTCATGCAGAAGGGCTGTGACTTAGCAGTTCGGGCTGGACTGCCCCTTTTGGGGTGGGGCGAAGCCTGATTTGCATATGGTCTTTCCCCTTCTGTAATGGCTTGGCAGGTGAAGAACGGTGGTCTGGAGGGTTGCCCAGAGCAATGCCAGTGGTTAAGATTCATTCTAAACCTTCCAGCCATCACCTCTTTGTTTTTGCCTGGATGTATTTACGCCATTTTCAGTCCCTCAATGTGTCCTGTGCCATGGACTAATGGTGTGGGTTGCATCCTCAAGATGATACATGGTGTGCACTGACGTCTTGTTGCACATGCATTGTGTACGCATACAGCTGTGTTAGTGTCAAATTAGTGAGGTGTTGTGTTCTGTGAGATGTACTCAGAGGGAGCGTTGGCAGTAGTATGTGCAATATTGGGCAATCAGTGCTGATCATTCCCATTGTGACATGCAGCACTCCTGTGGGTGTGGCGGCCCTGTGACAGACAGTGGATGCCCTAGTTGGTTCAGTTTGTTGCACTCCCAGGGATGCTTGTCCTGTGTGGTGATATGCTGGAGACAGCAACATAGTGCATATGCACTACAAGGTGCTGGATGGCATTACGGAGGGTGACAGCCACTGATGAGTGGTGCACGTGTTGTGGGATGTGGGGTGGTTTCCTGTTAGTCATGTAGTGATAGGTGTCAACCTTACTTCATTCATATGGGATTTGGGTGTCATGTACCGTTTGTGATGCTTTGGGGCACAGTGTTCGGTGATGTGCACATCATGCTGTCACATCAACATTGACAGCATGCTGGTGTGTGCAATTCTCCCCCCATATCAATGCCATGTGCCAGTCCTGCAACTTATCAAGCAGCCAGGCACGTCGTCCAGCATGTCGCTCCATGAAGCGTGGTAATGTGGAGTTCTGCAGGACCATAGAGTCATGAGTTGATCCGGATATCGGGCACAACAATGTGTGATATTCTTGCTGGCGTTGCATACCATCTGCACATTGATAGAGTGGTATTGCTTGCGGTTGCGGTACACCACCTCCATGGCATGCGGGACCACCAACTCCACATGGGTGCAGTCGAAGGCACCTACACAATTTGGCATGCCTGGCAGTGCATGGAAGCCAACTTTTGTATCAAATATCTCCTGGGGAGTCCATGCAAGGGATAAGTAGTCCCTTGTGTGCTTGAGGAGGGCATCCAGCACTTGGTTCAGAATCCGAGAAAATAAGGGTTGTGATATGCCATGCATGTGTCCGACTGTGTGCTGGTAGGTGCCCGTGGAAAGGAAGTGGAGCACAAACACTACCTTCAGTAGAGGGAGGATGGCGGTGCGTATTTCAATGAGGCTCACTACGTCGTCGTGTATCAGGTCCACAATGGTGGTGATGGTGTCCCGGTCCAGACGGTACAGGGTGTGGATCTGCTCAGGGCTTAGGTGAAAGGACTGGCTCTGATGCGAGGGATTGGGCGCTGCTGGCGTGGTACCGGTGGCTGCACTGGTGGGGCATGCTGGGCCTGTCTCACCCTTCTCTTCTCCTGCGTCTCCTCTGTAGTGCCGGTTGTTGTTGTTGTTGTTGTTGATGTTGTGGCAATGCAAGCATGTCCTCCAGCTCCAGTAAGGACAATAGACTGGCCAGACAGGAGTGGGAGAGGGTGTGGTGTGTGGGTGTGCTCCTTTTGTACTCCGCCAGACTCCATTGCCTACACCTGTGCTGATTGTGTGCACCTGTGGCAGTTGGGAACAATGCTCAAGGCATTTTACGGTTGGTCTGCGATGTCGGTATTTACGGCATAGTGGTAACCACTTTTTCTGCCTTCATGATTCCGTTAATTGCATGTCCGCTTCACTTGTGATCTACTCCAGTTTACAACATGCCGCTATTGCCATCATGATGGGTCAAGTGCCCGCGCCCAGACCACTATTGACGGCACCGTACTTTACGATGCCGCTAATAGCGGTCAGGCTGGTCAGAATAGCCCAGAGCGGTAATTGATGCCGGTATTCCTTTACCGGCGTTGTTGTTCCCTTTGCACCAACCTCAGAATGACCCCCAAAAGGTACCCAGATTCCTGCATAATTAAGAAATAACAGTCACCAGGTTTTCGCTGGCTATTATAGTAACAGCCGTATCCTCTGTAAAAGACTGCGACAAAAAGTTTCCGCTCGCATGATGTACATTGTACAAAACCTCTGAAAACTGCCCTTTGGACAGTTTTCTTGATTTATGAGCCAGATTCAGATGAATGCTACTTACAGAAGGTTCTGGGCCAGGGAGTGAGGGCGCCATATTCCATCTATTAATTAGCGGATCATAGTCACTCTCTGGGCACGTATTGACCTCAAAACTCTTCACCCTGCAGAAAGAAAAGCAGTCGACCAGGCAGAAGTCAATTAAAGAATAACTGCCGGCTCGACTGTACGTGTATTTCGGGGGAATGTCATCCTGGCACCTCCCGTTTAATTCAACCAAAGCAGTAGCATTTAAAAAAGAGTTTAATAGAGCACCACGTGGGTCACCCGACGTCAAGTTAATATTTCACTTGGGAATCCCCCAAACTGCTTCTAGGAGGATCCTATCAGGAGATGCCCCCAGGTCTGACAGTTTGGCATTAAAGTCACCCATGATGAGTATACAAGATCCACATTCACATAACAAAAAAACCACCAGCTTACAGGAAAAGGAGTAAGACACAATGAAAGACCCATACAAATCAGTGCATCAGAATAGTGGCCTCTACGAATGTATTCTGAAGATCCAAGATTCCAGTAAAATGTTGAATACATGTTCCATCTCTTGTTTGAAAGCAAACTAGCAACTCTATGTTATGCAGCTGCACGCACTCTAAAAACAGGCCCCTAGTTTCCTAAACATGTCAGCTACTCAAATTCTACAAAAGATAAAAGACAAAGATGAAGTGTTGCAGTCAAGTATTACAAATCACTCACGTAATATGCATGGTAAAAAGGAATACTGGTTCCAACATCATGCTGATGTTCATTGTTTTGTTAAGAAACCTAGTCCTTCAACATGTTTTGTTACTCTAAGTTTTGCATAATATGCATTGGATGGCTTGCATGACTTTCTATGTGCTGCAAACCAAAATAAAGTAGGAATAGACATAAAAAGTTCAAGAGAACACTTTTCTCTCGATCCTGTCAATGTCACAAGATACTTTTACCACTGTGTCATTGCCATGTTACACTTGATCTGTAACAAAAACTGTCTTTCACTCAGAGGAAAGAATATCAATCCAGAGGAGCACCACACATCCACATGCTTTTGTTGATTAAACATGCTCCCAAATTTGGCCATGACAGTGATGACACTGTTTTACAATTTATTGAACACTACATTACCTGTGACATTCCTTCAGAAGACATACATAATGACCTACGGTCACAAATCGTATGTTTCCAATGACATAAGCGTGGGAGATACTGCTGACATTCATACAAAACCAAAGGGAAATACTTCACCAAATACTGCTTTGGATTCCCTAGACCAGTTTTACCAAAGGCCAAGTAAATAATTTCATGTCTTCAGTTAAGTCCAGTGTCAAAAGAAAATCTCCCAAAAGCACATATCAAAAGAGATGAAGCATCCCAGTACATCAATGATTACAATCCTATCTTTGACCTCTTGTGGAATGCTAGCATAGACATTCAATACATTTCAGACACTTCAACTGCCATTGCAAGATATGTCACAGCCTATCTCACCAAAGCTGAGAAAACCGAGCTATGGGATGACATATCAATTGACAAAATCCTTTCACAAAAATAGTACAACTTTGGTATTAAAATGCTTACAATAGCGAATGCAGATCATACAAAGCTGCATATCATTTAACAGGTACAGAGTTATATGGGAAACCTGAGAACATTCTTTGGGTCATCCTTGGTCCAGCTTCATCATGAAACGGAGTACTTAAATTGTACCATGAAATCAAATCTATAGCCACAGAAGAGCCCAACAGCGTAGACATATTGAAACAATAATCTGATTGACAAATACTATTCAAATAGAAGTACTGTTTTGGAAAACATGTGCCTCGATGACATAGCCCAAAACTATACCAATAAAAGTGATATGCCAAATGAGACAACTGACAAATACTCAGTATTAAATTGTGAATGAAGTATAGTAAGACTTTCAAAACCCAGTCTAATTAACAATTTGAACGTATCATTTAAATATACAGAGCATAGAGACATGTATTACATGGCCCTACTCCAACTCTTCAAACCTTTGAGACAAGAGGAAGAATTGTTAGGTGACCATGACACATCCAAAACTGCATTCAAGGCAAATGAAAGCAGTGTAACAAATCAACATTTCAAACAGTACAAGGAAATGTTAGAAAATGAATGCCAACAAGAAGAAGACATAGAGACAACAGTCGATAAAGACATTCCTAGGGGGAGTCAACTATCTCTTATAGCAAGCCAAGAACCACTTGGAGAACCACTCATTCAAAATGAAGCAGAAATAGCAATGATTGGGTAGAAAACACTATGCATCAATCCAAAATATCTAAACAAGATTTGTCAGTGCTCAAATCTCAGTTAAAGGATGTACAAGTCACCATTTACCCAGAAGCCACTGAAGAAATTGAACATGGACTAAAACAAGAAAATAATATTGAAGTTGTAAAAATTACAAACCTCTGCTCTTGTATGTAAGTGGTGAAGCTGGTTCTGGCAAAACCTTCTTAATTAAAACAATCAGAACATTTGTAGAAGACAAAACACATAAAAACCTTACTGCTATTGTAACAGCAGCCACAGGTCTAACATCTTGCAACATAGGATGTGTAACTTTACACCAACTCCTCCTCCAAGTAGAACACCAAAATAAATTAGAATATTACAAATTGTCAGCAGAAGCTGTGACTGAAGTTCACCGAATTATACAATAAAATAAAGTCCTCCTAGTAGATGAAGTAAGCATGGCTTCCAACCTAATGCTTGCTTTAATTCATCTAAGCATGCAGGACGTCCTAAAAACTCGATACCAATAACTGTTTGGAGGAAAACATGTTATTGTTTTTGGAGACCTCCTACAGTTAACACCAGTGAAAGGGAACCCATATTTAAAGCATGAGGCTACAAAGAATGCTTTAATACACTGAGGCGTCATTTTTGCTACAGAGAACTTGCACAAAACATGCATCAGTCTGCAAATGTAACATATGCTCTCATTTAAAAAAGCATTAGAACTGGTGTGCTTACTGAAAATTCAAAGTCATCTTTGAGTAGTAGACTAAAATATAAGTTGTGTGGATGAAACACATCTGCAACTGATGCAATGGTATAATTAACTCATCAAAAATGATTGTGCTTAATGCCAACTTTTGCAAACTGTAACCAATTCAACAAAACAATGATAAAAAAGAGATGAAATCCATAGTTCATATCGACTGGACAGACAAACTAGAAGTGCATGGCATGACACTCCCTCTCTGTCAACAAGCAACAGAACAACTAAATCAGCTATACAAATCTATCTCAAACAAAGCTGGATTAGAAAAATTATTCCCTCTCTGTCTAAACTGCAGTGTGATACTAAAATGCAACCTTGGCATAGAACAAAATTTAGCAATGGAGCAATTGGAACCATTTTTGACTTTCAAATGTATCCAAATGAAAACAATATCCAGTTTTTAAACATCAGTTCTGACATACTTGAACAAACTAAACAAATCCCCTGCACCACAACACACATCCTTCTTTTCAAAGATATGTATGTACACAGAGAACAATTGTCTCTCTATCTTGCATATGCTCTAACCATTCACAAGTCGCAAGGTCTCACCCTCAACCACACACTTGTAGACATTGGCAGCACAGTTTTCAAAGAAGGTATGAGTTACATTGCACTTTCATGTGTCACTGGTCTATGCATAGTACACACACATCTGGATATGTACCCTGAAACTCAGAAAAAAGAAACTTTAAAAAGACAACTAGTACAAACAGAAACCATAGCAGATCACCCCATAATCTCAGTAAATAAAATAAGAAACAAATGCAGGACCTTCAAACCAAACAGAGGCAACATTCTCTGGTATTTTCAAATTCAGCAACACAACTAGAGTAAATTGCTATGCAAATGTAGCAATGAATCTTCTAGTGCAATTTCTATTGCAATTTCCACCAATTGTGGGCAATGCATTTCTCAGAGCAGCTATGCTTACAAATGTTTGTCCTGCACAGAAATGCCACTAACAACCCTGACACTAGCTACAGTGTCCTTGTGATAAGGCATGAACTGGATTACTATGCAGGAATTGTTAAATTGTTAAATTCACCATAGACACACAAGAGGACCCAAATTCCTAATGTATTTTCTTGAAGTAGTAGAACAGAGCATATCCCTTTAAATGAAATCTTACAAATTGCATACACTTGGAAACATACATGCAGTCTCTAATGCATATCCATACTGAACAATTTGTGTATGTATCTATACCAAATTGCAATTCAATGTTATTTTAACGACTTCTCCAAAATGCAAATCATGGCATACTATGCTCATTTTTCAATGCAGACATATTGTTTTGTTTTAAAGTGCAGACCTATCTCGAGACCAGCAGAGTGCTGTACATAGTGTGGGTAGCCGGCATTTGGGCTGGCATCTTTTAATAGTAGTTCAGTACTGTGAGGTCTGTCAATTTGTATGTTCATCCATTGGAATTAGTTGTTTGTCAAGTGTTGAAAAGGCCATGTTTTGAGAGATTTTCAAAATTGGAGAATTGTGGAGGCATTCCGAGCCGACATCGGGATTGAGTTCCAGAGGGTGGGTGCATGACAAGAGAAGGATTGTTTGCGGATCCTCTCTTTGTGGATGCATTGTGATTCAAGCCATTTAGGCTGTGTGAGGAGCATGTGATAACAGATAGGTGGAGCTTAACTGTCCGGTAGATTGTTGTGCTACTCGTGACTGATTTGAAAATGATACATGCAGTCTTGAACTCCTTGCTTAGAGTGGAAGCTAATATAGTTTGCATAGGATGGGTGTAATTCCATCAATTTTTCATGTTCCCCTAATAAGACATGCTGCAGAATGGTGGTTTGCTTTTAGGGGAGTCAAGTGAGCAGCTGTGAGCCCTGTCGTGAGAGCATTTCAAATCCTTCTAGGCACATATCATTGAGCCATTATTGGACAAATTGTTCATTAGTGGGTGGACCGGTGAGGACGAATTCAGTCTTGGATGGGTTTAGCTTGAAGTAGGCAGTTGACATCCAGGACTGGACGATGACCTGTGTACAACTGAGTATCGTCTATGTATTGGTGAACGGGTCTATTGGGATCTTTGAGGAGAGTACCCAGAGGCTCCATGTAAAGGTTAAACATGATTAATCCTTTGAAGATACAATGCAGATGGCACTAAAATAACTGTAAATTCACTAACTTCACACACACACACACCAGAGTATCTCTTGGCAAGAAACCATTCACAATATTAGTTATAATATACTGCACTGGTGCCACAAACACTTCATGTGATATGATATGTCATTTATAATGCACCTGTACACAAGTGTTTCTAGGCACGGGAAGTGCTGCATATGTGAAAGAAAAGTGGTTGGTTTGAATGTAATGACACATCTGTTACTCAAAAACATGTTACCAGTACAACTTACACATTCCTACTATATATTAATTTAATTACACATTAAAATCACATTAACAATACTGTAACAATACTGTACAGTTAGAATACGCCAATGGGTAGCTAACTACTTTAAAGATAAACAAACACACAAAACAAGTATTCCTTAATTACAATGCACTTGTTAATAAACCCATACTACCACTGTACCACTTTCTACACATACAAAATGGGTCTCCATTTCATAAATGTAACACTGAAAAGAAATGGAGAAAAAGTAGAAGAAAATGTAAATTCCATTAACAGTAAATGTAGAAATTGTTTTTTTTCAATCCACCTTGTATTTTCTGCTCATGTCCCAATGATTTCAACATGTGTATACGACAGTGTGTCACACACACATTTTTAAGAAAACATAATAAATACAATATACTACTTATGAGGGTAAAAAAAAAAGTAAATTTATGTGTAAAACCTTTAGTATGTATATATTCCATACCATGTTCTACAACTAACTATATTTTCTTTCCTTTTCAGATAAAGAAACACAGGTAATGCCTTGTTACCATGTCCAACTAAGCACATTATTTAACCAATAGCCAGTAGCCGCATTGTTCCAGACATTCAACCCATTCAACCCAAAGTACACATACCATTATATCCATACAAGAAGCATCAGGATATGGACTGGCACATCATGGCCCACTAAGAGAGAGAACAACCCTAAACTCTGTTTGAAGAATTCAATATCTAAAGCTAGCTAAGACTGGTATGAAAAAAGTTGGTATTTTATGAAACCACACTCAAGGGAAACAGCACCACAGGACATCATATTTGACTTGCCTCCTGATGATCCACTAAAAAAAAGTGGTGAAACACGTGTTGAGAGAGAAATTTGAGTATTAAGAAAAAGGAAAATCCCATCTTTAATGAGTACCTGAAAACAGGACCAAGTAAAAATTAAAGCATTCAATCAAACTAAAACTGGCAACGGTCTTCTTTCTTGAAAACAACTGGTTGGTACAATAGGGTGTAATCTCCCGCCCCCCCCCACCCTTTTCTTAACACTACCCATGGCCAGTGGCCATATTGTTCAAACTAAACATATTGTTGTGGCCCAACTCACAAACCTCCATTATTTCAAGTTTCATAATCCTAAATTCTACAATGCATAAAATACTCTGCATACCATCATTTATTGATGCCGCACTTTGTCACCGGTATCATGACTTGTGGCACGTGTTGCCTTGCTCTATTCTACATCCATCCCTGCAGAAATAGGATGAATGAGAAAGCACTCATTAGCAGATCTGATATTTTATTTATATCGCGCTCATACACAAGTGTTTCAGACCGCGAACATTCTCCAATCTATTCCACTGCCACGCAAGTGCCAGTTTGTTCTTTGCTGTGTTTGGGTGCTAGAGTAGAAGGACATGCACAGTGGCTGTGGCAGATGATGCAGAGGCTGTAGCAGCAATGGGAAGCTGTGGTCCAGAGATGTGATCTCGTAGGAATGAATAATGATTCTCAGATTGGATTATGGTCTCTGTTGGCGACATAATAGGCTCCACCCCCACCTCTTCCTCGATATGATGGCATTACACATAGCTGCCATTCTCCTTCACATCCATCCTTTTTATACTGCCATTTTCCTCCAATAAGAAAATCAACTGTTGGACATCTGCCACTCTACCGACCTCTCTCATGATTGCCGTTCCCCCCAAACCCAAAGCAGTGCTTGCAGTCCGACCACACTCCCGACCTCCCACATTGTTAGCCTCCAAGTTCTCACCACTGGTTGGAGGCTAAGCACAGCTGCCTCTTTAAAATTCTGCATCTCCTGCATTTATGACTGTGCGGCTCATCCACTCATTAAATGGCAAGTCGAAGTCACAAGCACTTTCCTCATAGTCCCATTAGATGCCTTGGCTATTTCCCATGTTGAATGCGTTGCGTTGCTCATCTCGGAGTGGCCCCCACTTCATGGCCAGAGATGCAAGACACTAAATGTCCTTGTCACAAGCTCTTAGAATTCAGTCACACTATCTTAATTTTAGAAGGCTTCTCAAATGAGCCATACAAATGATCCCACTTCCTTATTTACTGACTCCCCAAACCTACCCCATCTCATATTTGCAACTTCTCATACACAAAGCAAAACAATACCTCACCATCCTGAGCTTCCCTGTTGTTGAGTCGGTCCTCCTCACTATGTTGGAGGAGGGACCATTGTTTAGTGGGTATATGGAGGAAGCTACATGTAAGGGAGGGGGAGAGGAGATTGAAGAAGGAATAAGGAAGGAGTTGGAATGTATCCTCTGTGTTGTTTTTATGATTGCGTGATCTACTTATATATGTATTCTTTGCGGGGACCTCGCACCCTGCTTCTTCCTGGTGTGACGCCTTGACAGTGTGGGAGACACGAGCCTGTAGATTTACATAGCTGTGGTTTATACACGGCCACAGGCCTAATTCTGAGCGCTGCGCTAGTGCTTTGCAGTGTGGGTGGTAATACTGACAGGTTTGTGGCTTCCACGCTTTCAGTATATAAAGGAAGGTAGTGTACCTTTTCTGCTTCCCTCCGGTCTAAGACCTATGGCGGCAGAGAATATACTGTCTTCTCCTGCAGTGAAATCATGTGCCATTATTTGAAAGCCATACACAGCATATGTTGGACCATACAGTAGTAATGTCAGTTTTGAACAAGGTCCTCATTTCGTGTTTTGATAGGTACTGTAGTAGCATTACTTTTATGATAGGATTGTGCTAAAAAAACATGTAGAATCTGAAAGGTGGTGCTTCAGTAGAGTACATTGTTAGCTTTGAGCAGGCTCCCCTGGCCTCTAGGACAGTAGGGCAATGGCGAAGGGTCGACCGCCTGCACACTGTGGGCCATGTTAGTGAAACAATCGGGGTCAGTTTAATGAGTTGCTGCACTGTGCTGCTGGTAGTTTATACCAATGTTTTTGGCTGAATGCGTATTGAAATGCAGTTTTTGGTACAAATATTGAGCAAACAAGTGTGCTCAGGTACTCTATACTTTTGGGAAAAAAGTAGCAACATGTAGTTATCCAGTGCGACCAATGCCTTATAACTCTTTGCTATAATATGATTCAAAAATCACATTTAAAGCCTGCTAGTCCTTCTTTGGAGTAATATGTGAATATACCACCCTCTGGTGGTTAATTATGAAACTTGACAGTACATTTAAAATAGCAAACAGACAGCCCATATCTATTAACAGTGAGCAGCAAGTGGAACACGTGCATACCTCAGTGAACAACCTCCTTTGAAAACAAGTCTGATTAAGTATTGTTGTACGATTATTTATAAATATGTGTACGTGCATGCCTGCAATGTTATATATAGTTCTCTTGCGATGGATTGGGAGCTGAGGCCCTAAGACACTGTTAAAGTGTGTCAGGGGGAGCACTATAAAGATCTGGGGTCATTCTTATGATCCCAAAATACTCTCTGATTTTATGCACAGAAGGCTAACCCATCACTGGTGCTATGTCTCTTTCCCATTTCTCATAGGTGTCTTTAGAAAGACCACAATAGAAGTCTTCCAAACCCTCCACCTTGGAATTAAAACCGTCTATGATGTGCTTCTCAGAATCAAGTGCAACATTCTTATTATGACTACAATACATACTGCAACTCGTCATTGAAAATAAAGGTTGTACATTTTTTTAAAAACAGTATACCATTTTAGTACAATTACATTTTTTAGTTATTTGCTTTTTTTAAATAGCTGATGTGGCAAAAAAACACAGGCACGCCCACAAAATATCAGTTTTTATTCTCTGGTTTCTCAGCAGTCAGTAACAGCTGGGGTGGACCTGACCATGTGCTGTCACCCACATAAAAAGAAACAGAGGCAAAGAAAGAGATAGAGCGAGGCAGATAAAGACAGACCAAAAAAGCAAGTGAAGAAGCGAATGAGGCGAGGTGAGAGAGCAATAGATAAGCATATGATATGCTGGGCTTGGCTAGTATGAAATCGCCAGTGACATCATCAATCACATCACTGGACACTGAAGAACGCTGATGACATCACTGATGCAGGAGAAGCATCAGCCTGCCAGACCCGAGCCAATTTGACCAGAGCCCTTGAAGGAGCCCTATGTTGTAATATGCACGGGCTCGTGCAGGGGCACTCGTGGAATCTTGATGATGGTTCTGAGAGAACATTCCACGGTGGCCGTTGGCTTGAGGAGGCTGGGCAGGAGGCCTGTGGGGTATCGTAATAAATACTTATAATTGACTTACCTGTTGGCAGTAGTAGGTGAGATTTCATCAGTGGCGACGAGGATTTTGCGTGACCCCGTTCCACGTGTGTGCCGGCCGGCTGTCTGGTGCTGCTGCCTGCCCGCCCCGGCGTTGCCGTAGAGGACGCGGATCAAGCCTGGGATTCATTTGGAGCCCCCATGGACCCTTCCGCCCACTTCCCTCCACATGTAATATGACACTTTGATTAGAGCCACCTCCTGATGCCCCTTCTAATAACATGATAGAGTCTTCTAAAGCCACACTAGCGACCATCTGCCCCTTACACATGCGTGCAAAGTGGCCCAAACGCTTACATTTCCTGCATTCAACATTGCACGCAGGACAAGATTTAGAATCAGCCGTGTGACTCGACCAGCCACAATTTTTGCACCCCTCCTTACTCTTAGGTGCTCTACTCCCTTGCATCCCAGCCCTATCCAAACCTTTCTTGTTCCTTGATACTACAGCATGCACCATCTCCCTATTCATATCCCTCTCAGTAACAATTTGTACACTGGTCTTAGAAGCTTCAATTGCTCTGGCAATCTCTAACACCTTCTCAAGTGAAGGATCACTCTCTATCCATAACCTTTCTCTGATTTTCTGATTAGATGTCTTCATCATAACCTGATCCCTTCTGTGTTCCTAGCCATTGCCAGGAAACCCGCATGTAGCCATGAGTGCACGTAGTGCCGTAACATAAGTATCTATGCTTTCCGTGGAACCTTGCGCCCTAGAGAAAAACTTATACCGCTCTAAAACCACATTAACTCTTTTACCAAAACGCATTTGTAGCTTCTTCAAAGCAGTCTCATAAGCACTAATAATCATTTCTCCCTCACCTCCCCCTTGAACCATTACATTCTCCCCAGGCAGGTGACGAAAAACTCTCAACCCCTCAGTACCAATGCAATTCAGCAATGCAGCCTCCTTTTCGTCATCGTTGAACTTTGCCCCACCAGCAGCCCTCAAATATACTTTGAAGGCATCCACCCACTGCTCCCAAGGAGCAACAGGCTCTCCAGGATTTGGCAGAAAAGCAGGCGGAGGCCTGGCAGCCGTATGTAACATTGCTGGATGAAAATCCTTGTTGCTTATGCCCCCAACAGGAACCTTCCCCCCCGTGAGAACCTCAAGACTTCTTGTTCCCTTGAGATGATCCCTCACTGTCACCTTGTGCACGTGCACCCACACGTAATTGCAGTACAACCGTCAATAGGCACCGGGTGAGTCACAACCAATCAAGTGATTTAAACTCTGACTTCCAGGGATCACAGCCCAAACCATATGCACTTAACTTTACCTGCCAGGGCTCCACAGCAGTCATATGCCCGACCTTACCACCAATAGCCTGTCTGGTGGCACGTAGAAGATGCCTTGTGGCAACTCAAGCTCCCAGGTGCCCGTGTACAGCGTTTGTATGAGGCTCCTGCCTCCTGCGAACAACTGAACAGCAGCAGTCAGCTGATATCAGGGCATGCCGCGCAGCGCCACCGCAGCCCCTCCTTCCTCCCACAGGAGGCCAGCCGTGAACTGCACGATGCACATGCGCTGCTGGGGGCGGAGCTATCGGCCGACGTACAGTGTCCTACGCCGAACACAACGCAGGGATGCAGGCCTGCGTACAGGGTACCGCTTGACGACTGCTCCTCCTCCGAGGCACCGACAGTATCCCAAGCAGCGAGACTGGTTGGCGACTTCCCAGCACAACGATGTCGCCCTATTGCAACGGCTGCTCCCCCCGGGACACGGGATGGCCAGCAGCCGCCCCCACAATCGGCTTGCGATGCCCCGGGTGAGCTCCTGGCAGCCAATCGCCGTGGGGAACGGTTGTACTGCAATTACGTGTGGGTGCACGTGCACAAGGTGACAGTGAGGGATCATCTCAAGGGAACAAGAAGTCTTGAGGTTCTCACAGGGGGGGCAGGTTCCTGTTGGGGGCATAAGCAACAAGGATTTTCGTCCAGCAATGTTAAATACGGCTGCCAGGCCTCCGCCTGCTTTTCTGCCAAATCCTGGAGAGCCTGTTGCTCCTTGGGAGCAGTGGGTGGATGCCTTCAAAGTATATTTGAGGGCTGCTGGTGGGGCAAAGTTTAACGATGACGAAAAGGAAGCTGCATTGCTGAATTGCATTGGTACTGAGGGGTTGAGAGTTTTTCGTCACCTGCCTGGGGAGAATGTACATTTGTTAAACATGAAATTTACATTTTATGGTGCATCGCACCCTTGTGGTCAATATTTCTACATCCATGAATGCAATTGGTATTAATGATAAGTTATATATTTTATGTTCATGTTTCCATTGTTCAAAATGTTCGCGATGTATCTGTCACATGTTATCAACATGTTTGTTATGCAAGGGAAGAGGATATGTTGTAATATGCACGGGCTCGTGCAGGGGCACTCGTGGAATCTTGATGATGGTTCTGAGAGAACATTCCACGGTGGCCGTTGGCTTGAGGAGGCTGGGCAGGAGGCCTGTGGGGTCTCGTAATAAATACTTATAATTGACTTACCTGTGTACGGTGAGATTTCATCACCCTACCAGCTACATAAGCACTGTCCAGAGTATTTGCTGCGCTAAACTACAGCTCTCTAAGATGGTGGGCCTGATACGGCGCGATCCGTGTTGACCTGCGTCACCTTGCAACTGAAGCCCTTCTTAATCAATTATCTTCGCCGGTAGGCAGAACCCGGCCAACCGACGAAGGGCAGCGACATTTGATGCATTTCTCAGCCTACCAGCTACATAAGCGGTGTCCAGATTATTTGTAGCGCTCAAATACAGCTCTCTAAGATAGCGGGCCTGATACGGCACGATCCATGTTGACCTGCGTCGCCTAGCAATTGAAGCCCTTCTTAACCAATCCTCACCACCGGTAGGCAGAAACCGGCCCACCGACGAAGGCCAGTGAAAAATGCCCTGTCTGTTCCTGTCCAGACCTTTCTGGAGCCGTGAGCCAAACCCCCTGCCCATGTGTTACCAGACTTTTAGGCGGAAACCTCGGCACCACGCCATCATGCCTAGCAAGCTGTGCAGCCCATGACACCTCAGCGACCTCTCGGAGTATCGTAACCACCTACTGACCATGTTCTACCTGTGGTAAACCATTACAATTCTTCATCAGAAGTTCAGTACCGGTGTCATCTACAGCGCCAATACACGTGTCCATCATTTTCACAATACCACTAATCTTCATTTGCATTTGCATTGTCATGATATACTTTAATCTGGCCCCCTATATCGCCTGATGTTCTTCAGTTCTTAGCAAATCAAACTTTATCATTCACAGTGTTCACTGTATGCCCCAGCTTTTGATCCGCAACCACTCTATCCTCAAGTATTCTGCATAAACAGTCAATTAAGTGCCTCGCTACTTAATCCCCAATATTCGCTGATAACCAATGACAATCATCAGCTTCCTGCACATCCGCCCCGTATCTTACCATCATCTCGCTACCACCGTGAGCTGATCCTAGATCTGTGCTCTCACTCGCTCGCTACTCATCATGCGGCATGAGATGTAAATGCTGATATCGGTTTTCCAACATGCTCGATGCAAACTGTGCAATACAGTGCTCGTCCACTTTCGGTAACTCCCTGACATCTACCAAAATTCAGATGCTGACCATGACAACCAAACTTATTGTCTGTGAACGCTGCAACTGTAATACAATATTGCGCAGCATCCACGCCCTACTAGTCACCTGTCAGCGGCTCGCCGCTGGCAACCTTTTTTCATTATCTATCTGACTCGCAATGCACCTTCTATGGTAAATCCATGGCTTCATTCGGATAATTGTATTTGTATTTGTATTTATTGGTTTATAAAGCACTTTACACTAAAGCGCTGTACAATTGAACAACTTAATACATAAAACATAAACAATATAAGGGTAGAAGCAAATAATCAGTCAACAAAACACTAAGAAGAGCAATTAACTGAAGGGAATAGGAAGAATAGTGGAGTAGGACTGGGTGGGGGGAAGGGGTGATGAGGAGTAGGAGAAGGGAAGGGGAAAGGTGAGTGTGGAGAGGTAGGGGAGGGGAGGGAGATAGTCAAGGGGAATTGCATGCAGTCATTTTCTTGCATGCAGTATTTAGTCATAGTTCATTAATTTAACCTGTTTCTCGCATGCAGTATTTAGTCATAGTTCATTAATTTAACCTGTTTCTCGCATGCAGTATTTAGTCATAGCTCAGTAATTTGACCTGTTTAGTCATAGTACAGTAATTTGACCTGTTTCTCGCATGCAGTCATTTAATCATTGTTCAGTAATTTGACCTGTTTCTCGCATGCATTCATTTAGTCATTGTTCAGTAATTTGACCTGTTTCTCGCATGCAGTCATTTAGTCATAGTTCAGTAATTTGACCTGTTTCTCGCATGCAGTCATTTAGTCATTGTTCAGTAATTTGACCTGTTTCTCGCATGAGGTCATTTAGTCATAGTTCAGTCATTTGACCTGTTTCTTGCATACAGTCATTTAGTCATTGTTCAGTAATTTGCTTCTTGCCTCCACACATTGATTCACTAAATTACGGACTCTATACACTCTCAGCACCTTCACGATCCTTGGTGCCTGTTCCAACTAAGTCGCAGTTTTTGACAAATTTATAAGGGCCTACGTTGCCCATTACGTTTAACATGCAATGCTACTCTCTTAGTAGCATCGTGACCTTATGATGCTATGCTAGACTGCTGGTTTGATCATATGATGTTATGTCAGGCCATCACTCTGCCTTCTGTTTTCACTATGTGATGCTTTGTTAGGCCACCACTCATTAAGCCGTTATTACTTTATGCTTATATGTTAGACCGCTACTCGGTCTTCTGTTTTCACTATATGATGTCTTGCTATGCCGCTTTTCGGAAATGCGCTATCACTATATGCTGTTATGTTAGACCGCTATTCGGCACTCTGTTCTCCCTATATGACGCTCTGTTAGGCCACCAATCGGCAACCTGTTACCAGTCTTGTAGCATACTATGTCACAGCTGCAAGTTGCCCCCTTGCACTCTTGATGGTAAAATAGGTTCATGCCGTAACCCCCCATTACTAGCATCAGTATATTACGTCCACACTAGCCTTCTTCAGTAACTACTAACTGAAGCATAAACAAAACAAGCTGTAGCATAGTAAAAAGACCTATACCAAGACATTGGGCCTCATTACAACCCTGGCGGTAGCCGTGCCTGTAAAACAGGCCCGGCTGCTGCCGGAATTGCATTTCTTCCTGCCCCTGGCAATGGGGACGTACAGGGCCATTCCGACCTTGGCGAACCCTGTATGTCCCCATTGCCAGGGGACGGAATCCAATACTGCCCATTCCCATTTGAGCCTGATAGGGCTCAATGGGAATGGGGAGGTCAGATGCACCGGCACCGTTTATAATGGTGCTGGTGCATCCGACATGCTGTGCTCGCGGGTACCGCTCTGCCCGCCAGGTCCGACCTGGTGGGCAGAAAGCACCCGCGAGCACAACTCGTAGTTTGCCAGCAAACTTACTGGTACTGTAGTTCTCGGACCGGCATACTCGTAATAAGTCCCATAGTCTGTCTTGCACCTGTCTATCAAACCATGCTTGCGAACTACCTTACCCTCACCTGGATACTGTCAGCACTCAAAATGGCCACAGTGCTCACAATGATACTAATTACCAATGATGAAGTTGAGAGACAGACCTCTCTGCAGCCATCTTGGTCCCTCTACTCCAATCCTAACAAACCTTATATTTCCCTCACTATGCTTACTATACTACCCCACTCTGAGACCATAATACCTACTAAATTGTGGCCAACCTTGCAACTCTAGCCCTCAAAAACCTTTCCCTACCAAGCTGTCCGAGAAGCCCTCAGATAACTATACCTTATCTCTCACACCTGCCCAATAGATTGAGCGATTTGCCTTCAGATCCACACCTAACCAACCTTGTCCCACTACAGTCAGGAACTTCAGATTAGGAACTAGACTTAAGACTCCTTATCTACCACCCAGGCAACGCAGAAGCAAAATAAAAACTAAGACTCTCACGCCAAAGAAAATAGGGACACAACTTAATAAAAGTATAGAGATTAATAACATAACCATTACAACAAACACTACTAGTGCATCACCCATCCCTGGCAACGCTACCCCACTTAGCAATAGGACACCTATCAAAGGAGCATTGATAAATGCCAGATCCCTCACGGCTTATGCACTTGATATCGCTGACCTGATAATCTCTAACAAGCTCGACTGCTTAGCTCTAACAGAGACTTGGCTCCATACAGCCTCAGGACCTGCAATATCTCTTGCTATTCCATATAAATAAACTATCATCAGACTTGACAGAGAATCCGCCAAAAATGGAGGAGTAGCATTTATTGCCAAAAAACAACTAGGCATTAGGACTCTACCAAATCAATCTTTCCTATCTGGAGAACTATTATCCATTAAATGACCCCTTACAGCATCCTGCACAGTTACTATCCACGTCATATTCAGACCACCTGGCCCAATCTCTACATTTAAGGAAGATATAGCATGTCTCCTTTCCTCCAACACCAAACCAGAGTCCCAAATTATGCTACTTGGAGACCTTAAGTTAGGGCTCCATGACACAACTGATGACAATGCTTCAGCCGTGGCCAATATTATTACAGACTAGGCTTCACACATTGGGCCTCATTCCGAGTACGGCGCTAACCAATGGCGCTATTAACGCCTTGGTTGACGCCGTACCCGGACCGGCAGCGCCTTGGTGGTTGGCGGAATTACCGCCCCATTCCAAGGTTGGCGGGGCGGTAATTCCCCAATCCCCATTTACCCTTCCCCATTCCCATTCTTGCCCCATAGGGCATAATGGGAGTGGGGAAGGCGTCAATTACGCCACCGTAAATTACGGTGGCGTAATTAACATCAAGGTCCCTTAGCGCCATGGTATTTAACGCCTGCTAAAAGCAGGTGTTAAAAGCACCATGGCGCTAAGGGAACTCGGAGTATGGCGGTAAGGGATTACCGCCACCGCTCTCGTTAGCGGTGGCCGCTATCCCTTACCGCCATACTCGGAATGAGGCCCATTGCGTTACCAAACCTATGCACATCAAAGGGAGAACCCTAGACTGGATTGCTCATCTTAACTGCGGTACCAATATACTCGCAATTATCTAGCCTTAAACTGTCACAATGTCAAGGGTACATTTTCCCAGCAACTATCATCAAAGAGGCAGCCTGAGAGTTCGCACCATTCATTATGACACTAATAAACTCTTCTTTTGAATCTAGCAAAGCCCCTTCCAACCTCAAAGATGCCTGGGTCCTCCTGCTATTAAAAAAAACGAATCTCGATCCAGACCCTCCAACTAACTACAGAGCAATAACCACAGTACTGTTCTTGTTGAAAATCCTAGACAGTGCAGCTTACCTACAGATACAGAACTACCTCAAAGACAATAAGCTTCTCGGCCTTAGACTATCAGGTTTTAGACCCAGACATGGCACTGAAACAGCCTTGTTAGACCTAAAAACACAGATGGACGATCTAAAAAATAAAGGAAAGCTAGCACTCCTTCTCTTACTTGACCTCACAGCCGCCTTTGACCTGGTCAACCACAATGTCCTATGTAAACACTTATCCTAAGTGGCTCACTTTTCAGTAGAAGCAATAGCATGGATCCATTCCTTTGTGGACAACAGAATCATGAGAGTGTTCTCCCCAATGGCAGCAGCCGATCCTGCACCGACACATGTGGTGTACCGCAGGGCTCATGTGTTTCCCCTACGCCTTACAATATATTCACTAAGACCCTTTTCAATAACCTTGACCATTTGGGTGTCACCTACACAAATCATGCAGATGACACCCAAATACTCATCCCTATCTCTGGGGACTATGAAACAAACTACTAAATACATTATATCTAATCATCCAAGCTTAGATGGCCACACATGGCCTCTGCTTAAATGATGATGAGGCTGAGGTACTCCTCCTGGGTTCTCAGTCTAGATTAAACAAACTTGATAATCAATTTAAATCCTTTATTATCGATGGTATTAACATCATGTCCAAGGAATTCTCTGGGTGTCTATCTTGACTCCTTACTAACCCTGACTAGACAAGTGAATGCAACAGCCTCTGTGACAGCATATACATTCAAATTAATAAATAGCTGCAAACCTTTTTCTGTCGACTACAAGTCGCACTATCCTGGCCTGAGGGCTTATTTTATCTAAATCAGATTATTGTAATACACTTTTACTTAGGAACTAATAAATGCAATCTACAAAATATGCAAATTCTACAAAATAATCCACTCAGAACTGCCTTAAACATACCTGAAACACACCACATTTCGGCAGCGAGACGAAACGTACAGTGGCCATCAATAAAAGACAGAATTGCTTTTAAAACTTTAGCACTCACCCATAAATGACTAACAAACTCAGCTCCAGGATATCTGTTCTGTAAATTCTCAAGAAACCATTCGGACCGGCCCACCAGAACTCCTCAACTACTTTGTCTCAAGATTCAAATTACAGAAAGCGGGAGGGAGCAGCTTCCCTGTTTTAGCGGCAAAACTTTGGAACTCACTGCTTGTAGAATTGAGATCAGAACCATTGTTTCACTGCTTTAGGAACAATGTAAAAAATTGGTACACAATTCAGGAGGCGTGATAATTTCATCCATCACCCAGCTAACTGTATACACGTTAACCTACATATTCTGTGACACTCCTGTAATCATTCTTGTACTGTATACTTCACTTGCTTAGTTGGCTGTTCATGTTTACCATGTGCCGACATTCTTGGAATGCCTTATATGTATTGTATATATCCTCTTGCTTTATTGAATGTCATATTTACTTTGTGTAACCACTTGCTTTGCGCCCAGATACCTCAGGGTTAGGTGTGCAATATAAATAAATAAACTAAACTAAACTTAACGATGACAACAACTATAACATCATTTTTGACATCATCAATGGAATCACTAGTACAGACAATCTCACCGAAAAAGCTAGAGAGTTGCTACATTCAAAAAGTGTATTGCTGTATCTAAAATAGTGTGTATGGAGACAAATACAAAGTATGTGTGTAGCTCACAATAAAAATACTGTTAATTTACAACCATCATATTCTTACATACCTGAGCCAGACAGTATTGAATGAGTATTTACAGTGAACAGATGCTCTGGTGCCTTTATCACTCTGTCCTTAATGTGGTTTCTTTTGTGGAAGAATACATTCTGGCGAGGGTGTGAAAGCCCTAGCTTTTTATGTTTCGTATTTTAAAATGATGCAGCTAATTCTGTTTCTGGTTATAGTATGATGAATGATGAGAGCACACAATCATTAAAACCACACCAATTTGATATTATACAAGTGTCAACCGTGTGAGCCAAATTCATTGATGTCAAGGCGATGTATACTCATGGCTAACTTTGCTGTCTCGAATGCTCTTAGTGAGACAACAGCCAGGGTGCTGTCTTCCCCAGGAGGCAGGGTAACGCCTCGCTTGCAGCCACAGGAGCTCTCACCAGGAGATCTCCTGGGATACCTGCTTCAAATGGGCACTCAAATAACAAAGGCCAGCCTCACTCCAGGGTGCTGCACTACAGTAAGCCTTTAAAGTCAGCAGAAATGGGAAAGGGTGGGATTTGAGCAGCCAGTGAGGGAAAGGTGGACATGGAAAGGGGTTACTGAAAAGACTTGAGGGGACTATTTGTACTTCTGCCGTCTATATGGTAGGGTAAAGGCACAGAACACCCAAGCAAGGCTCTCAATTTGGTAGCAATGGACAAGCAGCCAGGCTTAAGTTTGCAGGAGGTGATGCCGGCAGATTCTTAAGTAAAGTGTTTCCCCAAAGCCCCCACAAATGAATGTGCACACGCTATTTTAGGTGATAACATAGCTTCTAAATAATAACACTTTGTACTTGGAATACTTATTCAAAGAATGGCAAATATATACACTCTACGTAGTACCACACATTCCTTAAATCTAGTAAGAAATGCACTAACTTCAGACAGTTTAAATAGACAGGTGGATTCTTAAGTGAGGTGTAACAGCATAGAAAAGGGAAGAAAGGCAGGTTAGTAGTGAACAGTGGCAGAGTATGTTCTTTTGGCTAGTAAGATCATTCTGAGTGAGGACCCCTCCACCTGGGCAACCGGTAATGGAAAAGTTAGGGAATAACTCATCCTGTCTTTTACAGCCCAGTTAAATAATGTTCAATAACCTTGTACTTTCTTTAATAGGTTCTACCGCCCCAAAGTACCTGAGAGGCCAAAGGAGAACAGGATCCAAAATGACTCTGGGACCCCTGGATGACTCCTGAAGCTAGAAGATGCTCTTCCTCGTGAGAGTACCTTTGTTTCCTTGATGGCAAAGTGGCAGAGTTTCTCAGTTTCACTCGACGATTCCCTCCAAGGATTGACCCCCTTTGGAAGAAGGAGCCATTGGGATGCTGAGTCAGACAATGAAAAGGAACCAAAATCTTTCTGAAGTGCAGCAGTTTTACTCTTTGCGATGCTCTCCACAAGTCCTGTGATGATGAAACTTGCTGTGGGCTACTTCATGGCTTGGCTGATGAGAGTAAGACCCCTGGGACCCTTTGGTGATATCTGGTGGCGACCGGTGCATAGGTCACTTTTGGTGTCAGGTTTTGGAATATTGCGGTTTTCTGACTTTTAGTGCTGCAGCCGCAGCACAGACCTCTGGATGGCTTCTGGAAACCTGGACTCGACCACTGGAGTGGACCTTGGACCCTCACCAAGTCTGGTCCCTTGGGACATCTTCGTTAGCTTTTGAGGGTGAGAAACCCACCAACAGTCCTTCCTTGTAACTCAGCCACTCTGGACGCTCTGCGTGGGAAGAAGTGGTCAGTGATGATGGTGAGGATGTCCCTTGAAATGTTCTTAGGCAGTTTGGAAAATTCGTAGCTCTGGGTGTCCAGCAGCACTATGCAGGGTAACCCCTCTTCTGGGTGGTAGGCAGCAACGGCTTCCAGTGGTCACAAAACACACCTCTGAACCCTGGGTGACAGCAATGAACTTCTTTGACTCAAAATGTCCGGGCACTTCTCTTCAGGACTCACAAAGACCCCTTCTCTGGATGGAAGGCACACAGGACTGGCTTCCAGTGCACTTTGGATGAAGAACAGCACGTTGACGATGGTCCCTTGTAGCTCGGGTAGAGGTCTCCTTTGCAGGTCCTCTCTAGATCAGTCCTTGTGAGACCCAACAACTTTCAGATTACAGTGAAGAAATGTAGCAGCAGACTTCTCCTCCAACTGGGCTTCAAGGAACAGCTTCTTCTTGTTTGAGCTTCGACTTCAGCTTCTGAAGAAATTGGTAAGTTAGAGTTCTCCAGATATACACATCTGTTCCCCATTCACTCTGGCTGAACCAGGCTCAGTCAGCCAATCACACAGAAGGGCATTCATGCAGGCTGGCAGCCAATCAGGCACACAGACATTCAGGCCATTCACTCCACCCAGGTATCAATAACAAAGAATGTGGATTGGGAAAAGTACCCAGCCTTTCAGCACACTACACTGCATTCATGTTAGTTTCAGTCAGGGCTGTCTCATTCATTGTGTCACACACACACACAGAAACCAGACACCCACAACACAGATTGTGAGTTGACTCCCAACTCCATTCATAAAGGTCCCACTTCTAGGGTGTACCCACAACACATAGCCCCTGGGCAAGCCCCAGTTGGTCTGACAGGAGGAAGACCCAGAGCCATATATGATATTTCCTCCCAGAGCCAGTCAGGGGGAAAGGGAACAACAGAGACATATATGCTGTTTCCAGCCAACAGTCATTCAGGAGGAAGGGACAGAGACAGGGCGTCCCAGGACTTTGGGAAACAGGGTAAAAGGCAATAGAAACCAAGAGGCCACATTGGCCATCTTGCCTTTGTGTACAAATCCATTGATTCCTATGGCAGGGCCTTGGTATCCCAAAAATGGAGAACACTCAGAGCCACTGCCAAGTCAGCATGTAGCTGCCACCAGTCCATACCGTGCTCTTTGTGCTCAAAAACGCACATAAGAGGTACAATGGTGTACCCCCACTCATGGGTGCCATAGGGATATCCCATGGGTGTTGTTCACTAAAAGATGAAATTAAGAGCTGCACTGACAGAGGTCCAGGCTGGACCTTAGTGGCAGGAACGATAAGGAAATCACATACAAAGAATTGGTAGGACAAGGAGTAGGAAGCCCTGTCCCTCCATAAGGCATTTCCTGCATTACAGTTACACCATGGTGTCTTTCTGTTGGGACGCTCTCCCTCCCTGTTCCCGCCTTTTTCTGCAGGGCAAGTCGCTGGTGGTATGATGTTATAAGGCAGGGATCACGGGGATAGCACCACTTACGGCTGGCTTGTTTTTGTCCAATCCCCAAGGACAACTTGCTTTCATAAGAAAGTTACCTCCCACTCCTTACTTGATTTATCTCTGGACTTTCAAGGAGGCAAGAAGAACTCACTGGATCTCTCTTAGGAATGTAGTCCATTTCAAGTCCTTCAACAGGTAGGAGAAGATACAACGCATCTGAAAGATGTATACCCCCTAACTATGGAGAAACACAAGAATTGAGTGTTGTTTAGTAAGGAGATCAATCCACTTGTAAAAACAATTAGTACTGACCCTAAAAGAAGCACACCATATCCCTATCGGAGGGTGCTATCCCTAGTTCAGGGGTGGTGCACCGCCTATCTAAACGGAAAGAGTATAAACACTGTCCATCAGCAAGGAATACTGCTATCAAAATAAAATTTAAAAAAACACTCAGTAGCCCGAAAAAGGGAACCCCGTTGGAATCTCCCATTATCGCACTCTCAACATTCCATAGGGGAGATTTACTGTGATAATACATCTTTGAATTCATCCACAGAACAATATGTGTAACAGGGGATGTTAGTGCTACATGTGGTTAAAACTCCAAAGAGGGAGAGAAGATCCAAGAATGTGGGGCTCAGTGTACCAGCCGCAAGGGCTGGATACCAGTTAAAAGGAGGTATCCCAACTGCTCAAAGAATATCATGGCAGGAGTGGGTCAACCAGTTTCGATGACGTGAATTGTGACGGTCATCATCTTCAGGACCTGAGGGTCTGGAGTTCCAGGAGGAACTGGATTCTTCACAAGGAAAGCACCAATATGACCAGTTTAAAACTGTCAAACCACTTAAGACAAAGAATAAGGTACTTTCAAGAGGACCTGTCCCACTTGTCCTCTGTTGGGACCATAATGACTCATTGGTCCCCTTTTCACTCTGTTTCTTGAAAGACATATCCTTTGAACAGTGACATTGCTTCAATTATTTGCCTGATTACACCTGTTCAACTATCCAGATATATATAGAGTGCTATTCTATGCAGTTTGCATTTTCTGTGTCCTTAGATGGCAGGGTTTTTTCTTGTGTGTTTTAGATAGTTATTTGTTTTTTTATTTTTTTATAAAATGTCTATACTTTACAGCAGCTTGATTGGATATTATTTTATTTTGTAAAGTTTGTAATATTGCTATTTGTTTTTCTAATTGTATCACTTAGTACCCCTCTTGACAGAATAGCGTGAGCTCAGCCCATGTTACCACAAAAAGCAAAGGAGGTATACCATTCGAGCATTGTCTGTTTTACGTTTATTATTGGGATCACGGCTGGTTTAGCAGTATTGTTTGACTGCGTAGGTGGTTTAACCACCACTAATTCTTGTAGGAGTCATTTCATCACACTTTACGTGACATCCAGTCTAGTAGGTTGGATTCTCAAAGTAGTAATTTCAGCTTTCATGTTATGCTGACAAGCACTCTGTATGGATGCTGTTCAAATGACATTTTAATCTTTTAGGACTTAATAAAGAGCTAAGCAGAGATTGTGAGCAGTGGGACTATGATTATGCAGCAGTTATGATACGCTTAGTAACATATAACAAAGTTTCCCAAATCTCTATCATTTTAATATCACAGCCATCTTGCTTTCAATGCACCCAAGCAAAGGGTATGCTCTAAGCATGTCAGAAGATAACGTTACTGGAGGTGTGCATTAAAGGCCAGTCATGGGGATATACTTACATGTATGAGGACACATATTTATCAGGAAAAGTGTAGATAATGTACAGTATTTCCCAACATTTACAGAAAAAAGTAGCATCAGCACAAACCACTTACTAAAGTAATTCTAGCATTATTTAAAATGCTGTGCAATATTTGTAGACGTTCTATTAAGGATGCATGACAACAATGACAAGGTATAGCACATCGATGGTACTATGCCCTTATGTCTCGAAATAGAGGTTGAGAATTGTTCACTTGCTGGTGTTGCCAGTGTTGTCATCTGTGATGACATCATTGTGTTATAGAGTCCAGTGATGTCATTAATTTTGTCCTAAGTGATGTTATATGTAATGTCAAAAGTGTGCCTATGGGGTGCGCAATGGGAAGCTCATAGTTAAGGTTACATAACTTTCAACAGATACCAAACGTCACGTTTTATGTTATGCTCAACCAGCACCTTAACGTCAGTTGAACTAAAGTTTTATCATTCAATGTTAAGGTTTTCTTGCGTTAGCTAGGGCTTTTGCACTGGAGCTCAAGGGTTTTGTAATGTCATATGACTACGCATTAGTAGCTGTACCCCTTCTCATGTAAAAGAGGGTAGACTGCTAGTTCTTGAAAGATATTTATTTTCTTGCTGAGCTACGCAACATGGAGTACTAACCTACTATCACTCATAACACACCTTCACTCACATTTATTTTGTCCCTCTACACATGGCAATACATTTTGCTCTGCCCTACGTACACATCCCAACTTTAAAATGTAAAGTTGCCACTGTTACAGAATTTCAATTTGTATGCATAGCGATAAAATCCCTTTTCTGTTAATCTGCGGGCTACTATGACTCTTTTGTGAAATGTGCCCAAAGATGCATTCTCTTTAACTTTTGACACTTCTTTTAGAAACCATGCTATCCATCATTGTCATTTAGCACATAATATCCATCATTAAAAAGTTGGAAATGAACATCTCTGTCTTTTCTTAAACTGGGCGACATATATAGGGAAATGGTTTTAGCTTTTCTGGCTACATACAGGACGGGTCCATTTTGTAACAGTGTCATGTATTTGACTCTGTCTATGGGGGGGGGGGTCAAGGACCCCGCTCAACCTGGTGTAATGCAACCAACCAGGTCAATGCTAGAGCCAGAGCTACTCCAGAGGCGATATGGGGGAGTTGAGGGGCACCCTTTTCCCTGACTGCCCAATATGCATGAATCTGCACATGATTTTTGTGGGTACCTCTGTCTTTGTTCTGATGCCGATCAGCCCCTGTCCTGTCCTGTCCTGGCCTCTCTTTTAGGTCTTTCATATAGTTCCTGTGAGACTACAGTGACCAGCATGCACCAGACGCTGCAGATCTCTGGGATGGATCATAGTTTCTTGGAAGCAGCACCAGCTGGAAACACATTTATGTATCATAATGCTCCTTAGTCCAACAGACAAGACCCAGCCTAGAACAGGAGGAATTGTCTGATTTTCTAAATGGAAATGGACTAGGCTTCTCCATTTAGAAGGCAAATGGGAGCCCAAATGCCTAACTGTCTATTTGGGAGCAGTGGGGTTGCAGCTGCAGAACTCGAACCAGCATGGAACGTGACTCTATAGAAATCCACCAGGGTCAGTTGACAGTGAGAGGTGTATGGGTGAGGACAGGGAGGAAGTGAAGGAGGACCAAAATACCAGACAGCAATGTGCTGCAGCAGGAGGATGACTTGGAGGAGTCTTTAGAGTGTTCCCAGAGAGAAAGAGGAGGTATATTGTTGTGGTGGGAGAGGGATCCCATTGGGTGTGAGTAGGAGAGGGGTGCAAGGTAGTTCTGGAGATAGAGTAGGTGGCAGGTTGGGAGTAGGAGAGAGAGAGTTTATGGATGAGACATAGAGAGATGGAAGTGAGAGGCAGAAGGAGAGATAGAGTAGAGGCAGGGTAAGGGTTGCGCGATGTGAGATTTGTAGGGAAGCGGAGGAGATCAAGAGGGAGACATGGAGTGTGGAGACAGGATAAGGCTGAGAGAGGGTAAAGACAAAGAGACAGTGGGCCTCATCACAAGTTGGGCGGTATCCCAGCAGCAAAGTCGGCGCATTCACCTCCAGCTCAGGGATGTATTAATTGTTTTAAATGTTTATTTTAATCCTCAAACAGCCGCCTTAACAGATTTTCTTGCAGTGATCACTAATGCATTTGAAGATTATGTTCTCCTGCCCAATGTTTGTTTTATAGTTTTGGGTGATTTTAATTCAGTGTGTTTATATTTCAAGTGGTATTGCTTGTGATCCTCTAGTTGGTTCTCTCAACCTGCTAGAGTTCGAGGGCTACTGTTTCGAGAATGTTTTGATATTTTTGATCTTGTCCCCCTAAATGGTAATTTTGGTGATGATGGTCCGCCCAGGTCTACTTGGGCGAGTGGGCATTCTAGATCTACTCTAGACTTTGTGTTTGTGTCCTCGTCCCTCTTTTCCTCCATTGACAATTTGTATGTTGAGCCTGACGTTGCTAGTGATCATGCTCGTCTTAATGCTGGCTTTGGGGTTATTAACATACCTGCGTGGTATTTGCTTTCTGATGCTTTGACAATTGATCCGCAAAACTATGCCGTTATATGGACACCCAAGTACTCCCACAGATTTAATACCTGTATTGACCAGGATTTACTGTAGGGTCTTTTCGTGGACATGTGTCCACGGTCATACCCGCATTATCTTCAGTGCACACGTATTGCTTTGATACCGGCTTCAAACCTTACAAGGCTGATTTTCCCCACAGCCTTAAGACATGGGGCTAATGCAGAGGTTTGTGACAAGAAGAGAAAATTGAGAGGTAATATCAGGAAAACATTAAAAACAGGCCTTAATGTAGAACAAACAATTGCTAAACTTAAATTGTCTGTTAGGAATTGGATAAAAGGACATCGATCGATGCGGATGCAGAAGCGATGCTTAGAGCTCTCTCATCCCATCAGACGGCCAATTTTTGGAGCCTAATTTGAGGGGGGGGCTGTAGCTTTCATTGCAGCATCAGTCTATCCTTGGACAGGTGTGGGAGGAGTACTTCAAAGAGTTGTATGCCATTGATGGCACCAGAAAAGGAGGGCCTGACTATATATTCTGTTTTTTCCTGGTGCACAGATGCTTGTGACCTGTTAGATATTGATTTAGCAGGCATTTTGCTGGCCATAAAGAAGGCCAAGTCTTCAAATGCTTCTGGTCATGATGGTACAACTAATTTAACCCTTAAATTCAAACTGCTATTATGGGCTGTGGTCTTATTACAGCTGTACCACAATGTGGTAGAGTGGAATGTGTGTCCTGAGACATGGAGAGAAGCCATCATTGTTGAAATATACAAAAAGGGGGACAAGGCAAATCCGGAATTTCCACACAAAGACTTTGAGATTAAGGCAAAGCTTGACAAGCGGGGTAGGGGTGGGGGGGCTATTCAGGGTGGATTTTGGTTGACCGTGGTATACGACAAGGAAATGTTCTTGCTCCTTTTTTGTCAATTTGTATATTTTGGGTATCAGGACTGCATTGGAAGGTTCAGGGGTCAATGGATTGGGTCATATTACAATAGAATATCTTCTTTATGCATATGACCTTGTTTTAATTGATTACACGGCAGTAGGACTTCAGAGGTCTCTGTTGAGAGCCCTTAACATTTTTAGGGAATTGGACCTGGAGATTAGTGTTCCAAAATCAAAGATTCTGATCTTCAGTCGTAAAAAGGGTGTCTCTGGGAGAGTTAATTTTATGTGGCACATTGAGGGCAGGAGGCTATAGGTGGTATCTGAGCTTAAATACTTGGGAGTCACCATTAGCTCCAAGCGCTCAAAGTTGCTGTTGTCTAGTGAAATAAGACTAAACACATTTAAAGCGGTGGCTCAACTCTGTGTATTAGATAGAAAATACAGTAGTTTTTCTTTGACCCCTGCACCAAAATTATAAAATCAGGTGATTGTCCCGAAATTGACTTATGGGGTGTAAATTAAGGACGCTAAAATAGCTTGGGACAAGGAAGAGGCATTTATGTGGAAACGCTTTTTGTAACTTCCGGGTGGCACCCCATTCGCTGCGATGAAGCACATTTTGGGCATGACTTAATTAAGTTCCAAGTTAGAATGGAAAAGAATATTGCACTCTATCATGTTCCCTCCTGCATTCACGTTGTTTAATGAACTCAATGTCTTCTTTATCGAGGGAAACTGTATGGTTTTTGATCATCGGGTGAATTTTGTTTTGTTGATGCTGGCTGATAAACCTATTTATGTTGGGGAGTTGAATTGTAATTCAGGGAAAGTAAAGAAGGTGCTTTTTGAGACCGACTGGATTCAAAATAGGGATAAGCTTGCGTTATATAAGATATTTTCTCAATGGATATTAAACCTTACAACGTTTTACAGAAATGTTTGTTTAAACACGCCATTTCTTAGAACGTTCTGGCTACGCATTAAATTGAATCTTTTAATAACAAATGATGTTATAGGCAATCGCTTTGGGGTACCGCAATTTGATTGTGTATGTTGTTGCTGCAAGTTGGAAGTGAAACCTTGAAACATCTACTTGTCGACTGCTCACTCTTATCAGGTCTTCGGGAAGAGAATTTTAAAGGATATTTTAGTACTTGCTGATTTTTAACTTGTTATGATTTGTGGTGGAATGTGCTGAATAATCCAAATTAAAAGCTGTTAATAATAATAATAATAATAATAATAATAATAATAATAATAATAATAGTAGTATTTAATGTGTTACAGTCTACAAGTAAACTTTTCACATTATATAAATACAGAATAAATCCAATCATAATTTCATCAAATATAATATCAAAATTAAAAAGAAATATATCATGTGAAAAGACATAGATTATAGTTTTTACAATATTTAAACAATTAATCCATAAAACAATCATTCAACTAATCAATAGCATCTGTACATATATATAACAATCTCAACCTAGCCACTCTATAATGTGTTGATACATCTCTCTAATTCATCATCACCAGGAGGCATTTATTCACAGTTCCCCCAGGGCTCACTAGTTCCTTACCATATAATTAAGGATAGGCATACAGTTCTAATTCTAAATGGTTATTCCCACAATCCTCTCTATCTTCTGCCAAACATTATACATTGAAATATACAGTTTCATATTCCTTGTATTGATACACTGTAACCAAAGTCTTTTATCGAATCGAGATTATGCCCATAGCTACCATATGATCTATGAAATATTTCGATCAACTTAGGGCATTCTGATAGTAAATGTTTAGCAGTTTCGATGGCTTCACTGTTCTTACATATCGACACCATCGTTCGGCCCATGGTATGTGCATTACAGTCCCAGTGACTGACAATACAGGCAAGTGATTCAATTGCAAAAGCAGGATAAAGCGTCTAAGTCTAGGAGACGGGGAATGATTTAAATACAACTGCGGCTTCTTAAACGTATATAGTATGTGGGGCCCTGATTGATACTTTTTTAAACTATTCAGATAGGAATACTTTTCGAGCCAGTACCACAACTATATACGCTTAATTAATGCGCATTTTATTTTGTTAATATATTTTATCTCTGAGTCCGACATATCTCCTCGAAAAACGTTTTTTCAGCACAATGGATTTGAATGACATAAGGCCTAGTTCCAGCCTAATTATAGTAACTGGGATACAATCCGGGAGACCTGAGATTTTCCTCAAATAATTTGCCCTAGATGAGCTGTAACCACCTTAAATCAATCGATAGGAGTGATTCCAGTCCATATGTTATCACTGGGGCCAATACCTGGGTACAGAGATGACGGGCACCTCAGATGGTATATCCCCCATAATCAATGGTAAAACGATATACCATATCAGTGCTCAACTGAATTCAATTTCTTTTCTGATATAGGCAAATCAGACCTCCTTTCTGAAGAAGCCAATCCAGGACATTTATTGGCTGTAGACAAATTCGTCTCCCGATCTTCTCGAACCTGGGGCGACACAGATTCAGTACTTCCTTCTCCTAGGGATACATTATCTTTGTCTGTTATGAGCCATCTAGTAAGACAGCCCACACCCTTAGATGTACTTTTTCTAGCTCTTGCTGCTCTTTTCTTTGACATTTTGCTAAGTTTTATTTGATTAGCTGTTTCAGGGATTGGGGAAGCAACAGGACAAAGTGCGCATATTCATAGCCTCCCTCCTTGCCAGTCTACATTGCTTCCTGGAGTAATAAACTACAGAGTCAACCCCAATATTCTTTTCGGGCTCAGGAACTACAGAAGGCTCTTCCAGAATTCGAAATGCTGGTGACAAATCACCCTCAGCCGCCTCTTTGGTGTAATTATTTTGATAATTTAATACGGCAGTATGTCTTGTATTGTCCATAATCTGGCCACACATTTTTAACAAGATCTTCATAGCAAACTGCATTGCAGCCATTGATGACTGTAATTCTGCTAACTCTGTATTACATGGCAATGAGTCTTCACTGCCCACTGTTGTATTTGCTGCAACCGCTCCAGTCATACTTATGGCCAGATTCGGTGAAGCAGATAGTCTAGCTGAATAGGGGGGGTCAGGGGTGTTGCTAGGTCTGGAAAAGATCCGGGGCTATGCTAATGTCAGGACTGCCGGGACTCGGGGCTAGGTAACCTTTTGGTTGTAGCCCCTGAGATTCTATCCGGGGCTACAACCAAAAGACCCGGGGCTCTAGCCCCTTAAGCACCCCCTTAGCAACACCTCTGGG
This sequence comes from Ambystoma mexicanum, assembly GCF_040938575.1. Classification (NCBI taxonomy): domain Eukaryota; kingdom Metazoa; phylum Chordata; class Amphibia; order Caudata; family Ambystomatidae; genus Ambystoma; species Ambystoma mexicanum. The sequence continues at coordinate 1,215,986,996 of NC_090924.1, forward strand.
GGGGTGCATGGACGTGTGTTTCTGCATTAGTTTCTTGATTATCCTGTAAGGGATCTGAGGTTTTCATTGGGACCGGCGTCATTGTCTTTTACATCTTGAAGCAAAGATCTATTAGTGAATTGTTGTCAATATCCCCAAAGGTTGTTTCCTCTTGGGGATTGCTGCCATTGTGTCCCAGCGGCTCTATTTCCTCCAATACTGTGGAGTATATAGTAGGCTGAGCGTTTGTTGGAAAAAAGGATGTTTTTGCACCTTTTTGCATTTGCTCTTTCGCTTTCCTTTACTGTTTTCGGAGGTTGTATTTGGGCTGAACATTCTTCTTGTTGGTCGGCATTCAGCAGGAAAGTTAGGCAGTAAATATGATATAGTCTACGTTATCTCTCCTGGGTCACTATCAAACTATGAGTGATCCACCTCTTAGCAAAGTTAGTTCGCCACAGGATTTATAACCACCAGCAGAGCTCCGCTCCGTAGATAAAAGAGGAAAAGGAGACCAGTTAATAACTCTTAGCTACTATGGCAGAATTCAAACAATACACTGACAGAAGTTCATCGGTGTCCTTCATTGGCGCTTCTTGGATTCACAGTGTGTGTTAAGGTTATTAAAATGATTCTCTGATTTTCAAGTAAAGATGCACAGCGCCATTCGGTGCCCTCAAGTTCACATAGAATGCACAGTAAATCTGCCTTCTCAAGTAATGCCTGGATCACGATGATTTCAATTCATAAGCCCGTAATCACACCAACATGGCAAGTGAACACTTCCAGTGCAGTTTGTAGGTCACCACTTAGGTAGGCTGAGTCATATAAAGTAGCAAATAGGCTTTTCCTTCAAAATCTTAAACGGGTAGTAAGAAAGTGCTTCTTCATAAAGTGCGACTGGAGTCAAGGGATACCCTCGCAGTCTCCCGGTCGCTAGCTGGATGTATTGAAGTTCCCGTATTAGTGTTTGAGGCTACTTCCTCTTGAGGATTTTAGGCGACTGGTAGGAAAGCACCACAGTGTGATATGCGACCGGGATCAAAGGTTAACCCTGCAGTCTCCCGGTCGCTACAGCAAAGTACCTTATGATTCCAGTATGTAGGTTCAGAGCTGATTAAATAACCATTATCAACATAGGCGGATGCTTTACTTTGCTGTATGGGTATAGCTACTGAAGCTCTTCATTCATTCGTTAACACACTTACAGCCTTGCAGCCTGCACAGACTGCAATGACTGCCAGACTCTGCTGCCAGACTCTGCTTGCTGCGACCGCACTGTGGGTCTGTAGATGTAGCTGATACACAGTAAGACACACCTCCAGCAAAGTCAATGAAAAGGAAAGGCAGACTCTGCAATGACTGCCAGACTTTGCTGCCGGACTCCGCTTGCCGCGCTCTGCGCTGTGGGTCTGTAGATGTAGCTGAGGCACAGTTAATGTATAACATTTTTTAAGCTGCTTTTATCTTTATATGGAATGTCCTTGTTTTAGTTGTGTGTTACTTGTTATGAAATGTCACAAAATAAATAAGTTAACAAAAATGCACAAAAAAACGGAAAACCTATTGGATTTGCCTTGTGATTCATATAGAACCTTGTGACAGCGTTTAAGCATAGCTACATCTTTTGTTCCTCCTCCCCACATCTTTTCTTTCTGACCTTGAACGGAAAACAACGCCATTCTTTTTTATATACACATTATATACATACACCACGATTCCCCACTAAAACACCAATGTACACCGAACAGATCCAAATGTTTTCTCTATCATATTTGAAATCCATTGCCATTTCAAATGACCCATACCATGTTGGTTGTGATTGTGCCTTTCTTCATTTGTATAAATTCAAACTAGTCCAATGTTTCCTTCTCTCGGCTAGTTGCCCGGCCCAATTCATTGTAATTAATTAATACGTTGCCCGGCCCATTCTTTTAATTATATTTAGAAAGAAATCCCACATTCTATTTGTAATTAAAATATGAATCATTCACCCTCTAAGCTCTCCCTTGATTACAATTGTCAATTGTAATTCTTTATCTCTATTTGTTTACTTACTTTTTGAATGACGTTTCGCTGTATTCAAACACAGCTCAGGAACCCCCACACACCATTTTCAGCATGCACGTGAAAATCATTGACATGTTTCTTCTCTTGCATTGATGACAAACATCATGATTTTTAAATGCCAGATTTGCACAACTCAAAAGCCTCCACTCCAGCAATGCATCTTGAAAAACAACTTGTGTCAAATGTGTCTCTGCACAGCCACTACCAAAATAAACCAAACCTTTGCAATGATGATCCGTGGTCCCTTCTCTGCCCAAAATAAGGCATACGCAATCTCTTTATGCATTCCTATGTACGGCGCCGAGGGCATTAAGATGTTTTCTCAACCTTAAGTGAAACGCACAGCTTTTCCAAATGACACATAATGAATAGAAATAATGACTGTGAGTGCACATTGCGACCTATGCACACATGCACACATGCACACATGCACATTGTTCCTATTTTTCCTTCTCTTTGACATATTTTCTACCCCCATTTCACCTCAATCCCTTTCGCACACCAAACATGTTTTTCTAATTATGTTTAGAAAATAATCCCCATTTAAAAAAAATGCAGGAATACTTTTAAAATATAATTAAAATATTCATTAATGACCCACTAAGATCACCATTTATTCCAATTTCTCAACTTTCATTATTTTCCTTTTCTAATGCTTTTTCCATCCCACTCGTAAAACATAGTAATGTCTCATTGCTATGTCGAAAATATGTCAGAATAAAAACATGATTCTTCTGTCATCAACAAACTCCAGACCTTCACTACTACACCCCACTTTCCATCGCTACACCCTCACTAACTTCAATCATATTTCAGTCACCCATCACTTAGCTCTTTAGACGCATATGTAGAAAAACTAGCGGATTTTCAAAACTGATCACTCCTGCAATGCATCATGGCAGGTGTATCTATGATTTCAGATGCCAAGGGCACCCCACTCACCAACATATTATTTAAAATAATAACGTATTGATGAATGGGGTGCCCTTGACATGAGTACTGGAGAGAGTTTCCCCAAACCAACAAAAGGAAGGCACCCCTTCACTTGCTAAAGCTTTTGAAAGAAACCTGGCAAAGATCCATCCAGCGGTGTAGCCTTGACATCTGTCTAACAATTGCAAATATTATCATATACAATGTCCACAGTAGTGCCATTTGTGAAGTCATCAGTTTGCTTATGGGTTTCACACTCAGGGGCTGATAGTAGTAATAATTTGGCACCTTATCGTCACCTCACTAACGTTTCTTCCCCGAATTTCAAGTGCACTGTTGTATTGAGTTTGTTTTATTATTAGTGTACAACAACCATAGTCTTGGCTTTTTATACAATTAAATAAATATCTTGCTAACAGCACTTCTGTATACAATAAAACAACAATTCCTTACTTACATCAAATACATCAGCAATATCATTAAAACCTAGAAAACAAGCCATTAATCTCATATGTATAGTGGCATAATAGTAGAATCTATTATAAATGAACTTTCTACTGTCATTATCTTATTCCGTAATATGAATTTGGATTCTTCGGCCATGTTTGGTGTATGGTAGTCAGGAAAACATGTCATTCTCAGTGCATTCATTCCAGCGTATGATAGCAGAAAGTGTTTAAAATGTGTATACTCCCTAAAGTGCACAGTCAGCAATCTGTACCACCGATGGGAGTTTTGTTCCAGCCACCTATAATCTATAAAGTGGGTAAAGTGAGTAATCTATTGAACTTGAGAAGTAGATGGTTTCTTCTGGAGCCCCAGTTAGGGTATTCCAGCAAATATTTAGGAGTATCACCCAAATCTGGTAGATCGGGGATAGATTCTCCCAATGGCAATATAGTGCCAAGATCGACTTGTTCTGTTTGTATATCAGTTGAGAAATAATTGTTTTCAATTCTATTTAAGTTGATTTATCCATATTAGCCCAAACAATGACCTTAAGATATTTAGCCCATATGCTACATCTTTACATAGGCAATGCATGGTAGTGGTGGGTCTGAACCCCTTTTGCAAAGGAGCAGATGGGCTAAACAACAGTGGTGTGGAAGGTGGCCCAGGGCAGTGCTTGTTCTTAATTTCTTAATTTGTTTGTTCCCTGACATTTCTGCCCCATAAAGTATAATAGGTGCAATCTTTAGTTTGTAAAACTCTAGAAGTTGCTGGAGAGTGTATCCACAGAGGTTATGCTTAAATAGCTTTGAGATGTTGTATGATATTGTTGTTTTTCATCTCTATGCAATCTTTCCAGGTCCACTTGTTGTAAAAAAGACTCCTAAATATTTATATTTATCAATCACTTCAAGTTTCTGATTATCTATATGCCATGTGCTCTTTTCAGTTTTGGTAGATTCATTAAATACCATAATTTTGGTTTTCGTCAGTTGTTTGCTTTTGTAGGCCAAATGGTGTCTGATTCATAATATTATATTATAGGCATATCCTAGCCATTGGATTTTAAGTTGGACAATATTTGGAGGATATGCGTCTTCGTTAGCAATGGCATTAGACATTTCTGCCAAATGAAAATTAAAAGGGGTCAGAGCGAGGATGCATCCTTGTTTTAGCCAATTGTTGTATGGATTGAATCACACAGACTCGGAGGATAGCTTAACGGAAAAGGTTCGATCTCCGGGTCCGCGCTTAGAAACCTCTGGGTCTTTAAGCACGTTATAAATACGCAACTAAGACAAATAAAAAATAAAAAAATTACGCAACTGAAAAAACGAACAATTCCTGTAACAGCGCCTCGATGCCTGTGGGCTGTGTGAGCGCTTTAAAAATGCTAAATAAATAAGATGGCCCCATATTTCCAGTCACACTGAAACAGTTGTATTGTTATGCAGCACAATAATCATAGCTAACAGGCCCACAAGAATCCACCAGTGCTGTAATTTAGTCACTACTGTGCCAACAGTGATGCTTAGAACCAAATGGGCAGCATACACCGGAGCACTGTAAGAAAGCTTGGCTTTTTCCATAATTAGTATCCGGCGTGGGACAATGAGATTGTAACATGCAATCTCATTGGCCCTCACCCGGGCTTTGCCCGACTGGGAATCCCTCTCCCCACAACGTTCCTTCCTTCTCCAGCGGGGGAGTGTGGCAGCTACTCAGCCAATGAGGAAGCTCGGATGGGGTAATCCCCACTCCGAGCCAGCACACGACGAGAGGCTGCCATCTTCTCCTGCTGGGGATATTTACAACACGTAGTCCCTTCTCTCCTTTCCATGGCAGCCATTTTTTTTGTTTACATGTTTCCCTATTTTTTGAATAGCCGTAAGTAGTCCCTTCTCCCTTTCCATGGTGGCCATTTTGTTTGTTTACTTTTTCTCATTCGTTTTCAATGGCCGCCATGGAAAGGGAAAACAGACTTTGTTTTCCCTTGCCCGGTGGACATTGTTTTACATTTTATTTTTCTGTTTCAAAACGCTGGATTGTTTTGGAACCTTAAGTGCTAATGCCGCCTGCTGTTTGGTCCTATTGCTCAATTGTAGGCTTTTCCAAAAGGCAAGCTCACACAGGAGGACACATGCACGGGTGTCGAGCATTGGTTGTATTTTATAACTAGATGGGTTGGTTTTAACCCACGCTTAAACACACGAGGGACAATGCTGTCTCTCCAACTATGTGGAACCGTGCCTGTCAAACATGTTGCATTGAAATGTAAATGTAAAATGTGACTCCACACTCGAAAGCCCCTTTTGAGCACGGCATTACAAGGTCCATCTGGACCAAGAGCAGTAGGATTCCTTAAATTCTTTAGTCCACCCTCAATGTCTGCCACAGTACCAGAATATTGCCACTTCTCCAAAATTGTGTCATTGCCTAGAGTTGAGGCAATATACTTTTCCCAGCAGTGCTTTGATTCACGTACATTTAATATGGAAGCCTTGTTATCGCCTTACCCTGTTTTTGAAAAAAGCTTAGACATATTATTTTTAATATATCAACCATTTCTTGCTAGTTTTTGAGTAGTTTGAGATGTTTTTTTATAATTTTTCAGCCAATTAATACATTTATTTTTTATATTTGTACCTGCAGTTATTAGTTGTTCTTTTGTCATATTGTTGTTGTTTATGTGCCTGATATCTTTGCGTAAATGCCTTTTTTTTGGGGACATTTGAGTCAAATTCTCGTTTATGTAATCTGTTTTGCTCAGGATGTTTGTCATATTTTTGTTCATATTTCCCAAAGTGGGTATAAGGGGTTTGATACATTCCATATAACTATTGATGTAAGACTCAATATTTATACTATGCTACTAATTTCTGAGCAGTGCATGTCCTATGTCATTCACCAGAGTGTTAATGGTATGAAGATTCTCTCAGCCCCATTTAAAACGATATGCTGACTGATTGATCTCAATCTCCTCAGTTCTATCACAAATTAGTTCATGCTCACAGGCCAGATAATAGTAATGTGATAGCAATCACTATCAACCCTGGCATCAATGCTCATACTGCTAATATATCAGAAGGCAGAACCACTAATAAGTATGTTATCTAGTATACTAGCAGAGGAGCCTAGAACTCTAGTATGGTTTCCAGTAGAGTCACCAACTACATGCCTGTTGGTCATGCTTAGACCTAAGGGAACTAGTGTTCTATACCACTCCCTGCCCTTATTGTTATTTTCAGTTTGTTTCTAATGTACCTTAAGGTATTTACCATACCACCACTACCATACTGCAACCACTTCTGGGCATTATTTAGATCTAGAAGAGCTCTGTGCGCAGAGCGAGAGCAGGACACCACTTTCTGGTGCTTCCTGCTCTCCCCACCTCAGATCCACACTCACCAGACGTAACTCCTTAGGCTACCCTTTTTTCCTTTCTGTGCTAGTTTGAATATTGTATTTCGGCCATCAAAACTATTAAAGTCAGCCGACCAGGTTTATTGTAGGGCAATGCTGTCTATGCAGTGAAAATAATCAATTAATTCCCCATGGTTAGTGTAGTGTGCGTGTTCCCTATTTTTCAGGTAGTAATTTTTAGTACTTGTACTTTAACACCATAGTTAGGTTCTTACCTTTGGGTTAGTTGGTAGAATAGAAAAGAGCCAGGTCTATTCCTTGTACTCAAGAGCATTATTATGTGTTTGTGAATCTGCTTTTAATATCTGTACCACTCTACTACCTTCCAATGAAACTTTTACAGCCATTCAGGGGCCATATTACAGAAACTTTGCACTGGTGCAAGTGCAAGGTTTGAACGGTATTAGCACTAGGGCAAAGTTTGCACTATTTTTAAAAACACTGGGACACATTAGAAAACCATTGCACCTCGACAAATGTAAAAGTAAAAGCACGCCCCTGGAGTCAAATTACTGGAGCTTTGCACTGGTACAAGTGTAAAGTTTGCATGGTATTAGCACTAGGGCAAAGTTTGCCCTATTTAAAAAAAACACTGGGACACATTAAAAAACTATTGCACCTCGACAAGTGCAGTTTGGCATATTAAAAGCACCATGGCAAAAATTGCCCTAGTGCTAAAAAGATACATTTTTTATGCATTTTTGTATCAGGGCAAAGTTTGCCCTAGTGCTAATACCATTCCGTATTAGCACTAGGGCAAACTTTGCCCTGGTGCAAAAAAGTAGTGAAAATGCATCTTTTTTGCACTAGGGCCATTTTTGCCATGGTGCTTTTAATATGCCAAACTGCACTTGTCGAGGTGCAATAGTTTTTTAATGTGTCCCAGTGTTTTTTTTAAATAGGGCAAACTTTGCCCTAGTGCTAATACCATGCAAACTTTACACTTGTACCAGTGCAAAGCTCCAGTAATTTGACTCCAGGGGCCAGATTACAGAAACTTTGCATTGGGGCAAGTGCAAAGTTGGACGGTATTAGCACTAGGGCAAAGTTTGCCCTATTTTTAAAAAAAGTGGCACACACTAGAAAACTACTGCACCGTGAAAAGGGCAGTTTGGCATATTAAAAGCACAAGGGAAAACATTACCCTAGTGCTAAATAGATACATTCTTGATGCATTTTTGCATCAGGGCAAAGTTTTCCCTAGTGCTAATACCATTCCATATTAGCACTAGGGCAAGCTTTTCATCATCACAACCCTTTGGTAAGGTATTACATTTACTCCTTTGTGTGAGTAAGACTTGTGTGAGTAAGTGAGTCACACCTTTACGCTTAACCCCAGAACATACATTAATTACCTAAGTACCACCTCCTCAGTATTGAGAGCCGTGTTGCGCAAGCTTGAAATAATTATGGTTCCTAAACTTTTATTTATATTCGGTGGGGCCGGAATACCCCACTAATTGCCCATTCGTGGGTGGCAGATTTTTTCGCAAGTTAGGAGGTAGCTTGTCTGTATTACAGGCATGGCTACCTCCAAACTTGTAATGAGGCCACTGTGTTCTCATCTTTGTTGTTAGTGGGTTCTTGCTGCATCTTATCAATGCTGTATCTTTGAGTAATGTTGATACATCATTCCTCAATTTAAGTCATTTGTAGTTTATGAGTCATTATTTCTATAATATAGATTCACAAAGTTTCACTACGGAGGTCGGTAAGTGGTCCAGTGCTTGCAGTTGTTGATTCGACATCCCATTCTCAGTTTGATCATTACGATATGATATGATATGGCATTTATAACAAGCCTATAAATAAGTGTTTCAAGGTGCGACGAGGCAAGGAAGGGGGAACAGATGGAGGACAGAGACAGCGATCTTACTAGACCAAGTGAAATTGAGACTGCGCGACTGCAGGAGAGGGGGGAGGGGAAAAGTGCCAGGGGAAAGAGGAGAGGGCAGTGCTGTACATGGGATCAAAACAATAACAAGACGTGCGGCCAGCAGGTGACAGGTGCAAGGGTAAGTGCAGACAGCAGGTGTCCAAAAGTGCAGGTATAGGGACTGTAGGGTTACAGATACAGATCCAAGTGGAGGGGTTGGCAAGAGGCAATGCGGGTGTGCAACTGGGTGGGCAGGTACCTGGGGCCGAAAACAGAGGGTAGCCAGGCGACCAGTGCAGTATCAGACAGGAAATAAGCAATGGGAGAGTAAGAGAGAAGGCAGAAGAAAAGAGGAATGTGTTGAGGTGCTTCTGGAGCCAGAGATGGTTCTCCTCAAGTTTCAGAGAGGCAGGGAGGCTGTTCCAGAGGGAGGCCACAGCCGAAGAAAGAGTTCTACCACCAACTTGTTGCTTGGAGAAGAGACTTACCCTGAGGGAGTTGGAGGTGGAGGAGTGAAGAGCTTGAGTAGGAAGGTATTTGAGAAGAGAGAGTTGGAGGTATTGAAGCCCAAGGCCCCAAAAGGCCTTGTGGACAATGCAGAGAGTCTTGAATGTAATCCTTTCTGCCACTGGGAGCCAATGCAGAGATTTCAATGCTGGAAAGATACGATCACTGGGCTTCATGCCAATGACAAGTCCTGCAGTACTGTTCTGGATGAGTTGCAGAGGGCAGAGAGTAGAAGCAGGCAGATTTAATAAGAGGCTGTTGAAGTAGTCCAGCCTACAGAGAACCAGAGCTCTAGAGACAGTGAACTTCTGGGGGAAGGAGAGCAAAGGAAGAATATCTCTGAAGAGGTGCAGTTGGTAGTTTGACATATTAGAGATGTCAGAGATGTGACGAGAAAAGGAGAGTGTGGAGTTGAAGATGACCCTGAGCTTGTTAGCCACACAGGTGGGAGCAGGAAGAGGGCCAAGGGAGGACAGCCAGAGAGTGATGGGAAAGGAGGGTGCAGGTCTGCCGATCAGGAGAATCTCCGTCTTATGGGCATTAAGGCAGAGATCGTTGGCCACACTGCACTCCTGGAAAGCAGACAGACAGTCAGAGATGAGAGAAGGAGAAGAGATGGCAGAGGGGAGCCTGAAAACGAGATGAGTGTCATCAGCACAGCACTGAAAGTTGGAGAAGAGAGCAACATTGCATTGGGTGAGAGGTGTCAGATATTGGTTCAACAGCCAGGGAGAGAGGTTAGACCCCTGGGAAACACCACAGTTCGAGAGTGAGATAGAGTAAAAGGAAGGACCCAAGTTGGACCTGGGAGGGTTTATCAAAGAGGAAAGAGGTCAGCCAGGCTGGGGCCTGATCAGTGATACCCAGGTTATCATGGAGACGATTGAGCAGGATGCAGGTGTGACCATATCAAAGGCAGAAGAGAGATCGAGTAAGATGAGGAGAGAGGGAAGATTAGAATCAAGGTTAGAATCGAGCAGGTCTTCACGGATGTTCAGGAGAGCGGCATCCGTGCTTCTGGCTGCTCTGAAGTCAGACTGATGGTCATGGAGACAACCAACATATTCAGTGTGACGATTAAGCTGGGAGATGGCCAGCTTTTCCAGGAGTTTGCTCAGGAAAGGAGTGATGGAGATCGGGCAATAGTTATCCGTACAGGAGGGGTCAGCAGAGGGTTTCTTGAGAAGAGGGCGCACAAGAGAGTGCCTGAGGAGTGATCGGAAGGCTCCAGTGGCAAAGGATTGGTTTCAGAAGTTAGTCAGGGCAGGAGCAATGGTGCCAATGTGGTCCTTGATGGTTTTGGAAGAACAGGGAAGGACCTTTTTTTGATGAGACATTAATAGATCTGACTTGTCTAGAAACCTTGTCAGGGGAGAACAGAGGAAAGGAAGAGAAAGAGGGAGGACAGGTGGACACAGGGGGGCCAGAGGTAGAAGAGAGAGTAGATGGAGGAGGTGAGGACGACAGGGTGTAAAGGATGTCCTGTTATTTAGAGATGAAATGAGAAGCCATGGTGGTGCAGAGTGCCTGGGAGGGCACAGGGTGTTGGCATTATTAATGTAATCAATTACAATTGTGCAACCTGCCCATTTCTGTTTGATGTTTCCATTAAATCAACCGCACAATTGGAGATGGCTGAGTTCATCAGGAGCAACTCAGGGATGCAAGGACACTTTTTTCAATTAGGTCTGAATTAGTACACTGCACCGTAATAGCCGTGAGAATAAACAATTTCGGCGTGCTATGTGCCATAGCATTATCTGTTGTAGATTTCTCATGTGATGTGTGTGATTTAGAATTTATTACTGGGGTGTAAACCCCTATATTTGTCTTGTTGCATATCATGTTACAGTGGACCTTGGCCTTCACCTCGGATGTTTTTATTGCATAGCCATGAACCATGCCCTCCTTTTTAGTCGACTTTCAAGATCAGGTGTTAGAATAGATCATTATCAATGTTGGCAATTTTCAGACGCCTCACTGGATGGCTCATTACCTTGAAATATGGGATGTGTGATATACTCTGCTTTGCAGGGCCTCTTTCCAGTTACTGAAATCAATTCCTGATCCTGTGTCCTTGCTAATGAATTAGCCAGGACTGAGCCCAAGCAGGCCATATTGGGCTGGATCCCCTTCTCAATATGTGTTGTATCACTAGCACCCTATACTGCAGGATAATAAGTAGTCATGTTGTTATTAATGCCATACGTGGGTTCGGTATTTTGTTTAGCTGTAACAGCTTTGCATTTCCTATCCCGGAAGTTATAGGGAGCCTCGACACAAAAGACTTTTGGAATTTTTAAAGGACTCACAGTAAATAGGCATGTTTCCTCACTCTTTGTTTGGGCCTCATTCCTGTCATTGATTATACAGTTGCTTCTCTGTAGAAGCTCTAAATCTCCGGTTGAAGTGCAGCCAGGTGATGACGTGACAGCGCTGAATTTTGCGTGCATCCCTGTCGCTCCGCTTACGTACCACTTCAGTGAGAAGGTTGCACTTTATCGTTGTTCCCGGCAACAAGTAGGCATGGCCAAGCAGTGGCTGAAAGATCTCCGAGGCTCAACAGTCACCACTCCAGGTATAACACTGTGCCACTGTCCTCTTTGCATGGGGTCCTCATAGTAAAGGAGGTGTAGCTTCCAACATCTGCCGAATTGCAGGGGTTTTGTGGCATTAAATCAGCACCTTAAAGTCACTTCAGCAAAAAAAATGTCACAGATGTTCAAGGGTTTCGTTGCATCAGATTGTTTCACCTTAACAGTGCTTCATCTTTTTCACTGAATTTCAAGGGTTTTGTTGCACTGAACTTGTTCAACTTCCCTGTCTCTTAACTAAAGATCTTTCATTGAATTCCTATTGTTTTGTTATGCTATACCTCCAATCATATGCAATTCTTACTTTATTTCTGATAACATAACTGATGTCACATTCTTTGTTATCAATATCTGTTCTTCGGCTATGCAACATCGGGTTTATCAAGTATTTTATCTTTTTTTGTGTCCACTAGAAGAAAAGGGATTACCAATGATGTACAGTAACAGGGACGAGTGAGGTGGGGGTTGTGGGGACTGTGACCAGGAAGAATGAGGTGGGTTAGAGGGGTACTGTGATGAGAAAGAAGGCAGTGGAGGTAGTTGTGTACTGTGACAAGGAAGAGTGATGTGGAGTTAGTGGCAGATGTGATGTGGAAGAGTGTGGTGAGGGTAGTGGGGGACTGTGCCAAGGAACAGGTTGGTTGGGGTAGTGGGGGACTGTGATGAGGAGGAGTGAAGTGGAGTAGTGGGGGACTGTGACTAGGAAAAGTGACGTGGGGCTAGTGAGGGACTGTGACAAGGGAGAGTAAGGTGGGTTAGTTGATGACTGTGATAAAGAAGATTGGGGTGGGGTAGTTGGTGACTGCTGAGTAAGAGTGAGGTGGGTTTCTGGGGGACAGTGACAAGGAAGAGGGATGTGGGGGTAAAGGTAATATTACTAGTGGGTTCTGGATCAAGTAAGAGGTTTGTGGGCTAATGCTAGTAATTACTATTGGTGTACTGTGATAAGGAAGAGTGAAGTGTGTGTAGTGGGGGACTGTGATGAGGAAGAGTGAGGTAGGGTGGTGGGGGACTTTCAATAGGAAGAGTGAGGTGGAGGTAGTTGGGTTCTGTGATGAGAAAGAATGATGTGGTGGTAGTGGGGTACTGTGATGAGTAAGAGTTATTTGAGGTAGTGGAGTACTGTGACAAGGAAGAGTGACATGGTCGTAGTGGGGACTGTGTTGAGGAAGAGTGAGGTGGTGCTATAGGGCTACTGTGATGAGGAAGAGTGAGTTGGTGGTAGATGGGTACTGTGATGTGGAAGAGTGACGTGGTGGTAGTCAGGCACAGTGGCGAGAAAGAATGACGTGATCATAGTGTGGAACAGTGGCAAGAAAGAATGAGGTTGGTTAGTGGGGGACTGTGATGAGGAAGAGGTATGTGTGGGCACATAGGTAAGATTACTATTCGTACTGGGATGATGAAGAGGGATCTAGGGGTTCAGGTACGATTTCTAATTAGGTACAGTGATGAAAAAGATGGAGGACAGATAATGTAGATATCTTTCCTGCTGATGTCAGAAGTACCTTAAGATCTTCAAAGTTAAGTCGTGTGGAAAGCTTGTCCAATCAAAACAAAGGATATGGTAAAGAAGCATTGCTTCCTTCGATTATATGCAAATGTACCACCCCCAAAGACTGATAACCCCCTAACACCATTGTACCACACATTTTATGTTAATTTAGGATGCAATCCTGTAGCTTTTTTTATATAATAAAAACATGTATTGCGTCCTAAATTAACTTACAATACTCCTCTTTCCCTATCTAGCAATCACTGTGATTGCAACATCTCAATATTTTGAAGTATTTGCTCTTGTTATATTTGCCACCCGATGTTCAGATCTCGATATTGCTCCAAAAGGCAAAAAAAACACACTATCCACAAACCTCAAGCTTCCACACATAGTGCTCATTACAACCGCGGTGGTAGGCGGTTAACGGGGCACGGTAGTGCTGCCAGCCCCATTAACCCCCTACCGCCTCATTACGAGGTCTCCTTACGGGACCTGCTAAACACGCCTGGTAAAACCAGGCATCCTTAGCGGGTCCCGCGAGCAGACCAGGATGCAAACAACGGGCCTGTCATTAACGGGCTCGTTGTTTGCATCCTCCCCATTCCCATTGAGCCCTATGGGGGCTCAATGGGAATGGGGATGTACCGGGTCTGGGTTCCCTGAATGGGGAAATACCGGGCCCTCCAAGGTCGGAATGGCCCGGTATTTCACCATTCAGGAAAGCCAGACCCGGTACCTGGTATGGGGGTAGCCATGCCGCAAATAGCGGCATGGCTACCTCTATTGTCGTAATGAGGCCCATAATCTTTTCTTACCCTGCCCACATGCTACCTAGCTTCAAAACTATCCCTGCTTATATATCATTTTAGGGCAATATCCCAACATGATTTAGATTGAGATTTCCATAATGGTGGATTTGCAGAAATGAAAACCCTTGGCTCGAGCAATGCATCATGGGAGATATAACTAACATTTTGGATCTAGGGGCACCCCAGTCCATGACAAATAAAAAAAAAATAATACTGGACAGATTTACATCAAAACAACAAATGATTTCCTTTGAATGCTTTATGCTTGACTTGTTTCTTATTTGGGGGTAAATCCATCCATGTCTATGTGGTTGGGCAAACATTGGACATTTTCCCTATGGGAAAATGAATGGAAAAGTGAAAAACACAATTTCTTTTAACCCTTTTATCTTTTAAAATGTAATACAGATTTGCACAACGTTTTTCAGTTTTGAGTTGCCTGGGCCTGAAATTGCATTTTAAAATGTTCTCTTGGCTGTCCGCTGGCTCAGTAGTTATTAGAAGCTTTTAATTTCCTATGGATGAGAGGTTATACATTAACTACAGTTTGACAATCATCTAATCTTCAAGTAGGTGCAGATACATTGTTCACATGATTGTTTTGAACGTTTTACCTTTAACTACAAATCTTTGAGTGAAGTGTGATGGCGGGTAACCGGGATGTGGATAGGAACACTGTGGCAAAGGCACTCTTTTTTGACATAGCTGCAGACTTTGGCGCCATCTCAGAAACATCAAACATAAAATCATTACAGATGATCCAGCAATAAGTGGATCCTCAGGGACATCTTTTATTATTCTGAGCTTTGTCTCTTGCTTTGCTCTTGACTTTATATCTTGTACATAATTGTCTTCTCTCTCTTTTTTTACTCACACTATGGATGCTGTTCTGCCTTGAAACTGTTCTCTGGTTAGGTTTGAGAATCGCTCTGTCAAAGAAATTATTCTAGCAACGTTCAAGATCAACCAGTTTCTGACATGCTTAATGTCCACAGTAGTGGGACATATTTCTCTGGGGTTTTCCCATTGTGCAGTAACGACCCCAGCCGGCCAATAGGACTGGGGGTTTCCAAACAGCACTTTAAGATGAGTAGCAGCACCCTTGAGATGGATGGGAATGCAGATTTGTACTCTTGCACCAAATCAATAATGACAACTCAATAGTTTGGCAAAGGGGGTCCGTTTAATGAAAAAGTACAAAAAACGCGGAGTTCATGAATATCAGCAATCGCTCGATCTTCCTTCTCGCTTCAACTCCAATTAATTTGAGAAAAATCATAACATTTATACCAACAACTCATCATCACTGACATGTAACTCTTAAAACTTAGCATGCAACTTGATTGGTTCTAGGAAGGTAACTTTAATATAGGTACTACATCTGTATATGGGAACGGGGAGAGGTGATTGGATAGACAATGTCAGGTGGGGCAACTAAGCCCTTCCTTCAAAATGGCTACTATAAACATCACTAAAAGTACGACATTGGTTTGACTAACTATAGGACCCTAGATTACATGGTCCACTATGATTGGGTTGTCATCAACGCCACTCATACTTTTCCACTTGCACTTAGCAGCGTGCAGAATAGCTGGCCAGGTGCAGGGAGTTCGTCTACACCCAGCTTCCCTCCAATTATAGTTACAATCAATCATCACCTCAGTGGTCATATGTCAATTATTTTTTTGTGGTTGGCCTCGAGTCTGCTTCTTTTTCTAGGAAAGTTAAGGCACCTGGGCATGGCTGAGGTCCATGCGTAGGTGTGAAATTTTCATCCCTTTCTGCTTGTCTGGTCACGTGATTCTGACACTGTGAAATCGGCTTTTCCTTCATGCAATTTTGTGTATTTGATTTAATTATGCCAGTCGCCTGCCATCTGTGGCTTATCTTGACCTTTCCTGAACAGGATACTCTATTCTTCTTCTCTTTAATTGTATCCATTGTTGGGGTATTTCAGACGATACGACCTTGGCTTCTTGGCATGATTACCTTCGTCTGAGTTTCTCTCCGTCTTTAATTCTCGATTTGTTTGCTGCGAAATTCTTTTCTTGAGACCTTTAGTAACCTTCGCTTGATTCTGCTCTTGTGCGTAGTGGAAGTATACTTATATAAAGTGCTTTGTTGAGGTAGTTATATGTACAGGTGGCGCTTGGCGCAATCTATCTTATTACTAAGCATAAGCAATCCTCACGATTTCTGCTTCTTGCGGTTACTTTGCATAAGTACACGTTTAAACTTACTGAATATCTGCATCATGCATATGGAACAAGTTTCTGACATCTTGACATGAATTGTTTCACTTTAGATTTAGGATGTCACTTGTCCATGGTGTTTCGTCTTGTTTGTCATTATTCTCAGGTCTTTATATCTTCTATATGTGAGTCAGTCCGGGTTCTTATGACGTCCTCATTCGTCTTTCTTCAGTATCTTCTTAGCTTCTTCGGGTATCACATTCTGGCGATCGTCATTCTGTCTCACTTGTCAATATGGTTTTCTAAATGGGTACCTTACTGTCCAGGTTTTCTTAGGTGTCGGTACTTCAATAGGTGCTGTCATTCTGATAGGTACTGGACAGAGCCCCACTGCGTCTCGCTGCTGGTTTATTTTCTCATCACACGTTACATATTTCGGCGTGAATGTTCCTGGTACCTCAAAATGGGCGGCAGGAGTGTGAATCTTGCTTGGCACATCCTCTTCACCATATTATAGTGCATGTCAGTTTTAGAATGTAATGCTTGCTGCACCTAGTCCGTAAAATCTCCAACATGGACACCCAGGCAGTATGTTGCCAGATGCAAAGATGTAATTCAATACATTATTTTGTGCACCACACTTCCATGTAAGTTGAGCCAAAATGTCTCCCCTGGTGTGGCCATTTAAGTTTAAGAGGTGTAGACTCCTCGTACCTGTCTCCTCTGACCAGCCATATCCTTTTTTTCTCTGCTTTGGAGACCCATATTCTATTTGGATCTCAATCTAGCAACACAATCTGGGCTTTTCATATTTAAATCTCTGCAGATAATTATTATTGGATCTGGAAGCAATTCACCAAGTTTGTCAATTATGCCCAAGCTTGTGTTCATAAAGGTCGAATCTTCAATTTCTGCAGAGTTCCAATACAGATTACACACAATCAACCATTCAGGACTTCTAGTTCTTATACTGCTCATTTGAATTAGCAGCACTTGAGTACATGCATTTGGATTGTGTGTTGGGAATATTTATAGTGCTCTTTGATTTTTAATGAGTGTCAATAGGCCCGATGTCGGTCTGACGTTTGATCCTTTAAGACCGGGGTTAAGATTTGCTCATCCAAAATCGGTGCAGATGGTAACCAGGCTTCTTGCAATCAGATTACGTCAAAATGGTCCCAGTTCAATTCTTTGATTCCAAATACATGCCCAAAACCCATGACTTTGGTTGATCTAGTTAGGCTTTTCTTTTGTTGAGTACTTGCTTCTGCCAACCAATTCCAAGACTCTTTCTGCTCAACTTCCATAAATTCTTCCTGGTGTATTGTCACTTTCCTGGTAGAGTGTTCAGATCCTCCTACAGTGATCTTAAACAGCATTTTTATATATTCAACATGGCCTGTTCTTCTGATGTTATCAGCAGTTGGTCTTATTGTGCTCTTAATAGCCAATCCTTCCATTTATTTGCTAACATTGGTCTTTTGTACCTCTATGCTATGTTCCCTCTTAACATGTGTCATCTTGTGTAAAGTTGTCGTTTCCGCGGCTGCCTCAACCAAGTCAAAGCCCAGTGGTAGAAAAAGCAGAGCCTCTTCTAATATGGCATGCTTGATTAAATTGGATACAAGGTGAACAGCTTCCTTGTCAAGACGCCGCTTGTTTAGAAATTCCACCGTTGCTATGTCATTGGTGGTGATTAGTCAAAATCCTGGAATGTGATTGTGCTCTAGCACTTGAAGCATCTTTTTGTGCTATATGGAATTACAATGAAGATCTCAGAAAAATAAATGGACAGACTCAATGAATATGGCAAAGTACTACTTCATTATCAATTTAATAAAGTAGGGTCAACATGCAGACATCGGACTGATGCATGCACTCTCACACAGAAGCTTGATTACATGGAGGTCTTATCCCCAAATATGCATCATCTATGACATCATTCTACATAGCAAAATACAAAATCTATTAAGGGAAGGGATTTGTTAAGGGAACATATCTACTTATAGAAGATATAAGGATTAGTAAATCACTGGCTACCCCTTATCTGTGGGGCACACCTTGAATTACCTCTAAATACATATGGTACTGAATATAGCAGACAAAACAACAGTGGATTGGTCTACGCTACATTGCACATTAGGTTGTCCCTCTGATTGGATGGCATACTATGCCAACCTTGGACTTTCGACTCCTTAGCAGCACGTACGTGAAATGAAACATAGGTGTTTGAATTCCATCAGACAATTTTTTTCCCAAATTAGTCCATCGTCTCTTATTGGTAGGCCAGAAGCCTAAGTGTTCTGTTTGTAGTTGACTCTGGGACTGGTCACTGTCCTGGAACATTCAAGGGAGTGTGAGCACACCACTATCTTAGCTTAAGGCTCTAATGAATAGTCTTTGTTTTCGACTTCTAAGTCATGTGTGAAGAGACAATGAATTTGTCAATTTCAGCCTTCTATTTACTGCTATTTGATTTAATCATGCAGGGTGCTGTTGCTCCTCTTGGCTTCTACAGACTTGCTCACTCAATCTCATATGAACTTTGTATGGTTTTAATTGACCAACAGTTTGGCTCTCACAGATGTTTTCGTCTTCCTTCATCTATAAAGAATGTCCCACATTCAGCGCATATCCATGTACTCTCTTTGTGCTCTGTGCTTATCTCTCAAAATAGCATCTTCGCTCTGGGCCGACCTTGACTCATCATCAGCTCTGCACAAGGAGCTGTTTTCCTGCGGATTCAACAGCCTCAGCCTGTCTCTGAGGAATCCTAGTTAAGTTCAGCATGAGCCAGCATCCATGTTCCTACTATGGCCGTCCTTGCCACATTATTTATTCCTCTATAGCATGCTACTATACTTTTTCGTTCTACCTTGCGTTACTTCGTATTTACAATTATTTGTCAGTAAGTTACTTCATCTTTAGATCCATGATTACTTTAGCTTTAGATACATGTTAGATACATGTTACTCTTAGTGCTCCAGTTACATCGTTGCACTTGTTACTTGAATGTTCATATCCTTTCAGCATAGGCTCATATATCTTATTCATGACATCACTTTGTCCTCGTCAGATTTCACTTTAATGTCCGTCCATAACATTCATTGATGCATTCTGACATTTTGGCAGGCGACATCCTTCAAGTAGCATTTTTCCATGCGACATCCTTCCACACTTTCATTGTGAGGGTACATTCTGTATGGCTGTCTGAATGCATAAAGTATCTCGATGCAGTATGGGAACAAGACAGGGGGACACATTTGCTGCTTTTCTCCGACTGTTTCAATATGACGGCGCTGAGGGGGAGTGAAATGGCAAGACAGCATCTACCGGCTCCTCTACATGATGTAACAGCTTCAGCACATTTGTACTATTCATTATCAAACCATCGTCAAGGTTTAGTATTCTTTCCAATATAATACATTTCTTTCTGGATTCTTATTGGATTGGGCTCGATTTCTCGTCAGGTCTATTGTCCCCACTGGAGTACTGTCGTCTTTCTCCAAGGTGATCCGGCTTATTTGTGAAGACATGAAGACATGGCCAGCAGTTTCTGTTCCAGCATAAAAATAAAAATTGAGGTGTGCTCGCCTTCCCACGTTGTAGCTCTCAGCTTTTTTTAACTAATGTCAATGTTGCGCAATTGTCCCTCACAACGTCTGTTGTGACAACTTTGTTCATGAGTCACAGCCAAATGTTTTTGCTCCAAGGTTTGAAAATATAAATATTTTTCACTATCGGCTCTTTCTCATAATGGTTGACCATTGTTACTGGAGTCAAGACCACTGGCTCCACCACCAGATCATCAGACAATGAGGAACAGTTGGGGTTCTTCAGCAGAGTTCCAGGAGGCTGGCACCCCTCGAGGATTATGCTTCCTCTTTCATCATCACCACTCCTCTGATCGCCCTGAGTGAGAGTTACTCTCTCTTAGACGTTTCTTGCGGGCTGCTGGCTATATTCAGGTTTCTCAACATGTTTGTGAGTCATTAGATCAAAATCTCTTGACTAAACATGCATTATTTTGTTTTTTTAGATTGCTGGTGTGCTTGTTATTGATGTTGTGTATTCAGAGCAAATGTTCCTTGTTTGGTCTTTAAAAATAAGGGATACTCTTTGATGTCCTCACAAGTCTTGGTCAGAACACCCATGCAAACCACTTCTTTGCTACATCCCCCAACGCCTTCTTCAGTTGGCACATCATTACGTTTCAGCGAGGACACATCCTCTGCCTCTGTAACTGTTCTCCGTTTGACTCCCTTTGTTTCTACTTTTGGTCACACCAGTTTGGGAGGCGTGCTGGTCAAACCCTTTGAAGTCCTTGGTATTAAAGTCCACTCTGGCTGGATGATTAACTATCCCTAGAATACTTTGGTAATTTGCTTCTCCCCTGATTCTCGATTGTCTTCTTATGTTTTGCTTTTCTATTATGGGGTCCACGATGCTACGAAATATGTTTGCGGTTTGTTCAGTGTTTTTGTCTAGGTTTTACTTGGACAGCTGTCATGAAACATTTCCCCAAATAACATCTTAGAGTGGAGCATCACAATAAGGGTGGTTTGATCTTGTAATTAGTCACTTATGTTCTATTACAATTTTCTGAATGGCACTAAGGTGACAGAAAGGGTCGCCAAAGTACTGGTGTTAATACATGTCATGGGCTGTTGAGTCTCCAACAGTTTTTGTTCCCTTATAAATGTAAATGTTCGATTGGGTCCGCTGTGTGGCTCTGTTAATGTCGACAAACTTGATGATGAGGTCATGAAACTAACTGAGTCGTCCTCCTTTTTCTACTCCCTTGTACACCCATTTCCTTGTAGAGGTTTAGAGGTTTTCAGTATAGTTGGTTGTTTATGGGGCTAGTTGCTCCCCTCATTAAGATCAAGCTTGGAGGGTAGCTTCTTGTCATCCTCCGCTGAGTGTTTGGCTTTATTAAAATGCATTGATAACAGGTCATTGTCTCGTTTCCTAGTTGTCACAGATTCAAAGTTCTGGTGCTTTGGCCTTTTGTCATCCTCCTGGTAATTAATATTTAGGTTGACTAAGGTTGAACACTCATCTTAGCGGGAGGGCATGCTCTCATATATTCATGTTTTCTAGGAGCAACGTATCTTTCACTTCCCCTGCACATTTTATATTAGGTGTAGGGGTTGTGTCTGTCCCAATATTATCAAGTGAAGTTGAGTTTTGATAATGAAATCTCTGCTTTTTTAAAGCACGCATTAAACCCCCGACCAGATGGCTGCCAGCTCGACAATCGTTTATAGTATTTTGAATGTTTCGAGTTCTTTTGAAGGGGTCCACTGAGCGGTTGAATACCTTTCCAGTTACTTGTGTCACCCTTTAGCATATTTACTTTGGAAGTAAGTTTTAAAGTCTCAGTTGTATGATTTGCTGAAACAGAGCTAGTGACGTCACCTGCACTGAAAGAGAGATGGCTCTACCCACTACCACCGTTTGCGGTGTTTTTAGGTCATTGGTTAACACTAAATGTGGCGCCTTTTGTCCATCGTCTCTTATTGGTAGGCCAGAAGCCTAAGTGTTCTGTTTGCAGTTGACTCTGGGACTGGTCACTGTCCTGGAACATTCAAGGGAGTGTGAGCAAGATAATGATAATGATAAATCTTGCGTCGCTTTCGCTGTATACTCCAGAACGTCCTCCCAAAGTCCCAAGCTCTCCTTGTTGTTTGGAGATAGTGGGCCTCATTACAACTCAGGCGGTAAGGGGTTTACGGCAGCGTTAACAGCGCCAACCCTTACCGCCTGAGTACGAGGTCCCCTAGCGCCATGGTGCTTTTAACACCTGCTTTTAGCAGGTGTTAAAATCCATGGCGCTAAGGGACCATGGAGTTAATTACGCCACCGTAATTTACGGTGGCGTAATTAACGCCTTCCCCACTCCCATTATGCCCTATGGGGCAAAAATGGCAATGGGGAAGGGTAAATGGGGATTGGGGACTTACCGCCCCGCCTAGGTCGGAATGGGGCGGTAAGTCCGCCAACCACCATGGCGTAAACGTAGTTTACGCCATGGTGGTAAAGTCACGGCCCAGGCGGTAACTTACCGCCTGGGTCGTAATGAGGCCCAGTGCCATGATAGGCGTCCCTATAGGTGCATCTGCCTCATCAAGATAAGAGTTTTACTAAGTTTATCTTGTTCCTAAAAATAAGATGTCATGCCAGCAATTAGTCAGACATCGATTGTAAAAGGAGTCTGGGGGATAGACTTTTGTGTTCTGTCATGAAAACAATCAATGCGATCAGTACGGACAATAAAGTCAGCGCAGTCCTTGACATCCACGCTACCAATTTCCATTCTTGTGGGCTCACTAACCTATGCAATGATGGCAGCTTCCTCGTATTCCAACACAGCCTGGTTCCACAGCATGACCAGCACAAGCTTTGTGTCGACTCAGGCACGAACGGCGTATTGAACCTCACCCCACCTTGCCGTTTCACTTTTGCCATTTCTCCCTTCTTTTCTGCACAGCGTTTCAGGCGCTTACACTTAACACCTTCCTTCCACTGTACTGCTGCCAGACTGCAGTGCTGCTAGCACTTGCATCGGCGCTTCGTGGCAAAAGCTGCTTTCGAAGAGGTTTTGAATTAAAGGAACAGTGTTCAGGCTTCTTGCTTCTCACTGAAGCGGAGTAAGAGCACCAACAGAATCTCAGCAGCTTCAGCCAATCTGCATTCCTGTCAGCACTCTTAAGTAGATATGCCTGCACAATAGCTCGAATTACATTTCTTATATAATATATCATCATCTCTTTTTCTTTCTAGACTTTATTTCATAGTGTGGGCTTATTTCCTTTGACTTTCCCTTATTTTCTTTCTTTTTACTAAAGGTGGGTCCTGCTACCTTTAATTATTTGAATTGATGTCTATCTTCCAGTTTCTGAAGGCTCCTCTTGGGTGGGCTTTTCTCTTTCAGTGTGTGAGTCAGTGAAGGAGAGGGCTACAGATTGGTGTAAAGGTGGTGGACGATTTCTGATCTGCTTCACTGTGATTTTTTTAAGCTGGCCAATCTCTTGTTTGTTTATTTATTTTGTATAGCGCTCCTGACCCAGAGGTATATGGGTGCTTAAACATCAAGTTACAGGCAAAGGTGAGGCATATTCATCTTATTAAGATGAACATGAATTTAGCAGGTAATTGGGGCACCATGGGATTAGTCATAAGGAAACTTCTGGCACCATGTAGTGGGATGCAAGATGGGAAGGTGAGGATTGATAGATGCAGAGGTGAGGGATATGCTTGCTCAAAGGTGTTCCTGGGGATGACTCACGGGTTCGAAGGGGTCAATTCTGTTATGGGGGAAAAATAGCTGACTGGAGTGGCATCAGATGGCATGAGTCAGGCTGGTTGCTAAGGAATCAAATAACAAGATAGGGGTATAATCAAGTGAATGGGGGGGTTACTTTCTGAAAGGGAATGTGAATGAAGAGGATTCAGGGTGGCAATGGTGGCCGTAGTCAGGAGGTGGATACAGATGGACTACAAAAGTACAGAGTAGGGTTAGCCATGAACCCAAAGATGGAGTGCCAATACTGCTAGCTTGGGCTTGGCAAAAAAAAGAGTTTGGAAGTAGAAGACAGTTTAATGCTCATGGGAGTAGACAATGGTAATAAAGATGCCAGTGTAATCAATATCCTGTAGGCTGTAATATATCAAGGTACAGGCTTCTTCAATTGCATTGATCTCCTGTACTGTATACACATGCCATTGGTCACCATCCCATCCAAGAGACTAGGCCTGCAGGAACCGGAAGCAACAGCATAACCTCAACGCACACATGACATGTGCTGCAACTTCATGCAGCTGCTCTCCCTGTTCCCGGACTTCAGTTTCTTAGAGAAAACATTGAGTGGTGAGTACCAGTGGGCTATATTAGTATTTCTTTGGAGTTGCTGTAAATGTAGATAGATTTTTTGTTTACCATATACTGTATGGGTATTGGTGGTTTCTCTTATAGATCCATCTCGGTTGAAAGACAGCAGACTTTAGTTTAAAAGTTATGGTGACCACCTAAGTAGGAAGTTTTGGACAATCACAAAGTAGGTAGTACTTTACTCTCTATAGTGGTATATGATATTAGTTTAAAATGAAAAGAATCTCACAGACTCCATGGACTATTATTTACAGATTCTGGTGAAATTAACTTAAGGGCACATACCGATTCCACTTGGAGGGGTTGAAGTTACCCTATGACAAACAAGGTCAGTGAAGATATTTACCGTATATGCGCACATGGACTTGGCTGGGGAAATGACATTAGAAGTTACTGATTGAAACACTTTATTTTTTTTTAACTGAAAGGGGAATTTATAAAGTAACATCCATACCTGAAGAAGAGGACATAGGACCCCGAAACGCGTCATATGAAGTGTTGATCGACTTCTTGATGAACAATATGAAGGAAATATTGTTAGATCATCATAGGGTTGTCACTTGATTGTGTTATATATTGCTTGAATATTTTTGAACGAATTACAAAAAACAATTTACATATCTTTTTTTACAACTAGTCACGGCAAAGCAAAATTGTTTCGTGTTGAATTCTGTACTCTGATTTATTTTGGGAAATCTCAATTTAGTTATGAGAAATGTATCGTGTAATTGTGCAAGTAAATTAACGCTGAGTATTCTTACATGCCATGACATTTTGATGAAGAGGATAATTTCCTCATTTGGAGTGACCAGGTTGTCATCTAAGTGTGTTCTGAGGTGTGTAAGGATATTTGGCGTGTTACAGCACAGAGTACAGCACTACTGCACAGGTACCAAACAGCACAGAGTACAGCACTACTGCACAGGTAGCAATTTTTTTTTTGCAGCACCACCACAAGGGTGCGGTGCATTGCTATATGTGTTACCAGATTAACAAGGAAAGACAGGCTATTCAGTCAAAAACGATTTTAACATATAAGATGCAAATCTATTTTTACAGTTAAAAGCACACGTGCACATTCAAAAATGCACACTATTTTTCACCTGAAATGCCTATGGTGCGAGAGACACATTTGAAAATAATAACTAACATTACTTATAACTAACCTGACTAATGAAACTAAAGTTAACATAATCCACTAATAAAAATGTGTCTCCACTGCAGAATTAGGCATATTCTGAAAGTGAACTTTTAAACGCACATCCATTTTTTTTTTCTTTTCTCTGCTGCCCTGTCCACATAAATTCAGGAAGCAAAAGGGCTCGAAAGAACAGGAAATCAGTTGGTTACAAAGTATTACTATAAAAAGGAGCCATTCTGTAGAGAAGGAGGAGATGGCATGATTGATTCTGATTGGAGCAGCGTCATAGCAAGTATCATGCTAGAGGGAGTGATCAGAGTTTTGCTGGGGGGAGTTTGAGGAGAGAGAAGGACAGTCAAGATTTGGCAGAGCTGGGAGAAGGACATTTTTCCTGGTTGGAGCATTCCTATCTGCAAAAGCTGAGAATTCCAGGCAATGACCCCGGTTTGAGAAGGAAAGGCGCTCCTTTTCACTGGGGTTAATCTTCAAGGGAACCACATTCAGAAAGAGAACAGCTGAAGAAAACTCTGAACAGATAAGGTAATTACATAAGTGTGGGAGCTGAGTGTGTACGAGAATGTTCAGTCAGAGTAGGAAAGGAGATTCCGGTGCCTTAATCACACGTTAATGTTGCAAATTGTGTTCTGTTCTCCGCCATTTTTTTTTCAGTGTATCACAGACAATGCTGTTACTGTGCTATTTTATTTATTTCTGTAGAGTGAGATCGTGTTTAAATGCAACTTTTATAATACAGAAAAATATTTGAAAGCAGACGGGTGGTGTGTCTTATATTTACCAATACAGTGCTGATGATGAGGGGAGATTTTTAAACAATGCAATTGTCATTTTAAGACAGATGTGTGCATGATCATATTCAGTATGGACAGTTGAGAGTGATTGTTTGTAGCATAGCTCGTTGGAGGTACATGAGCCAACGGGAAGAGGGACTCTCTGAACATAGTTCCCTACCGTATATAAGGTAGTGGAAATTACCACAAAATTACCACATATAACTCTCTGTCGTAAATAAGTCAGTGAGATCGCCCATGGTGGCACACTAACACTAACACTGAAAATGTGGTATCCCTAAAATGTAGGTCTGAGGTCTCTATAGTGATTACACGAAAAATATAAGCAAAGATAAGGGATTCTGGACATTGGGGCCACAAATAAAACAAGGGAATTATGCTCACCAAAATACCACCAACCACGCATACCAACCACGCATACCAAATATGCATGTCTGGGTGCTGAAATAATGCATGTCCACTGTATTATTGTTGCACATGGCCCAATCTGAATACAAGGAGTGATTATTGCTAAGTTATTTTTCGGCGGTAATAAAATACCGTCAGGCCCCAAATCTCCACAAAATACCCTACAGGTGCTATTAGTTTTCATGTGCTGTACCCTCACCAACCCACAGTATTGTTTCTGGGTCTCTTGTTCAACCCAGAATGCCATGGGCATTTGCAACAGCACCCTTTTGAGTTTCGGAGTGAAACACTTGGCCAGATGGAAGTGTCTTGGTAATTCACTCTCCATAACATCATGCAGCCGAAACTGAGCCATGCACCCAGTCATTTGTCTACAGTGCATCTATTCCTATGTTCACTCGCTCCCGCCAAATTATCTTAACTTCACTACCTGCCCAACAGCCATAAGGGTTTCCAGTTGACTCCACTTAACCCAGGACACCATTGCTCAGTCCTGGCCAAACATATACCAATTCATAGGTTTCTGGGAGTTGTAGTGTTGGGTCACTTAAATTGAATACAAAGCCATTGACTGGGGTAGAGTGTCCCAGTTGATATGGGGACTCTGTTTACACCCACCACTTCACCTTGGGCTTCCTTGGTGGGTCAGCATAAACAAATTGCGAGTAGGGCCACACCACACTGCATGATATGGGTGACAGTAGACCAACATATGTGTTGGTGCACCCTGGCCAAATGCTTTCCTCATAACATACAGGGGACTTTATTCACTGATGTCCTGGCTATTGACCTCAGTATCTCCAATACTATGAGACACATATTAGGATGCATGGGATAATCTAAAGGGGCTCTGGCTTCCTCAAGTCATGGTTTCAATGCAATCACTGAACAAGGGGCACAACACACTTATGTAGACTTTTGAGAAGGTGGGAGAAATTCATCATAGTCTGCTGGCTGCTAAATAGCATGCGATGTCAGCACTAGTGGACACACTGAAAGTGAGGATTAAAACAATGATGGGCAGCAAGCACCAATGCTATATGATGGCAATGATGGATGCATTACCCTCCAGGAGTTGATGGACAGTGCTGCATGCCCTTCTCCCTAATGCAGACCCATGTTGTACACAAAAATAATATAGGAACACAGAAATGAAAACACATCAGAATACATGTGTAACAGGCAGTTTATTCCCCTATGCATATGCCGGTAAGATAGCTCAGTGGGTTGAGCACTCGCTGCTGCGATCTGAGCATGATCTGCAGGTCACAGGTTTGAATCCCGGCAAGCCCAACTCAGCCTTTCATCCTTCCGAGGTCGATAAATGAGTACCAATTTTGGTTTGGTGATATTGTATGTGAATATGTGCTCTGTAAAGCGCTTTAGATTAAGGCGCTATATAAATAACACATCATTATCATCATTATAACACTATGAGTGATATTACCTAGCTCAACTCCCTCTAACTCATCCTATGCACCCTGTCCCTTGTCTATATAACATACACCTGCCTTCACTCATTCACTCACCCACTCACTCTCACAATCTCAAATCCCCTACCTATTGTGCCATCACTAGGGTTACCAGATTACACTCTTTCATCAGGGATACACACTTCCGTATATGGCTTTTCATTTATCAACCTATAATATCTGAGCGTTTTAGTGTTGGGTCACTTCAATTGAACAGAATTGACTCAATCAGACCAAAACTGGAGTAATGGTGTCCCTAGTGACCATACAATAGGTTCACTTGGACACCACTAAGGGTCTCAAATATACTCTCCAAGCACTGCATGATGTGATTAAAAGTAGAGCAACACATGCATATTTATGTCTGGTCAAATACATTACCATATTCCGTAAAGGTAACCACACTGATAAATCCTATGGAGTACTCATGAAAGCACTACCTAAAGTCTTCCGCACAGAGTACTGCAGTAGTTTATCTTGGATGTCAGCAGGGTATACCAGACCAAGGGCATTGGCAACCATTAGCTGTTGTCTGGCAGGGACACACCAGAGCAGAGTGTAGTAGAAGAGGTAAACCTGGCATGAGAGTAATCCAGGTGAAAGCTCATAATGTATGCAAAGTTCGTCTATAAGGGGTTTGTATGAAGGAGGTCATCCCTCCTCACCGGAAAGCCTTTAGTTTGATTCTCGAACGTTCTCAAATTTGGATTTTAATCAGTCACCTGACCAATTACCTATAAAAGGGGGAGCACTCGAGGGTGGGCTTTGGTTGTTGCTGTTTGTTCCCATTAGGTGAAGATGCTTTTGGTCTTTGTCTTTGTCTTGTAAGGCAAATTAATTTGTTGCTCATTTGTCACTGACATAAACTGATGCATGAGCTTGATTTCTCCCATGCCTGCATGCTACGCAATATATGCATTTGGGTTCATGTTGAAATTCCAAAATTAGAGGACATAAAGCCTGGCAGTGAGGGTGAGAATGATCACAGGCAACAGGTACACGTCCTGCATGATAATAATGATTGATGCACCCCTTGCCAGGCGTTGATGAACCGATTCTTCCTGGGCAGAAACATTAGTATGAAGAAAACACATATAGGGCCTCATTATAAGCATGGCAGTCCGGGAACTACGGTACCGGTAAGCATGACAGTACTGTAGTTCCCGGATCGCCATACTATGAGCTGTGCTCTTGGGCACCTGTCAGCCCACCAGGTCTGACCTGGCGGGCAGAGCGGCACTTGCGAGCGCAGCATGTCAGATGCACCGGCATCATTCTGAATGTAGGAATTACCTGGTTCGTCAATGTCGGAATTACCTGATAATTCCTCATTGCCGGGTGCTGGAAAAAATCCAACTCCGGCGGCATCCGTGCCTGTTTTAGAGGCACGGCTACCGCAGGGGTTGTAATGAGGGCCGTAGTCCTTAAGCCACTGCCCATATGGCACATTTGAAAATAAAATATGAACAGAGATGATAGTTTATGTATGTAGAAGCAATGTATACCCAAATATACTGGCAAACACCCTCAGTAACAGTCCCTAGCTTGACTAAAGCAGTCTCTTACCCTACTGTAACAGCCTCTCCCTCCCGTAACCCAAATCACAAAAATGAAAACCCCTGCCCTACTGACTTATCCTACTCCCTTCTTAACCCAACTTCTACTAAACAAGCTTCCTGTCGCAAACTGCTTGCATGAACTTGTGATGAACAGATTACGAAGCAAGGCAAGATATTAATCATGATCCTATGCAACTTCACAACTATTGGGTTGGATACATTTTACTTGCACGTAACACACGAAGAAATATGGACATTTTTCAATTGCATTTGACGCTTATTAGAATAGACAAAAGTCAGCAGCTTGAATTACATGGAATGCTGTTTTTCCAGAATATATTAGGCGTCAGTACAAGTTTGAGGTCTGCTGGAATACTGCCAAATGGAATTACTGTTACTGCCAATTGTTCTGGTAGATTTACCGCCAGTTTTTGGCAGTGTTAGTCCCCATTTATTGGAGTGCATAGGACTCCATGGAGGATTTTGTGGAATTGGCGCCGGTGGTAATTCTGCCAATGTTGCTGATTTTTGGCAGTAAAGCAGCAGATTTACCTCCAGCTTCATGCTGGAGGTAAATTCTGCACTTCACTGCTGAACGTGTAGTATGGTGGTGCGGTAATGTGATGTAATGGTATTAGAACTATGTAGCTGCCACCGTGCTTGTAATGAGGCAATTTATATACACTTTGCTGACTTACAAGCCTTTCATATACAGTTTTGCTTTACGCTTTTACACTGATCTGCGCCTAATGCTAATTGAATGCTCGCTGCATTTCCACGCTTATCAAACATAATTTGCCTTCTATATTTTATTCTTAAAACAGAGGACATACAGAGCCAATACAGTGCAAAGTTATTTTCTCAACACAATGGGCTTCGTTACGAGTTTGCCAGTCCAGTAACAATGGTACCGGTAAGCTTGCTGGTACTGTTGTGACCAGACTTGCAAACTACGAGTTCTTCTTGCGGGAGCCTTTCCGCCCGCCAGGTCTGACCTAGCAGGTGGACCGGACTGGCGCCCGTGATCAGGCCATGTCGGATGCACCGGCACCATTCATGGACTGTGCCAGTGGACCGGACCTCCCCATTCCCAGTGAGCCCTATTGGGCTCAATGGGAATGGGGAGCATTTTTTTCCAGCGCCGGGAATGGGCAATTACCGGGTCTGCCAGGGTTGTAATACCCCGGTTATTGCCCATTCCTGGGTGCCGGAAAAAGAAAAGAAATCGCCTCCGCCAGCCGTTCTGGTTTTACTGGCACGGTGACCACCGAAGTCATAATGAGGCCCAATGTGTTATATTGAAAATAATTATTTTCATATTGAAGCTTCAAAGTAATGCAGTTCAAGGCATGGCTTATTCAACCTGATGGAATGTGTCTTTGAGAAGTTGAAGAGTTTTCAATTTTTTTTTACAATCCATGATAACCTGAATTTTGACAATCAGTCATCTTGTAAATCTGACAGCATGGAAGAAATGTGTTTAGTCACAGGTGCTGTCTTACGAACCAGATACTGATTGTCTGTAATTATAAAGAGGAGGTTATTTTTGGCTGTTATCCAAGATGTACAAAACCAATATGTTTTAATAAGAAATAGATGCTTTCTGCTTCGGAAGCGTTTTGAGATGGGAAGATAACACATGCTGTGGAAAGACACTACTCCTGGAGAGGGTCATTGCTATTGTTTACAAAATATATAGGGTACATATTGTGTAAACAGACGTTATTCTATGAGAAAAAGAAGCTCCTGTTAAGGGCATATGATCATAAAGACAAAATGCTAACAAGTCAGCAGATGGTGGAAAAAATAAGAAACAAATGCCACAAGTCAGGATAGGCTGTAAAGGAAATACGTTTGTTTTAGTTGAGCGGGATGTGCTGACTTATACACCATACAGCCAGTTGCACATGAGAGCAGAAGGGCATATACCACTGAAGAACACAGAGGCTCCATTCTTGAGAAGTCATACGGGGCAAGGCTGGGATGCCTAATTGAGTCACAAGGCTGGTCTGCCTGACTAAACGAAAGCAAGCAGCTAATTGAATGCATGTGTCATGGCAGAGCAGATCTTGGCATTTTGTTAATTTTTCCAAATTCTATGTTTATGCTTGCTTCAATAAATCAGGGAGAAATCTAAACCACAACGCTGAATTGCTTTGATGAGAAGAAACAGTGTTCAACTGCCTTCACCAAGACAGAGTTAATCTGCTCATTGGCCAAAACCTGTCCCTTTGATCATTTTTTCACATTCTTTTTTTGGTTGATAGTTTCAATACTCTGCAGGATGAAATAAAGCAGTGGTTTAACATTATATTTAGGTAAATGCATTTAGGAGTCATGGATTTGTGAGAGAATGTGTTTAACGCTTTCATTTAATGGATTTTACATGCAGAGGTTGATGTAACATTACCTGTCTCCTGGCTCACCAATCCTGACAGCACTACTGTAAGTATAAATTCCAGGTTTACTGTATCACAATTTTAGATGGTAATACAAACTGATGATTGGCCGTAGGTTGTTGCAACCTTCTAGAAGTAAGAGAATAGTAGGATGCTAAGACCCTATTCAATTCCTTTATTGCTAGTGTAGTGAAATGCCTATTCTTTGACTATACTATATTTAATGCCTATATATTATCACTAAAAAAGTATAAATACACATCAATGCTAAAAAGCAATAAGAACATTCCTAATGTCTTAATGTGTTTCTAATCATGAGTATTACATACACTATATTTAATGCATAATACTTTTACTAATACAATACGTTAAGTGATAAAACTGTGCAGGGGAAATATAGATACCATGCTAATGTTTACCATACACACAAGGGTAACATGAATTGGTTTGTTCAAATTCTAGATGTAGACCCACAACAATATTGCTGTCCAACAGTAAGCCTACAAGGAGCTCAGGGGTAGTGATTTCTCCTGCATACTTGGGTAAATGTGCAGTCTTGGTGTCAACAAGTAAACAACAATCAAGAGACAGGGCTGAGGCAGTGGGATATCTGCTGAGACGAGGTATCAGGCAACAGGTAGAGCTTGCCATGCAGTTGTTACTAAGGCTCTTTGCGAACGGTAATGCATTTGGGGTGCTTTCTTTAGGGTGACACGTGTTGGACAGACCCTCAATTTAGTGTATTGGGGGTGTATAGCTAGGGGTGATAAGAATTCATGGGGAGTGCGGCAGTCCTGTGTCTAACCTTTCCCCCATTGGACTAAGAGCAGGATTCATGAAACAGAACCTCTACAAGACAATCACTAGAAACATTGTACAACTTCTATATTTTTGATGAAGATATAAGACTGATGAGGTCAGCGGATCCATGATAGAGTAGGTGTTGCTGGTGCTAGATTGTGTTCACTTCACCTGCATATTCATACCATGTGTCTGATAGATTTACATGCCATATCCCAGGAGATGATAGACTACTGACATAGAAACTCATTTTAGAAAAGCGCATGTGCAGTAGACAAAGGTGTATAACGCTGAGCATAAAAGCTATGTAGGCTATAACA
Organism: Ambystoma mexicanum; assembly: GCF_040938575.1. Lineage (NCBI taxonomy): Eukaryota > Metazoa > Chordata > Amphibia > Caudata > Ambystomatidae > Ambystoma > Ambystoma mexicanum. The sequence continues at coordinate 1,216,020,130 of NC_090924.1, forward strand.
GTCCAAGTGTTGGGATCTTTATTGATATGATATTAGAAAATCTTTTATGTCTCAACTGCAGACCTTTTAGTGGGCTCTGAAATAGTCTCCAATGTACATTTGTGATGGGAATAACCATACGCTGTGTATATAATGAGCCCTACATGCCATCATACGTTGACTTTTTGCGTTATTTGTTTTATGTATGATTATAATTAGATTTTTAAATGGACGCATTAAACTAAATGTGCATTAAAAAGTAAGATATCCTTAGTCATCAGAGATCTAATATCGTCATTGTGCAGGGGAAAATGTGTTCACATGACTACTAAAATCGACCCATGGCGATATAAAGTAAAGATTCTGTAACTCTGGAGGAATTCCACACATTTAAGAGAAGAAGTTGCTTTTATTATAAAGGTGATCACTTCAAAGGAATGAGATACAAACTGTGCGGTGTATTTGCATTGACAATCTATTGGGCATAATCATGTTAATGCAGGTCGCCGTTGCCTCACATGAAATCTGCAATACACATGATACAGTCTGTAACATGTTTGACATGCGAAGTCTTGATTTTGAATGTGATGTTTGCTATGGACTTCACTTGTTGTTTAACAGTACAACACGATCCATGCTACTTCCACATTCATGCCAGACCTGTTGTTTTCTGACTAAGGAAACTGCAACATTATCCATACCACAAGTAGTGCAATGACAAAATGGCCTGGGGAGGGAGTGGTTTGCAATACAAGAAGGGAAGAGTGATGGATCAATGATAAACTTAAGGAAAACACCAATGCAAAGAAGTAGCAATCGAAATAAGACCAAACATTAACATTCATACATTTTGGCTGTACTTTAAAAAAAAAAAATGTTGTGATGGAAATGATTGAAGACAGAATTTCTTTCGCATTCTGGACCTCTCAGAGGTTAGCTAGTTCTGTCCATTTGCAACTAAAGTTCCGTCTGAACAAGCCGGATTGCTTTTTTCATGTTTTCCGCCACTGCAAGACATAAAGATACAGAACAAAATAAGAGCACATACACACCTGAACAATTTTCAAACTTTTATGACCGACTAAGAAATACATTAAAGGAGTTATGTATAAAAGTTGCCTCACATGTATATAGTACAATGGTACTAGGTCGGCACCTTGCCCCCCAATTGCTCCATATCTCAAACTGATGTTCAAATACTAGTTGCCACTTCATCCTGGCTAAATTGTTTTGCTGCTCTTCATGTTCTGTTTGTTGGCTATATAGCAAGGCGCAACCATGGTAATGGTAATGGCTCATGGATGAAAGGGTCTTTGCGAGTCACTGCCAGGTCTGAGCCATGTTGTCAACGCACAATGGGTAGTGTGATTTCACAATTGTTTGCCGGATGGAAGTGGGGAAGGCACGTAGACTTACTCAACTCCTCTGCCATTTCACCTGCCAAGCCATTACAGAAAGGGGAAAGTCCATATGCAAATTAGGCTTGGTCCCATCACATCCCTTGTGCATGAGACCACAATCATCGCCAGACATGTTTTGGCCTCATTGGGCATCATCAGTGAGGAGTAGCGTGGGTCTCTGGGCATACCAGTCCCACTCAGGGTGACTAGAGCAAAACAAAAGATGATGGCTTAGAATTAATCTTAACCTCTGGCATTGCTCTGCGTAACCCTCCAGACTATAGTTCTTCACCCGTCAAGCCATTACAGAAGGGGAAAGACCATAAACACTGCACCTTTCGTGATTTTTCCAGGTCTTTCATGTGTCCGATACCAGGCCCCAACCAACATTATTTGTGCATGCTGTTCTCTGTGCCTCTCTTTGTCAATGAAAAAGGAAGAGCCAAATATTCCAGCGCTAATCATTCATTGTGCATGAAGACACCCAACTGCTTGAAATGTTTTGCAAAGTTGTCTGCAGTGGGGCAATCTGATAGGGCATTGGGTATTCAGGAAAGGGTGGTCAGTATCTTGAAATCTGCAGAAGGATTTTGCAACCTTGTGTTCAATGGTGCACACGCTCAATGCAACAATCAGAGATTTCGCGGCTTGGTCTAGCACTTCCCTTTAAGACAAAATTACATTTATTTTGAAAAAGAGAAAATCCAATCTTTTCATCTAATGGCTGCATACCCTAAATGCAATGTTCTGCCCCTCTGAATAGGTGGTGAACTTTCAGGGATAGTAACTGGGTGGTGCTGTGACATGTCTGGCTTGACTAAAGTTCCCTATTCTAATCCATCATTATATGGCAGAAATGTTTTCTCCTTGCCTTTATTATACCTGGCTGTTTGACAAATAAGTCTAACCTGTCTTGGGGGCACCCCTTGTCCCTACCTGTCTCTCTGCAACATTTACTGTCATACTTATGTACCGTATTCTTTCTGTGTTCTCTTTCTTAAGTTTACCCGTGCTGTGATATGGGTTTGGGCGATGTGAATAAGTGCAATAAATAAATAATGTGAATATACCCAACGTGCTATCACAACAAGGTTAACTGCACCACAGTGATGATTCCCAATAATGGTGAACACGTATGGTTGGTGCGTTTGAAGAGCTGTCAATTTCGGGTTGATAAAACTATGTGCAAATATTATTTTTTTACTTTTTTATTTTCCTTATGTATACAGTTCATAACAATCTTTACATTGTAATTTATTACAATTTAAGCAATCAATTAATGTAGATCAATTAGTATAAAACCAATTAATATAAAAACCCACATTTGTTCATTCCGTTAATACAATACAAAAAGGAAGACAGTGTAATAAAATAACAAAATGTAGTGGAGAATTCATTACAACTATTAAATCTAACAACTTTGACATTACTCATTTGTTCATAGATATCCCCAGGTTATCATATCCGAATTGTTATACCATCAATTGCATTGCTTAATTACCTGTTTTGCTAATTTTGCATTTCATTCGTTATGATTGTGGCTCCAGCCATGTACACTTTTGCTGCACCCCGTTATTCTCTAGGTTCTGGTCTATTCAATTTCCCTGACTCATTCACTGCTTTCCAGATCCTGTAGAGCGCTATTTGTAGTTGTTTATTGTTGCCGTTCAGACAATAGAGCCAGAAAGTTACAGTTTTTATGCTATCGAAGTTGGCTATGAAGCTACCTAGCAGATGCATATTTAAGGGCCCAGGTCCCCTCCCCCGCCAGCTGGACACATGCACTGCCTCCCAAACAACCCCTGCATTTGGGGGCTGATTCTGTATCCCTAAAGTCCCCTACCAGCTCTTGACACTTGATGTCTGCACTTACCCCGCACTTTTACCTAGTGTTTTTATTTATTTTATTTATTCTTATTGTTGTTCCTATGTATTGCACTGCTCCCTCCTCCTTCCCCCACACTTCCTCCCCTGCGCTTGCGCAATCTTAATGTCACTTGGCCTAGTAAGATCGTTGTCTTTGTCTTCCCTCTGTTCCCCTTCCCTTGCCTCGCCGCGCCATAAAACACTTGTGTATAGGCGCGTTATAAATTCCATATCATATCATATCATATCATATCATATCATATCATATCATATAGAGTTATCCATGCTCTCGACACTCTGTTAACACATGCCATGAATTTCTCTAATGCCAGGGTTGCCACATGATCAACACCCTCTGTTTTCCTTGGTGATCTTTAATGAAGGGCCAATGCCTCCCAGAACTGGTATCTTATTTAATCTCAGCATTAATCGAAATCTCCGTAAAGCAGGTAATGGGCATATTTTTAAGTAGCTTTGAGGAGCTCTATATGAGTGGATCAAATGAGGCATCACTGTGCTATAACCTTTCAATTGGGACATGTGGGTGTAATTTTCACACCAATCCCACCTTTCAAGTTTTGCACAAAATTGATTTGTTCTGTCATTGGGATTGGCCTTCCAATTAGGTTTCTCCCCAATTTCATTGAATGTTTTATGTGCAAGTGCTTCGAATGCCCCATTTGATTCAGCTTTGTATCATTTGCCCTGTAATTTTAATAATGGGCATAAAGGGTTGATTAAGGTCTTGATATACAATAAACATCTTTTGATCGGCCTGGTGGTAAGGGACATAGGGCCTAGCTCCAATCTTATTATTTCTACAGGGATGCAGGGGCTCAGGGTCAGGAGGCTTCTCCAAAATGTACCTCTTTTATTTTCAACCATTTTAGATCTTCTATGCATAAGGCTCCTAATCCATACAATGTAGTTGGACAGAAACTTTGTAAAGTGCCACTATTCCATGCAAGCAGCTATATCCAGCCACTTGGTTGACACACCTCCTAATCATCAATGTACAGGCAACAGCTTTCCGTTTTTTGTCTAATATAGCTGCCTTGTACTTGACTTTGGTGGATAGTTCACATCCCAGAAATTAGAACTGTTCAACATATTCGATTTGTTTCCCTGCAATTACCATGGGTAGCTTTGCCATCATTTTGCTTGTGAAAAGCATCAATTTCGTTTTCCCGTAATTTATTTATAAGCCATTTGTTTTGGCATATTCTTCCACCAAATTCAGGGATTCTATCATACATGCATATGTGTGGTGACAAAAAACAAAGTTGTCTGCATTTGCTAAGCAGTAGACGTTTTCGTCTGCCACTCTGGGAGGACACGTGTTAATCTTGCTCAGGCAAATTGGTAAGTCAGCCAAGTACATGTTGAAAGTGATGGAGCTAGCGCACAACCTTATTCTACCCCTCTATGTGTTTCAATGGGTCGTGTAGTGGTACCGCTGCTGTCCAATTTTACCTCGAAGGTTGTTCCCTCATTCAGAGCCATCGTCACAGCTAACAGTTAATCGGGATGACCATATCCTTCCATCTTTGCCCCAAGTTTCCCCTTATCTGCAGTGTCAAAGGCTGCCTCCAGAATAAATCATGGCCACATAGAGGGAAGGATTCTCTTTACGCTTTGCTTTCCTGGCCATGAGGTCCATAAGTCTTAGGCATTGTACCGTGGCTGCTCCACTTCTGAATCCCATTTGGAAAGGTCCAAGCAGATTCCTATGGTTGCTCCATTTTTCTAGCTCATCAAGGATGAGAGAGGCAAAGATCTTGCTGAAACATCTAACAATGCCAACAATCGATGGTTCGAGGGCTCTGATCTACAGCCCTTCTTGGAGGTGGGTACCAGTATTGCTTTACGCCAGGATTCAGGTAATATACCTTCCCGGCAGTCTTTTGTGAACAATAAATTCATTATTTTTGCCCAGAATTGAGGTGCCCCTTCAGAATGGCATTCGATAGGCCATTGGGGCCAGGGGCTCTGGATTCTTTTAACCTTCCTATTTTTAATCGAATATCGCTGAGATCAAAGTCTAGGTTAAATTCAGTGTTTGATCGCATATTCCCCTAAAATGATGATTTTGGGACACCAAATTCCTTGGTATTTGTTCCAGGCCTTCTCCCCTATGCCACAGGTAACTTGTTTGGCCTATAGGGAGTTAGACGATCTCATCAGCTTCCACATTTTTCTGGTGTCATTACTCTTAATGAGCCTCAGCAGATATTGCCTTTGGGAGTTCTGTCCAGCCTGCAACCACCTCTTGACCCAGTTTCTATACCTGTTTTTAATGTATCCTACCTATTTGGCACTAGTCTGAAAGGAAATAACTAATTTCCCTATATGTCTGATTTCGTTCCTTATGTAATATTATGGGTGGTGGAGAGCCAGTAAGTTCCTATTTCCATGGAGTCCCAACTGAATCACCAGGACCGGCATTACCGTGCCAGTGATTCAGGCATTCATCTGCCAGGTCAGGCCTGCCGGGAGATCTGTGCCCTCCACCGGCAGACTTCTGCTTTGCCGGGCTGGAAAGAATGCTGCTGCTGGAATTACCAGCATTTTTTCCAGACGAGCAAAGTTGCAATGAGGCCCTATGTCTACTATCAGAAAGAAATCATAAATAATATTAATTGAAGCAATGGAGCCTCATGACCCGCATCAATAACTATACAAGTGGGCACACAGCTTCTGTTTTTATTTGGTATAATTTCACAGAAACATTCGGCACTTAAGTTACACAACATTGTGTCTGTTTAAACTGTGTTTCTCAATCCATAAAATACATTGGAGTTTATGGAACATACATCTTACTTACTTGCATCCATTTAATCGTCCCCTATGTTCCTGTTAAAACTAGTATACCCTTGTTGTTCCTAGGCCATCTTTATTCCCAAGGAGTTACCATAGCCAATTGTATAGGGTGATCTGGAGTTATATAAGAGCTAAGTACTTACAATTTATATGGGGGCTTCCTATTTTTGGAGATTAGCCTGGACTCTCTCAGTTTCAAATTGGTCAGTCTGCAAGGCCCCTTGAGGTGTTGCATACGTTCCCAGTATGTAATGCTCACCTCCTTTCAAAAGGGGATAATCTCTATAGCTTCTGTGGAAAATCAGTAGTTGATGCTGACCAGCCATATCCTTCCAATACTATCCAGAATAATGATTATAATCTCATGCCTATCTGTATGCGAAGTGTTCTATAATCAAACTGCTCCCCTGATCGTGTGACTAAGTGGTGGGGTCCATTCACTACCCTTCTTGTGACCGTGAAGGTGCGGCTATTCAACCTACTCCTGTGACTTGAAAGGAGGAGAAACTCACTCCTAATCTTATGGTGAGGTATTTTGTTTGTAATATAACTTCTGATGTGAATGTGCTAATTCAATAAAATAAAGACCTTTATAATGTATACATCAAAACATTGTGAGATGTAAATTTTTGTTGATGTTACTTTTTCATATTTCTTCCCTTTGTAATATCTACTCTTGTTCACATTTGAGAATTGGTGTTGGCTGAGGCATATTTTATCTATAATGCCCAATTGCTTTTATGTTCAGAGCATTCTCTAGCCTAAAGGTATAGATTTTAATCTATTATATTTTTGGGTCAAAATGCAACACATGGAACATTTTGTTCAGCTTTGACAAGAAATATATGTTAAATAAAGGCCCCTTTTGGCAAGCAGATTCCACTGGGGTGACATTGCAAATGCACTTTTTTTCAATAATAATGCTATAGGAAAGCTCCAAACATGATTTTCTCTTGGGGTAAACAATGTCTTGTGACTGGAGCATGGTCAAATGGTTTAAACAGGTTTCAGGCAGGTGAATCTTTCTGTGGACAAAGCAGCAGCCTCCTGATTAGTCTTATGATACAAATTCCTGGGGTTGGGCTGCACAATTCCGAGCTAATTCCAGTTTGTATGTAATCAACACAGTGCCAAGCTGAACAGAATATGTGGTTATTTAAAATAATGGAACTTCAAATGGTGTTTGCTCTCCTCTTTTATGAATGCATTATTTTTCGATTGACATTATTTAAGTGGCTTTATCACTGAAAAGGAAGAATCACATTTCAAAACTACAGATGCATTTTCTGTGCACACAGCATTCAAATTAAATGAACATGCTGAAAAAATCAAGTAGCAAAATTAGTGTTCTGAGGCCCAGGTTAAAGTATTTTGTTAGTTATCACACTACTGATTCTAGGGCCTTAGAAATAGTTACAGTTTGCTGTTACTTTGTTGACAAATGTCTCTCAGGTGCATAGGTGATTCTTCAAATCCCTCAGATGTACTATTTTTTTTATCATGGTAAGAAGTTGAATGTGAAAATCTGGAAACAATAAACTCATTTGAGTAAAGCCTTTCTCTCTCTCTACACCAAAGCAATCTCAATGTTTTCAGTTCACTTTAGAGGAATATTATTCCCATCCATTCTTCCCCCACACCTGAAACCATGTCTGATTTCAATTACTCTAAAGGTGAGTTTTATGAAGTGATACTCAGATCTCCTGTTGACCGCTGCTTTGGTGATAGGCAGATCAGTCGAGAAACAAGAAGTTTAGGAATGTACATGATTTGAAATAAACATGCTGCATTATATGTGGATGAATGTATGCATGTTTGTATGTAAGAAGAAACATTTGGTGGAAAGACATTAAATGCTGAGTTTGGAGTGTCAGTGATGGTCTGTGGTGATTTGGACCTCTAAGACAGGTAGCGCTAGAGGTTAAGGCCTGGGCATATTGAGATGGGAGAATGGAAATCTGTGCATAATTTGAAAGGTTCCTCAGTTAAGGATTTATGATGAGATGTGTCCTGTCACTTGTCACACCAGTCAATTCCCATTTTCTGCACACCGCTCACACACTTCAAACTGCAGGGTGCCAGAGAAAACACAGTTAATTTACAGATTCCATCAAGAGTTTTATTTTCAATTAACTACAATTTTGACACCAGCTGAGCCCTGTCCCATTTTCTATAACAGTGTTATTGTCTGGTTGGTTAATCTATGCAGATGAATGGATGTCCTCATGCGACATAGGCTGTACATGATTTACCATATATTTTGTTTAGTATCATATAGCTTCAATACATGTGACATGGCAGTGTCTTTCCTTTGACAATAATAGCCGGAAGAAAGATGTTTAATTTAAACAGAATGTATGGCCTGAAAGGTTAAATGTTGCCTTGTAATGTTGATTTGTAGAATGTGTTGTATTTAAATGAAATCCTGAAATGTGAATACTGTATGAACCTTTACCCAGCCAAACACATTATTTGGAATCCCTTGACTCTTAGTAAAATCACCTGTTTAGCCGCCACAAAAAAAAAATATGCCTCCTGTTCTGTATTCTGAAATAAATGTGAAGGACTAAGCATATCCCCTTTTGTGCTAGCCCTGGAGAAACTTTGACGCATGGTAGCCTCACCATTAAAGAGGGTGTGAATATTGTACCTGTTCAGGTTGTGTGCCACTTGCGGAATTTTGAAATGCGGTTGAATACCTCAGTGATTTGTTGTTGTAGGCATTAACCAGAAAGAAGCAGAGGCGAACAGGTTAACACTTACATCAGTAATATTTAGCATCTCATGGCCAGCTCCTTGTCTTTTACTGACATAGATCTTATTTGTGATGGCCCACTGAGCATTTACCTGCTTTCCCATAGCATTATTCCTAAAATGAGCTGAGGAAGAGATTTTTTCCAACTGTCTTTTGAAGGCTGACCAAGATTAAGGGGTCGATTCATGGAATTAATGTGCGCCGAAAATTCCCGCGCAGAGGTGCCAAAACGTGCGAATCGCAGGAAAAGTGCGAAAATCGCAGTGCAAGTGCGAAAATCGCAGGAAAACCAGCGCACAGCGATTCATGGAAGTCCGTGCGCGAGAAAAACATTGGATGTGCAGTAAAAATGTGCACCGTGCACGCCGGCGCACAGGTCATCCAACAGCGTGCCCCACGGCCATTGCGAATTTGCACATAGCGCGGCGCACATCACAAAAGGAGGCGGAACACGGGGCGTAACACTCGGAATGGGGAACAACACGTGAAAATATGGGCGTCACAGGGGAAGTACAGCAGGCAAGTGCGCGGAACGCCCACACGCTCGCCTACAACCCGTATTCATGGAATCGAATAGGGCAAACCAGAGCACGGACAAAGACGCGCACAGGGCCAAACAAGTACGCCACAAGAAAGCAGGCGGTAGCACCCCTGCGACTGAAAAAAATGTGTGCCAAAATGTGCGCTAACAAAAAGCACACATATACAGCCATGATGAATGGCCCATACAGTGGCCCTCTAGGACAAATGAGGTGCAAAGGGGCCCCGACAAACACGGACACCCGCTGTGTGAAAAATAGCGTGTGCGCGTGTTCCTGGGTGCGCGGGAAGTTCCACACGTGATTAGCCTGGGTACGTGTATTTCGGGGTGCGTGGGAAGTTCCACACGCGATTGGCCTGGGTAGGTGGGGGTGCGTGGGAAGTTCCACACGCGATTGGCCTGGGTACGTGTACTATGGGGTGCGCGGGGAATGGCCATGTGGGTCCCCCCAGGTGTTCCCTCTACACCCTCCACGGCCCCTGCACCTGGCTAGGTGGGGGTGCGCGGGAAGTTCCACACACGATTGGCCTGGGTACGTGTATTGCGATGTGTGCGGAAGATTCACACGCGATTTCTGCAGGGTACGTGTATTTCGGTGGTGCCGGGGAATGCTACACGTGATTTGGCCATGTGGGTCCCCCCAGGTGTTCCCTCTACACCCCCTACGGCCCCTGCAGGCAGCCCACACCACAGGGTACTACCCTGCACCCCTGCTCATGTCCCACAGGCAACCCATCCACCATGGCCATGCCCACCAGCCAACCCACATGTCACCTTGCACTAGTGATCACCAACACATGTCTCCCACCACCCCCATCCCCCACCCACCAGGGGCAGCCTCCACCAGGCCCCTACTCATGCCCCCTATCACCCCCACCCCCCAGCAGTGCAGGGCCAGCCTCCACCAGGCCCCCACTCATGTCTCCCACCACCCCCATCCCACAGCCACCAGGAGCAGCCTCCACCAGGCCCCCACTCATGTCTACCACCACCCCCACCCCCAGCAGTGCAGGGGCAGCCTCCACCAGGCCCCCACTCATGTCTCCCACCACCCCCATCCCACAGCCACCAGGGGAAGCCTCCACCACGCCCCCACTCATGTCTCCCACCACCCCCACCCCTCAGCCACCAGGGGCAGCCTCCACCAGGCCCCCACTCATGTCTCCCACCACCCCCACCCCCCAGCAGTGCAGGGGCAGCCTCCACCAGGCCCCCACTCATGTCTCCCACCACCCCCACCCCACAGCCACCAGGGGCAGCCTCCACCAGGCCCCCACTCATGTCTCCCACCACCCCCACCCCCCAGCAGTGCAGGGACAGCCTCCACCAGGCCCCCAATCATGTCTCCCACCATCCCCACCCCCCAGCCACCAGGGGCAGCCTCCACCAGGCCCCCACTCATGTCTCCCACCACCCCCAGCCACCAGGGGCAGCCTCCACCAGGCCCCCACTCATGTCTCCCACCACCCCCACCCCCAAGCAGTGCAGGGGAAGCCTCCACCAGGCCCCCACTCATGTCTCCCACCACCCCCACCCCCCAGCCACCAGGGGCAGCCTCCACCAGGCCCCCACTCATGTCTCCCACCACCCCCACCCCCCAGCCACCAGGGGCAGCCTCCACCAGGCCCCCACTCATGTCTCCCACCACCCCCACCCCCCAGCAGTGCAGGGGCAGCCTCCACCAGGCCCCCACTCATGTCTCCCACCACCCCCACCCCCCAGCCACCAGGGGCAGCCTCCACCAGGCCCCCACTCATGTCCCCTATTACCCCCACCCCCCGCAGTGCAGGGGCAGCCTCCACCAGGCCCCCACTCATGTCTCCCACCACCCTCACCCCCCAGCCACCAGGGGCAGCCTCCACCAGGCCCCCACTCATGTCTACCACCACCCCACCCCCCAGCCACCAGGGGCAGCCTCCACCAGGCCCCCACTCATGTCCCCTATTACCCCCACCCCCCAGCAGTGCAGGGGCAGCCTCTAACAGGCCCCCACTCATGTCCCCTATTACCCCCACCCCCCAGCAGTGCAGGAGCAGCCTCCACCAGGCCCCCACTCATGTCTCCCACCACCCCCATCCCACAGCCAGCAGGGGCAGCCTCCACCAGGCCCCCACTCATGTCTCCCACCACCCCCACCCCCCAGCAGTGCAGGGGCAGCCTCCATCAGGCCCCCACTCATGTCTCCCACCACCCCCACCCCCCAGCCACCAGGGGCAGCCTCCACCAGGCCCCCACTCATGTCTCCCACCACCCCCACCCCCCAGCGGTGCAGGGGCAGCCTCCACCAGGCCCCCACTCATGTCTCCCACCACCCCCACACCCCAGCTACCAGGGGCAGCCTCCACCAGGCCCCCACTCATGTCCCCTATTACCCCCACCCTCCCCGCAGTGCAGGGGCAGCCTCCACCAGGCCCCCACTCATGTCTCCCACCACCCCCACACCCCAGCCACCAGGGGCAGCCTCCACCAGGCCCCCACTCATGTCTCCCACCACCCCCACCCCCCAGCCACCAGGGGCAGCCTCCACCAGGCCCCCACTCATGTCTCCCACCACCCCCACCCCCCAGCCACCAGGGGAAGCCTCCACCAGGCCCCCACTCATGTCTCCCACCACCCCCACCCCCCAGCCACCAGGGGCAGCCTCCACCAGGCCCCCATACATGTCTCCCACCACCCCCATCCCCCAGCCACCAGGGGCAGCCTCCACCAGGCCCCCACTCATGTCCCCTATTACCCCCACCCCCCCGCAGTGCAGGGGCAGCCTCCACCAGGCCCCCACTCATGTCTACCACCACCCCCACCCCCTAGCCACCAGGGGCAGCCTCCACCAGGCCCCCACTCATGTCTCCCACCACCCCCACCCCCAGCCACCAGGGGCAGAACCCACCAGGCCCCCACTCATGTCTCCCACCACCCCCACCCCCCAGCCACCAGGGGCAGCCTCCACCAGGCCCCCACTCATGTCCAACTCATGTCTCCCACCACCCTCACCCCCCAACCACCAGGGGCAGCCTCCACCAGGCCCCCACTCATGTCTCCCACCACCCCCACCCCCCAGCCACCAGGGGCAGCCTCCACCAGGCCCCCTCTCATGTCTACCACCACCCCACCCCCCAGCAGTGCAGGGGCAGCCTCCACCAGGCCCCCACTCATGTCTACCACCACCCCCACCCCCCAGCCACCAGCGGCAGCCTCCACCAGGCCCCCACTCTTGTCCCCTTTACCCCCACCCCCCGCAGTGCAGGGGCAGCCTTCACCAGGCCCCCACTCATTTCTACCACCACCCCCACCCCCCAGCCACCAGGGGCAGCCTCCACCAGGCCACCACTCATGTCTCCCACCACCCCCACCTCCCAGCCACCAGGGGCAGCCTCCACCAGGCCCCCACTCATGTCTCCCACCACCCCCACCCCCCAGCCACCAGGGGCAGCCTCTACCAGGCCCCCACTCATTTCCCCTATTACCCCCACACCCCCCGCAGTGCAGGGGCAGCCTCCACCAGGCCTCACTCATGTCTCCCACCACCCCCACCCACCAGGGGCAGCCTCCACCAGGCCCCCACTCATGTCTCCCACCACCCCACCCCCCAGCCACCAGGGGCAGCCTCCACCAGGCCCCCACTCATGTTTACCACCACCCCCACCCCCCAGCCACCAGGGGCAGCCTCCACCAGGCCCCCACTCATGTCTACCACCACCCCCACCCCCCAGCCACCAGGGGCAGCCTCCACCAGGCCCCCACTCATGTCTCCCACCACCCCCAACCCCCAGCAACCAGGGGCAGCCTCCACCAGGCCCCCACGCATGTCTCCCACCACCCCCACCCCCCAGCCACCAGGGGCAGCCTCCACCAGGCCCCCACTCATGTCTCCCACCACCCCCACCCCCCAGCCACCAGGGGCAGCCTCCACCAGGCCCCCACTCATGTCCAACTCATGTCTCCCACCACCCTCACCCCCCATCCACCAGGGGCAGCCTCCACCAGGCCCCCACTCATGTCTCCCACCACCCCCACCCCCAGCCACCAGGGGCAGCCTCCACCAGGCCCCCACTCATTTCTCCCACCACCCCCACCCACCAGCCACCAGGGGCAGCATCCACCAGGCCCCCACTCATGTCTCCCACCACCCCCACCCCCCAGCCACCAGGGGCAGCCTCCACCAGGCCCCCACTCATGTCTCCCACAACTGCCACCCCCCAGCAGTGCAGGGACAGCCTCCACCAGGCCCCCACTCATGTCTCCCACCACCCCCACCCCTCAGCTACCAGGGGCAGCCTCCACCAGGCCCCCACTCATGTCTCCCACCACCCCACCCCCCAGCAGTGCAGGGGCAGCCTCCACCAGGCCCCCACTCATGTCTACCACCACCCCCACCCCCCAGCCACCAGGGGCAGCCTCCACCAGGCCCCCACTCATGTCTCCCACCACCCCCACCCCCAGCAGTGCAGGGGCAGCCTCCACCAGGCCCACACTCATGTCTACCACCACCCCCACCCCCCAGCCACCAGGGGCAGCCTCCACCAGGCCCCCACTCATGTCTCCCACCACCCCACCCCCCAGCCGTGCAATTTGCCTGGGTATGTGTACTTCGGGGTGCGCGGGAAGTTCCATACGCGATTGGCCTGGGTACGTGTACTTCGGGGTGCGCGGGAAGTTCCACACGCGATTAGCCTGGGTACGTGTACTTCGGGGTGCGCGTGAACTTCCACACGCGATTTGCCTGGGTAGGTGTACTACGGGGTGCGTGGGAAGTTCCACACGCGATTGTACGTGTACTTCGGGGTGCGCGGGAAGTCCCACACGCAATTGGCCTGGGTACATGTACTTCGGGGTGCGCGTGAACTTCCACACGCGATTGCGCCTGTGAGAGTGGGTTACATGTATTCCAGGGGTGGGCAGGAATATTTACCCGCGACTGTGCCTGTGAGAGCATGCTACGTGTATTTCTGGGGTGGGCATGAAGCAGGCGTAAGTCGACCCGCGCAGCATAAAAGTGCGCGCAAACACCAAACAAGCTCATACGCCAGGATGAATATACCATTCCTAGCAGCAGTGGCCGTGGGTTACCAAAGGAGGAGGAGGATAGTGAGGGCCCGAATTTTCACTCCCAGAACCAGCCTTTTTGGGATGCCTGATGACCAGGTGTATGGGAGGTACAGGTTTCCCCCACACATAATACTGGACCTGGTCAGTGAGTGGGAGGATGACCTCACATCACCCACCCTGTGCTCCCAAGCACTCAGCCCCCTGGAGAAGGTCCTCAATGTACTGCACTTCTTGGCCACAGGATCATTTCAGCGGACAAGTGCCATAGTGGGTGGGGTGTCACAGGCCACGCAGTCACGCTGCCTACACCAGGTCTTGAACATCATCACTGCACGCCCATCAGTCTGTAGGCACATATACCTGCCCAGGACACCTGCAGAAAGGCAGGCTGCCACCCTCGATTTCTACGGTGTGGCACAATTTCCAAAAGTGCTAGGTGCCATTGACTGCACCCATGTGGCACTACGTCCCCCCAGGGCATCTGAACACATCTATAGGAACCACAAGCACTGGCATTCCATCAACGTGCAGGTAGTATGTAATGCTAAGGGAATCATCACCTCAGTATATGCCAACTATCCAGGGTCCACCCACGACAGCTTCATTTACCGAATGTCTACCCTAAGCCGGGACCGAGAAGCTGGGCGGCATGGCGATACATGGCTGCTTGGTGAGTATGAATGCCACTGCACATGCATGCATGTCAGTTATGTCACTACCCCACTAATGATACCCATCACCTCCTCACCAGGGGACAGTGCCTACCCTCTGAGCACCCACATGATGACGCCAATTCGGAACCCCATCACGTCTCCAGAGGTAAGATACAACACAGCCCATATTGCAACCCGGGGCATAGTGGAGCGCACATTCAGAGTGCTCAAGTCACGCTTTCGCTCCCTTGACCGTTCTGGCAGGCAGCTGTTATATGCGCCCCCAGTAGTGTGCAGGATCATAGTGGCAGCATGTGTCCTGCACAATGTTGCAACACACCGGGGCCTGACCGTGGACATGGTGGTGCCCCCACATCCCCAACCACATGCACGCCCGCTGCGCATGGGAGGGGAGAGGGCACGGGGTGAGGCAGCCCGTACGCAGCTGGTGGCTAATAACATCACATAGAAATCACACCCCAGTGGATTGCACACAGGCCTGGCACATACCATCTGATAAGCAATGATGACTCGACCTGACAATTAAGACGAACAAAGGGACTGTCAACTGTCAGAACCATAGAAGCCTGAGATTGTTCATGTGGAAGTGTCACAATGTGTGCATCCCTACCTACACAAACACCACCAATGCATTGTCATGAAAAGACACTTCCATGCTGCAGAAATGAATACCCACTTGCAAAATACTACATGAAAACAGTGCCATGTCACCCACCTCCTCCCCGGCACGGCCACACAACACACCATGGCATGTCATGCAATGTAAGAGGAAAGAAATGAATCCCCACAACATGCCCCAAGTGTCAGCAGCTACAGTGTCCCTAATGGAAACATGTCCACACATGGAATGCTCACAGTAATGCAGGACCTACAACCCACATTACCAAATACTTACCAAGAATACCAATCACCTACACAACCTCCAACCTACCTTAAACATGACATTACAGACTTAAAAATTAGCTAGCCTCACCACCTGATGATGACAGCCCTCCGAACACTTGCAAGTATACAGTGTTAGCGCCACGCAAGAGTGTAGGTGCACTGCTTACAACATGGACTCCAGTTCCAAGGTGGACCGCATTGTGAAGACATGAGGAATGGACCTGCAGATATGGAGGATGAGATGGATGCAGAGGCACATATCAATACACCATGCAGTGTACAATACAACAACAATATGCACTATGAATATATACACAGTATTGACTACAGACTGCCCACACAGCTCATGGGAGTCCAATGTCACCATGTACGTCAATGTCACTTGGGCACACCCTTTGCAAGCCCATGGAAACGGGAAGCAGGAGGGGTGTGTGTGACAAAAACCCAAGCATCTGAACCAAATCCATGACAAGCCTGCATGTGCCCAGCCACAATGCAGCGTTTGCCCATGGCAGCCACACAAGGCAACACACTGTCCCAAAAAAAAAAGAAAAAAAAAAAATCAAAAATGGCCATTAATGGGCCCGGGGGGTTGGGGAGGCCACCCAGGAGGTCCGAGGACAGGGTGCACACCAAAACCCACCTGTGTGGATCTTGCGAAAAAAAAACACCTCCATGGGCTCATGGCCTACACGGCTACCCTATTGTGGGAGTATCACTGCTGTCGCTATTCTCACCCTCTGCAGCTGCATCCGGAGGTGGTGGCACTATGGGAGGCAGCCCACGCAAAGCCCTAGTCTGTTCCTCCATGGCTGCAAGCATGCAGGTGTGGTAGGTCTCGTTCTGGAGGATGAGTGTGCGGAGGTCCCCATGCAACAACTCACGGGATGCCCGGTACTCCGCCCTGGTTGCCTGCATCTCAGCTGAGAGCGTACGGGTGAGATGCTCCAGCTGCTGTTCTGTCCTTCGGTTTGTTGAAGCCTCAAGCTCAACAAGAGTCGTCCTGAGGTGAAGGAGTTCCAGCCTCAGGGCTTCCCTGTGGCCCTGGGACTCTATGGAGATGGCTTCCTGCAGAGTCGCCAGTGCCGCCCACCTGTCCCTGTCGGACACCAACATGTCCTCCCTGTGTGACTGGCAGATGGAGTCGGTTGCCTGCTGTAGTCGCTCCATCAGCCTTTCGGGGGGGACAATGGAAGTGGCCACCCTATCCATGGCCTGAGCCATCATCTCTGATGATGCTGCCTGTTGGGTTGCCATACCGTAAATGGATTGCTCCCATGCGGTATTGCCAGGTGGCGTACGGCCACCACGTCGGCGGGCACCACACCTGTCTGGGGCAAGGCGAACTGTGCCTTGCTGTGCCGGCACTGCCTGAGGCTGCAGGACTGCATTCCCCCTCTGATCTGCTGGCCCAGGAACAGGATCAGATGTCGCGGAGTGTGACCCTGCATCCGTAACCACCAAAGGCGTACCTGCCAACACTGACATCCCCATTGAGGGTTCTAACCCTGGTGCAGGTGGGTCGGACAGAACAGAATCCCTCCCAGGAACACTCACCTGCGACGGCACGTAGGTCTCATCATCCGAATCAACACCTGAGGACAGCTCGGGGGAGGTGCAGCCAGAGACACCCCTTGAGAGCACGACCTGCAGCAGTTGTGGGTTCTCACCCACCACCACACCACGTCCCTCACTGGTGGTCGGTCTGCCCACAGACCCCTCCTGGGTCTGCACCATCTCCACAACCCCAGCAGTATCAGGTGCGTCTTCCCCTGCAAAGACATAAAAGAAAACAAATGTAAACAGGCATTAGCAGTATGGCACACAATGAGGGCTGAGAGGCTACAGAAACAGTACTTGATTGACATGTCCCACATGACTAAAACACTCCCATGCATGCACCGTCACTGTGTGTGATGGGGAGGCAGATGGCACACATTGATGACACCAAGATGGAAGATGAACACATTTTCTGCATGCTGCCTAGCAGTGGCATCACACATTGGCCAGTGATAGGCAGGTCAAATACACATGCCATCACACAGATGGCATGTACCCTAGCCATGAAGTGAAGAGGGAGAGGAGGTCACCAATTGTTCATTCAGTCCAGTTTGTTCATATGATTGATTATTTTCATTGTAATGGTTCAAATGTTTAACATGCAGCTGCCAGTCAAAAATGGTCCTATAGCACAGGGACATGTCCAAACTAATCATGTCCAAGAAACTGAGCCAATCCACTGTACCATAGCCATGTCAGACATGTGACAATAGGACTGAGAAATCCCGAGTAAAAGTGGGGGTATGCAAACAATCTGCCTGAATGAACAGAGGTAAATAAGCAACAGTGTAGTGGCAAGATGACACTCCAAGGGCAACTGGCGTGGTGTTGGGCTGGATGTCTAATGTTGGCCGAAGGGATGCTGCTATACCCAAATGCTGTTGCCAAGAATGTTTAGGAAGAGGCACATGGGTGAGCCGAACCACTCAGGCACACACACCCTCCCCTGGCACCCAAACAGAAGCCCTCCCACACACACCATGTACATGGATGACACACACATGCATGTGCACTCACCGTACAATGCCTCGTAATCTGCCACTTCTCGCACGCCTTGGATCTGTTCCTCCGTGACGTAGGTCCCAGCAACCTGCTCATGTGGAGTGAGTTCTATGTCGTCTGCTGGAGACCCACCTCCAGTCACTAGAGTTGCGGCATGACTTGAGGCCAGCTTATTCTTTGCCCTGCGCTTCAGGTCATTCCAGCGCTTGTAGCATTCATTAGCTGTGCGCCTCACGATTCCAAGGGCACTTATGATGTCCACAATGGTCTGCCAGTGTGCCTGACGTTGTGCAGGTGTGGTCTTGGATCCTGCAACAATCAACATTTCGCGGTCATGTGCGGACACATACTCTACAAGTGCATTCAGCTCGACCTCATTGAAGCTGGGCTTCCTTGACGGGCCGGACTGTGTAACTGTGTCTGGGGCATCAGCCTCTACTGGACGAGCACTCTTCCTCTTCCGCTTGGAAGGTGGTGGGGATCCGGAGTGTTCTGCGCCACTCCGGACACTAGGGGCAGGAGCGTGGAATTGCACACTCAGCATGGGAGTTGGTGCAGGCATTATCTCAAGTGTGATGGTGTCAGGGGGAATGTCAGCATGATGGACTTGGACCGACACTGTCCTGGATGGGTGTGTGAGAGGTGGGGTGGATGGAGCCGCAGCTGCCCCTGCAGCCTCCGCAGCCTGCCTACGCGGGGCAGCAGATGACCTAGCTGCCCATGATCCACGTGGCCTGATGACACCAACGTTCACCGGCGCACATGGCCTAGACCTGCTGACCTGGAAGTCAGCCATGGAATCACCCTGTGCCAGGTCTGGTTCCACAGTGGGCTGGTCCAACAAGGGCTGAGCATGGATGGTGTCAGCCACGGTAACCTCAACCGGGGGGGGCATGGGTGTCCCTGCCTGCTCCTCCACACATGGGGGGCTAGGGGCACCCTGCAAGTCACGGCCATGTCCCCTAACGGATCCACCACGGCCACCACTTGGGGCTCGGCCACCTTTGCCACCCTTACGGCTTGTTCGCCTCCCAGCCATGGCACTGATGTTATTGTGCGTATGGGAGTCGATGTGAACTATTGTCCTGGGCAATTGGGGGTCAAAGGGGTTGTGTACCAGATGGTAATCATACACTAGTGCTCTAGCAAGGCTGTATGTCACCCCTGGGGAAGGATGCCGGGTCACGCAATGCACAGGCACCCCAAAAAAGCGAAGTAAGGTGCACGCAACCCCTCCTAAACCACGTGCGTGGAAAAATAAACCTGCACTATGCTGTGGCACCCAGGAACACAAGAATGAACATATGCGTGTCACACACAGCCTAAAATGACCTCTAAAGGGGTACACGACACACGGGGCAAGCACAGATGTTAGATACGTGCGCGACTCACCGTCCGCCAGGAACAAAAGCGTGAAAAATATGCACGTGTGCGCGTTGGCAACACCCCCGCCAAAAGAAGAATTGTACGCTGTCTGAGGAGACAGGACAACAGTAGTAGGGAAGCTGTTTGAGGAAACAGGCCCAGGAAAAAGAGGAAAAGAGAAAAAGCTGTCAGAGGTAACAGGGAGTACGAACTGGAAACGCTGTGAAGTAAATCGCGTGTGAACTGACAAGAAGTACAGATTTCACTCACTCGCTCTCCACGAAAAGCACGTACAAGGAAATGGCGTTCTACACGTACCTTTTATACACACGTCACAGACGCGCATACGCAATGAGGCCATTTCCACCAATTACGCGCTTTGACACTCGGACGTGTATCTCTTCATTTTTACACGCGCCATTCTCTATGGCCATGCGCGTGACGTCACAGCTGCGCATGGTGGCCTTTGGGCCAATGAAATTGCATATGCGAGCACACGTGGTAAAACTGCACGTCCGAGTGTCATCGCGTGTAATCGGAGGGAAGTGAGCGTACACACGATTGGCCTGGGTACGTGTATTTCTGGGGTGCGCAGGAAGTTCCACACGCGATTGGTGGAAATCCACGTGTGCTCTGTCATCACGTGTAATGAAGGAAACGCCTGCGCGCCTCACGTCACAGACGCGCTCACGCGCTAAGGGCCTTTGGTCCAATGAAATCGCATATGCGTGCTGACGTGCAAACGCGCTAAGGGCCTTTCCTCGATTTACACGCAGACATGCAGGATTTTCACGTGCCAAATCACTCCGTATCAAGCTGGCCACGCATAAGCACACGGATGACCACGCTCCTGCCCAGAAGGCCGAACTACTGCCCCCCAGAGCCCCGAGCACGCTCCCACCTGCCATCTGCTGCTGCCTGCTGCCCATGTGCCCTGCCATTTGCTGCCTGCACATCAGCCAGGGGTGCTGTTGTGTGACCACCCCTGCTGGAACCGAAGACTCCCGACTGGGATTCCATCGGTCCACAGCCCAGCCCCAGGACCCAGTTGCCCACCCACTCCTGCCTCTGGGGTTGTCATGTCGGGGCAAACACCATCTGAGACCACTGACAACCCCCGGCCAGAGAGGCAGAGGAGCACCAGCTTCAGTGCCACCGAAGTTGGTGTCCTGGTGGAGCAAGTCCTGGGGCAATATGATGCCCTCTTCGGAAGTTCCCGCGCCGACAAGGAAGGACGGACTCGGATCTGGACTGACACCGTGACTGCCATCAACACGGAGGGGGTGGCAGTCCGCGACTTCTAACATGTCAAGAAGCGCTGGGAGGACTTGAGGTCCAGGACCCTGAACAAGGCCCGGCGCCTCTTGAAGGAAGCGGATGCCAAGGGGCGCCGGGGCCACTTGTCGGAAGAACAGATGAGGGTCCTGGAACGCATATCCCCAGCGCTCCACGTCCAGGTCCTTGAGAGGCAGACCCGTCTGGAGTCGAGCGGTAAGTGTACATGCATCCTGATTTTGAGCTGTGCGTGTGGTGATTTTTCAGTAGTGTGCAGGTTGCACATCTGGTTGTATGGGGTTGAGTATGGGTGGGGGTGTACAGGGCTGTGGGGCTAACACATGCAAGGGCTGGAATGTGTGAGACATGGATGGTGCTTGTGTGTGTAGGCTTGCATGCCAAATGCAGTTGTGTGGGCACACATGTTTGGATGAATGTGTATGTAAGCAGACATGTCCGTGATGTCACGCATCTATGTTATTTTCAGCTGCATGTATCAGCACTGTGTACATGTGCATGTGTGTGTATTTGACAAGGGTGCAACAGTGATGCAACATGGATGCATGTGACAGCGGTATGTGGAAGCCTGATGGGCAGATGTGACATGGATGCCCATCTGAACACTGCGACACTTGGCAGAGGTGTACACATGCATGCAAGTGTGGTGGTGTGTGTAGATGTGTGGTGCACTTCCTGTGTTGCATGTGATGTCTGGCTCACCTTTGCCTGCTCATGCTGTTGTATGTGTAAGGATGGTGCTGGCAGTTGTGATATGGCTGTGGTATGGCTCATGTGTGCGAGTTGAAATGACATGTGTTTTGGGGATTGTGATGACATGTCTGAGGTTTGCCAATGCCACTCATGTACAACTGTCATGTGTGTATGTGTCCATTGTACAGTGCCCTGATGCCTGTGTTTTATTTCTCCCTGTCTGCAGCGTCAACTGACGAAGAGGGCAGAGAAGGTGCTGTGGAGCACAGCGGCGGGGATCCCACCGCCAGCCAGAGACGCAAGGCCCGGCTCCCCTCCCATGTTGTCATCTCGGCGGGGAGTGAGGAGTCCGGTGCCGCGTCCCAGGCCGCAGCTGCCGGGGGGAGGTCCAAGAGGCGGAGGTTGGAGTTGGACTCCTCGGCAGCAGAAGGGGCAGCTGGGACCCCACAGGGCCCAACGGGGGAAGATGGCATGGAGTCATCCAGGTTGGTGGGGGGTTTGGTGGAGGAGGAGGCCGTGCAACAACAGAGATGGGGTCTGGAGGTGGGGATCACACCTGTGCTAGTGGTGCAGTGCAGGACCAGGGACAGGAGGCAGCACTGGCCGCCGCGGAGGTGCCTGTGTGCAATCCTGTCCCTGATCCTGTCCCTGCATCATCTTGCACCAGCAGGGATGCCTTCGTCCAGACCCGTTTTCAGGCAGGGGATGAGCTCACGACAACTGGCCTTCCTCTGCCTACGGACGTGGCTATCCGGGTCCGGGTTGAGCCTGTTCTGAGTGGTGTGGCGTTGCGTCAACGGGCCATGCGAGGTGACCTGCAGTCTTTTCATGAGGAGACTGCACGTCATCTCGAATGGCTCGCTGACCACGTCAGCCTGCTGGGACAGGTCACCCAGGCCGGATTCCTCCATATGATGGGGCTTGCTACGACCCCCTCCTCAACTGAACCCCATACGCGCCAGTCGTCCTCCGTGCCATCTTCCCACCCATCAGTCACCTGGGTGCCCTGTGGAGCTGCCTCTGACGGTGCGGCCAGGCTAGTGGAGGAGGCATCCCTGCCACAGTCGGGAGTCGGACGTCCAGCAGGGCTGGCCACATCAACGACTGCACCCCAGCCGGCGGAGGATGTGCAGGCAGCAGGAGGCAGTGCATGGGCAGAGGCACAGCAGCAGCAGCAACGTGGTGGGAGCCATGAAGGCTCGGGGCCTTCAACATCGGAGGGGCAGGCATCGGCCGGAGGGCAGGAGGACCCAGGACAGAGAGTGTCTTCCGTGTGGCAGCGGTTGGGCCACGCCATAGATGCGGAGCGGCAGCGGGCGGAAGAGGCACGGCTCACAATGGTCAGGGCGGAGAACTCCATGCGGAGGGCCCTGAGGCGGGCTGAGTGCCTCGAGGCAATACGCAGGGATTTGGAGGTGAACACGTCGACGGCCCTGCGGACACTCGGGGCCATGGAGGAGGACCGCCTCCGGGACATTGAGCAGGAGTTCGATGATGCCCTGGCCCGGGACATCCACAAGTGAGCCGTCAAACTAGCCCGCTGCCCCTGTACATAGGTATGTAGGTAGTGTTAGGTTTCATTTTTTTTAGGATTTATTTTGGACCTTTCGGACATTGGCCACATTTTTGTATATAGTTTATTTTATTAGTCAGTGTAGTTAGATAGGTTTCCTTTCTTTTGTTGGGATAATGGACCCTGGCTTGTTCGTATGTACATAGTTCACTGTTGGATTGTATTTTTCTTTCACATTTTAACCATGGAGCAATGGCTTTCTATTTTATTTTCCATTGGATTTTGTTTTCTGGACAGTGACTTTGGACACCATTACTTTGGATTTTGATTTTTGGTTTTGCTTTTTTTCACGGACATGCTTCTTTTCATTTTTGTACATTCCCATTTCTGTTTCTTTATTTTTGATTCTATTTATGTTTCCTTCAATACATATTTTTTTTATCAAACTTCAATGTGTAGTATCATCTCATTGGTTTAATGCATATCATGACATGGCTTTTGAGATTCACTGACACCCATTGGGTGTATGCGAGGGAAATGTGTTTGTTTCGGAACTTGCAATTGGTGTTCTGTCATGTAATTGCCAATTATAAGTGGGTGGATGCAGTACTCTGGTGGGTGTTTTGCATTTGGAGGCTGACCATAGGGACCAGGGATCTAGATTGTGACATGGGTGGGAGCCTGCTGGCAGGTGCCCCACAGTGCTGGGGGGTGGGGGTGCAGGGGGACATGACTTGGACATGAGTGGGGGCCTGCTGGCAGGTGCCCCACAGTGCTGGGGGGTGGGAGTGCAGGGGTACATGAGTTGGACATGAGTGGGGGCCTGCTGGCAGGTGCCCCACAGTGCTGGGGGGTCGGGGTGGTTGGAGACATGAGTGGGGGCGTGGTGGAGGCTGCCCCTGCACTGCTGGGGGGTGGGGGTGCAGGGGGACATGGGTGGGGGCCTGGTGGAGGGTGCCACTGACTGCTGAGGGGTAGGGGGTGGTGGGAGACATGGGTGGGGGCCTGGAGGAGGCTGCCCCTGCACTGCTGGGGGGTGGGGGTGCAAGGGGACATGGGTGGGGGCCTGGTGGAGGGTGCCCCTGACTGCTGGGGGGTTGGGGGTGGTGGGAGACATGGGTGGGGGCCTGGTGGAGGCTGCCCCTGCACTGCTGGGGGGTGGGGGTGCAGGGGGACATGAGTGGGGGCCTGGTGGAGGCTGCCCCTGGTGGCTGGGGGGTGGGGGTGGTGGTAGACATGAATGGGGGCCTGGTGGAGGCTGCCCCTGGTGACTGGGGGGTGGGGGTGGTGGTAGACATGAGTGGGGGCCTGGTGGAGGCTGCCCCTGCACTGCTGGGGGTGAGGGTGCAGGGGGACATGAGTGGGGGCCTGGTGGAGGCTTCTCCTGCACTGCTGGGGGTGGGGGTGGGGGTGGTGGTAGACATGGGTGGGGGCCTGGTGGAGGGTGCCCCTGACTGCTGGGGGGTAGGGGTTGGTGGGAGACATGGGTGGGGGCCTGGTGGAGGCTGCCCCTGCACTGCTGGGGGGTCGGGGTGCATGGGGACATGGGTGGGGGCCTGGTGGAGGGTGCCCCTGACTGCTGGGGGGTAGGGGGTGGTGGGAGACATGGGTGGGGGCCTGGTGGAGGCTGCCCCTGCACTGCCGGGGGGTGGGGGTGCAGGGGGACATGAGTGGGGGCCTGGTGGAGGCTGCCCCTGCACTGCTGGGGGGTGGGGGTGCAGGGGGACATGGGTGGGGGCCTGGTGGAGGCTGCCCCTGCACTGCTGGGGGGTGGGGGTGGTGGGAGACATGAGTGGGGGCCTGGTGGAGCCTGCCCCTGGTGGCTGGGGGGTGGGGGTGGTGGTAGACATGGGTGGGGGCCTGGTGGAGGGTGCCCCTGCACTGCTGTGGGGTGGGGGTGCAGGGGGACATGAGTGGGGGCCTGGTGGAGGCTGCCCCTGGTGGCTGGGGGGTGGGGGTGGTGGTAGACATGTGTGGGGGCCTGGTGGAGGGTGCCCCTGACTGCTGGGGGGTAGGGGGTGGTGGGAGACATGGGTGGGAGCCTGGTGGAGTCTGCCCCTGCACTGATGGGGGGTGGGGGTGCAGGGGGACATGAGTGGGGGCCAGGTGGAGGCTGCCCCTGGTGGCTGGGGGGTGGGGGTGGTGGTAGACATGAGTGGGGGCCTGGTGGAGGGTGCCCCTGCACTGCTGGGGGGTGGGGGTGCAGGGGGACATGAGTGGGGGCCTGGTGGAGGCTGCCCCTGGTGGCAGGGGGATCGGGGTGGTGGTAGACATGGGTGGGGTCTGGTGGAGGGTGCCCCAGACTGGTGGGGGGTAGGGGGTGGTGGGAGACATGGGTGGGGGCCTGGTGGAGGCTGCCCCTGCACTGCTGGGGGGTGGGGGTGCAGGGGGACATGAGTGGGGGCCAGGTGGAGGCTGCCCCTGGTGGCTGGGGGGTAGGGGTGGTGGTAGACATGAGTGGGGGCCTGGTGGAGGGTGCCCCTGCACTGCTGGGGGGCAGGGGTGCGGGGGGACATGAGTGGGGGCCTGGTGGAGGCTGCCCCTGCACTGCTGGGGGGTCGGGGTGCAGGGGGACATGGGTGGGGGCCTGGTGGAGGGTGCCCCTGACTGCTGGGGGGTAGGGGGTGGTGGGAGAAATGGGTGGGGCCTGGTGGAGGCTGCCCCTGCACTGCTGGGGGGTGGGGGTGCAGGGGGACATGAGTGGGGGCCTGGAGGAGGCTGCCCCTGCACTGCTGGGGGGTTGGGGTGCAGGGGGACATGAGTGGGGGCCTGGTGGAGGCTGCCCCTGCACTGCTGGGGGGTGGGGGCGGTGGGAGACATGAGTGGGGGCTTGGTGGAGGCTGCGCCCCTGGTGGCTGGGGAGTGGTGGTGGTGGTAGACATGGGTGGGGGCCTGGTGGAGGGTGCCCCTGCACTGCTGGGGGGTGGGGGTGCAGGGGGACATGAGTGGGGGCCTGGTGGAGGCTGCCCCTGGTGGCTGGGGGGTGGGGGTGGTGGTAGACATGGGTGGGTCCTGGTGGAGGGTGCCCCTGACTGCTGGGGGTTAGGGGGTGGTGGGAGACATGGGTGGGGGCCTGGTGGAGGCTGCCCCTGCACTTCTGGGGGGTGGGGCTGCAGGGGGACATGAGTGGGGGCCTGGTGGAGGCTGCCCCTGGTGGCTGGGGGGTGGTGGTGGTGGTAGACATGAGTGGGGGCCTGGTGGAGGCTGCCCCTGGTGGCTGGGGGGTGGGGGTGGTGGTAGACATGAGTGGGGGCCTGGGGGAGGCTGCCCCTGCACTGCTGGGGGGTGGGGGTGCAGGGGGTCATGAGTGGGGGCCTGTTGGAGGCTGCCCCTGCACTGCTGGGGGTGGGGGTGGTGGGAGACATGAGTGGGGGCCTGGTGGAGGCTGCCCCTGGTGGCTGGGGGTGCAGGGGGACATGAGTGGGGGCCTGGTGGAGGCTGCCCCTGGTGGCTGGGGGGTGGGGGTGGTGGTAGACATGGGTGGGGGCCTGGTGGAGGGTGCCCCTGACTGCTGGGGGGTAGGGGTGATGGGAGACATGGGTGGGGGCCTGGTGGAGTCTGCCCCTGCACTGCTGGGGGGTGGGGGTGCAGGGGGACATGAGTGGGGGCCTGGTGGAGGCTGCCCCTGGTGGCTGGGGGGTGGGGGTGGTGGTAGACATGAGTGGGGGCCTGGTGGAGGCTGCCCCTGGTGGCTGGGGGGTGGGGTGGTGGTAGACATGAGTGGGGGCCTGGGGGAGGCTGCCCCTGCACTGCTGGGGGGTGGGGGTGCAGGGGGACATGAGTGGGGGCCTGGTGGATGCTGCCCCTGCACTGCTGGGGGTGGGGGTGGTGGGAGACATGAGCGGGGGCCTGGTGGAGGCTGCCCCTCACTGCTGGGGGTGGGGGTGGTGGGAGACATGAGTGGGGGCCTGGTGGAGGCTGCCCCTGGTGGCTGGGGGGTGGGGGTGGTGGTAGACATGGGTGGGGGCCTGGTGGTGGCTGCCCCTGCACTGCTGGGGGTGGGGGTGCAGGGGGACATGAGTGGGGGCCTGGTGGAGGCTGCCCCTGCACTGCTGGGGGGTGGGGTGGTGGAAGACATGAGTGGGGGCCTGGTGGAGGCTGCCCCTGGTGGCTGGGGGGTGGGGGTGGTGGTAGACCTGGGTGGGGGCCTGGTGGAGGCTGCCCCTGCACTGCTGGGGGGTGGGGGTGGTGGGAGACATGAGTGGGGGCCTGGTGGAGGCTGCCACTGTTGGCTGGGGCGTGGGGGTGGTGGTAGACATTGGTGGGGGCCTGGTGGAGGCTGCCCCTGCACTGCTGGGGGGTGGGGGTGGTGGGAGACATGCATTGTTGATCAGTAGTGCAAGGTGACATGTGGGTTGGCTGGGAGTCATGCCCATGGTGGATGGGCTGCCTGCGGGACATGAGCAGGGGTGCAGGGTAGTCCCCCGTGGTGTGGGCTGCCTGCAGGGGCCGTGGAGGTTGTAGAGCGGACACCTGGGAGGACCCACACGGCCAATTCACGTGTAGTACTCCCCAGAACCCCTGAAATACACGTACCCTGCTATAATCACGTGTGGAACTTCCCGCGCACCCCTGCAATACACATACCCTGCTGAAATCGCGTGTGGAACTTCCCGCGCACCCCTGGAATACACGTACCCTGCTCGCACGGGGCCAATCGCGTGTGGAACTTCCTGCGTACCCCTGAAATTCACGTACCCTGATGGAATCGCGTGTGGAACTTCCAGCGCACCCCTGAACTACACGTACCCTGCTGATATCGCGTGTGGAACTTCCCGCGCACTCCTGAAATACACGTACCCTGCTTGCACGGGGCCAATCGTGTGTGAAACTTCCCGCGCACCCCTGAAATACACGTACCCTGATGGAATCGCGTGCGGAACTTCCCGCGCACCCCTGAAATACACATACCCTGCTGAAATCCCTTGTGGAACTTCCCGCGCACCCCTGAAATACATGTACCCTGCAGATTTTGCGTGTGGAACTTCCCGCGCACCCCTGATGCACACGTACACAGGACTTCCCGCGAACCACTGAAATACACGTTCCCCGCTTGGCGTTTGCTGTTTGCCAGCCCTGTGAACTGGTCCAGGGTTAGCGCAGCCCTTTGCGATTATTTGGGGATTTTGAAGGCTTTTCCTTGCGCGGGGGCGTTCTTGGGGGCGTAACTGGCACTGCTGCAGGGTCGCTGCGCCACGCTGCGCCACGGCTGGTTTTGGATGCGAAAATCCATGAATACGCTGTGCGCGGAAATCGATTTTAGCGCACGCGGCTGGCGCAGACATTCGCACGGGCATGCTGTGCGCCAGTCGCGTGCGCCACTTTTGTGCGAATTTCTATGAATTACCCTGTAAATGAATGCAAACGTCAAAGAGCATAAGTTTAATGTCCACAGTACTCATAAGAAGTGACTCAGGGTACATTTTGGAGAACAGTGAGACCCAGTTCTTTTTAAAGTACGGGAAAAAAGATACAAAAAGTCAGAAAATAGGGGCCAGTAATTTAAAACTGATATAGACTGCATTGTGTTAAAAATATAACTGTCAGTTATGAGGCTTCAGAAGTACCTTTCAGCATGTTGATGTTATTTTTATTTTGTTTAAATTTTGCAATGGGTAAATACCTCACTCCATGTGGCCAGATTTGACTACTTTGGCTTCAATTTTTGTCCTGAGTCTTGGAATAATAGATGGCTAGAACGTTCTTTGTCTTCTTATCTAATTGTTCTCTTTCATCTGTCAGTCTCAGAATTAATCTAACTCTCAAATTGTACAGATGGGCATATTTTGGCTTCTAAGAACATGGACCGTTTGCTTCACATGATATGTCCAACTGTCCAGAACCAAAACCTTTGTTTTGTTTGGGCTCTAGCAGTCTGGGATTTTTTGGAGGGGTTGCAGTCAAAGGGTTTTGGGATTTGGCAATATCACTGGAGGGCTGCCCACCCTGCTCCATTTGAGGATTCTTTATGAGTAATGAAGAAGAACATCTTTTCTGGTATATATGAGCAAAATCAAAAAGAGAAGACAATTATAAAATACTTACAGAGGGGTAGATCCTGGGGTTCATAAGTGTATAGTCGATTTGAATATCTTCCAGTGATGTCTGCTCTCACAGTTAGAGTAGGGTCTGCAAAAGAGGATCAGAGTGATAAGCTACACAAACAATTATTTAACAAACAATCGTCCTGCTTGCTGTAAATTTCAACTTTACATGTTTACAATCAGCACCAATCAAAACAGATTGATTTGAGAGAGGGGAAGACATGGAATGTGGGCTCCCCTGCAGAGAAGAGAGATTTACCCCCAACTCTTTGCTTGGAGAAGCGTCTGATCTGGAGAGAGTTGGAGCTAGAAGACCGAAGCTAGAAAAAGCACAGCTCTCAGGTATGGGTAGCCACACTGTGGTTTGAAAGGGACAGTAGCTATCCCCCAGGAGTGAAGCACATATTGCTGTGGGGCAGCAGAGATGACAGCGTGTTGTAAAGTGATTGAGAGTGGGGGGAGGGAGTTTGCAAATTGGCAGCAGCTGCATCAGGGAGATGGTGACGGGAGAATGCTGCCTCTCTTTCACATTGTTGTGCCGTGGTTGCAGCCAATACAATCCTAGATCAGGAAATCAAATCAACTGGGAACCAGTCACTATTTGGTATTTTCTATATCGCTGAAACTTCCCCCATCCTTATTTTAGCACTCCTGTGCCCATATTACAAACATATAGTGCCATAGCAGGTCAATGTCTTTGTGCTTGGGCAAAGTTTCTACCACTGGGAATATGTATTGGTTCAATGCATTGCTTCAGTAGTGCCATGCTTTGAATGGCATAACTTCTGCACTGAATCATTGCAAATATTTAGTAATACGTCCCTGGGTTTTCTTTTGTGTTTTAATGCTCTGGTGTCATGTTTTAATTTCTACCATCTGATCCCCAATGAACAAGATCCACGCAGAATGAATTTTTAGCAATTTGTATTATTTTCCTGGTTAAAGATAAAAAAAGTCAATGTTTTACAAACATAGAAAGATGTAAAATAATCTTTGTGTGATGCAATTATTCAGGGCAACATCTTTTGCTAACGAAAACGGCTTAAGTTATATCGGCAGTGATAATACGCTATTTGAGGTCAACACTTCATCTTGGCTTATCATGCTTATTGCCATTAAAAATCAGTTTCATCTGAATTGTCTATATTCTTAACCACAATAGGGTGGGTGCATCTTCGAAAGCTGCATAATGTGTTGCCGTGTCCCTAGCACTCAGAAGAGTTTCTAATACTTATGTTGGCACTATATTATTATATTAATTGATTGCGTTCAACTTACATTACATTGTGGTATATACATTGCCTTTCCAGGATAGCTGTGCATCTTCAAATTAAAGTCATGGCTTTTATATAATGTACTTACCGACAAACATTACTCGGGGAACGTATTGTCCATCAGGTGACAGATTTTTGTCAGTGGTTTCATGCTGACATAAAAATAAAGCAAAATAAATTTGTTACTTTTCAAACATTTAATTTCATTAGTTTTATATTCAGTTCAAATGCACAAAAAGTTGTTTCAAACGTGTATATTATTACCCCAAATGTCGCGTTTTGCATTATGTTAGAACATATTACTTCTATTTTAGAAAGTGCTGTGCCCCACTAGTGTTAGTGGTATGCTCTAACCAAGGATAAGAATACTGAGAATACTGAAAGGGTTCCATGTCATTTCATCGCCTGCCTTTTCATCCCCAGGCTTTTAAATGTGCACATTCCATCGAATGTGGTCATCGTTTAAAAAAAAAAAAATATGGGGTGGGTACCCCCCCAAAACCTCCTCGCACACTTATTTTTTGCCATTATCCACCCGCCCAAACCCTTATCTGCCCCCCCCCCCTTAAAAAATTCAATAAGCACATTCGATGGAATGTGCACTTTGAAAAGCCTGGGGATGAAAAGGCAGACAATGAAAGTACGTCGTACCACTGAAAGATGGCATCGACTCCCATCTAAAAGAAACTGTACGACCCCTTTCCATATACTAGATATCATAGTATATTTCCTATCATGCACCCGTGAAGAAAATACAATTTGTAAACAGAACTCTCTGATTCAATATTGCCTTCTAAAGATATATTAAGCTGATTTGAACATGTTGAACGCAGAAACCAATCAATGAACATCTAAAAGTTGCTGAACTCTCCGCTGTTCACAACATAAAAGGAAGGAGGTGAAGCAAAGATTGGGTGTGCTACTAACACCTTACTGCCCACCCGACCGCAAAGGAAATCTCACAGTATTCCTGCTCCACATGGTAGCCATACATCTCCCATGCACACCAACTGGTTCTGCATTTTGAAAAACCAACAGAAACGCAAATCCAATTCTGTAGTTTTGCAAACTTAAAACCAACATTCTGAATTGCAACGTGCATTTACAGGACCCTTTGGGAATCCCAAGAGGAAAGGACATAAGCTCGTGCTTTTTACTAACCAATGAGACTCACAATGACAGCATTCAATGTTATTGCATTGTGTTCTGTGTGCAGTGAGGTGCACATGCTAGAGATGTCTCATGAATTCAAGCTCAGCAGCGTACACAGGTAACACTGTAGCAGCTCAATCCACACAGTACACCTGTCCAACCACGTGTTGGCTGCTAATTCCTAAAATAAGTTTAATCATAATGGAGTAATTTCTCAGAATGGGATATATTTCAAAAATAGCCAAATTCACACACCATTTGGTTTCAATAATTGTTATCCTCCTTGCTTGTTTCATGGTTGCAATGTCATGGGGCTCATGTGCCTGTAAGTATAGAGATAAGGCATGTGCGTAGTTAAGGTTTGTATGTCAATAGTTAAAACATGCTCTATAGAGATTTAAGAATGGTGAGGTCGTTCACCATCCAAAGGAAGGTTAGGAGGGAATGCTATGGTGTGAAAGGAGGTGGCTGGTGAAGGTCATGGAAGGGGCAGTGCAGCTGTAATCTACACATTTAGATACAAGTGAAAAGAAGGATTTATCCGTGTGGAGACAATGAATAGCATTTAGCAAAATGGCAACGAGGATGTGATTAAGTGGTATTGGCTAAATATTACTCAATGGTGGGGGCAACTTCATTCCTGCCATACAGTGCGGAGAACGAATCTCTTCCGTACATTGCCTGGCACGTACATTCAGCCACCTTCCTGATATGGCTGCACCATGTGTTCTTTGTATGAACTCTAACTCCAAAATAATCTAAAGAATCAACTTCGGATAACCACAATTATCTACAGAAAAAGATAGGGATTTTGAATTACATGTTTTACATTGCATAACCTGAGTTTTAGTTACATACATTTCCTTCTGACAAAATGTCACTTAACCATTATATTCAGTTTATATTGTATTTAATGCTAAAGGTCTATGTGCCAGTAGGATGGCATCACCCAACTATGCAAGACATGAATGGGTCTGTTATTAGCATGGGGTATATCTGATATCAATGGTAATGGGTACCTTTCTAATCCTTTAATCTATAGGTTAAATAACATACCCTGTCTCACACCGGCTGAAATGGGAAAAAGTGGTTTGAGCATGATCTCTAGTATAAGCTACATAGGCCATAATATTCGAAGTTGAATGGGGTTACTCAATAATTGTGAGTTGACGCCCCATATAGTCAGTGTTTCCCACAAAAGAACTTTATCCGCTCAACCGAATGCTCTTGACAAATCTATAAAAGCTAGGAAAATAGCCTCATCTTTATGATGTTTGGTGATGATTAATACCATATTGCGACAACTTTGAGTAGTTCCAAAACCTGGGTTAGAGCTATATTGGGAGTAGCTAAGAATACCTTCCTGGTCAATCCATCTTTTCAATTTATTTAGTAGAACTGTAGTATTTTGCCCCCGTTTCCTCCCAGATTTCCCAACACCACAGCATCGTGGACCAGCCTGGAACAATGGCTGCTACAAGGTTACCCATGATATCTGTGTCATGTAACTTGACTGGTTCCTATCCAAAATAGTGCAGCTAGGGCACACATTCAAAGAAACGTGCACATTGTACACTGTCCTGGAAGGCTCTCCATTGCTCAAAAGAGGCAATTTACAACACCTTTTTTATACAACTATGATCATGAAAGCCTTCAAGTTTATGTCAGAATTACTTTAACAAATCATGTGTTAACAGATCCACAATCTTCAAGGACATCACTCTTGACTGCAATGAACTCTGCTAGAACTACCTGAAATATGTCTTTTTATTTTTTATTTATTTTATTTATTTGTATTTGTAAAGCGCACTAACAGCCCACGGGCATCGAGGCGCTGTTGCAGAGATTGTCTTATTTGCACATATTTGACTTAGTTACAAAGGGATGCTTGGCTCTTGGTTACAGTGAGCATGATACAATATTGTCTTAGTTACATGAAGAGATCTAGTTTAGAAACATAATTTAGCTCTTGGTTACAGTGAGCGTGAAACAGTTCCAATGAACTGTGCAAAAGTAGCCTGATTTGAGAACAACAGCATTCATAGGGTGAGGTGATTAGTTGCACAGTAAGGTTTTGATTTTTTTAAACTGAAAACAGCACAGACTCAATCTCCAACATTCCAACATTCTAATGAAATCTCTTTTCACCCCACACTATCATCTCCACTCATTTCATCATTCTCATCTATGGATGCTGTGTACCCAAAATAGCTGTTGTAGTTGGACCATGCTCGGCAACTGGGAATACATGGGTTTCTGTCATATTGACGTTCAGATTCAGTTTGTGAACACCTCCCTCGAGCATTGCCTAGGTCCAGGAATTGTAAACATGCATTAGGACCGCCATTTTAAAGAAACAAAAGGCACAGCCCAAATACTCCACCACCCCAAGAATCTTTGTAATACAGCAATCGACTATTTGGCTTTAGGACATCAAGAGGCAAAGGTTCAGTTCTCATGTCCTTCTTAGCACCATAGTTGAGAACCATTCACCAGCCTTAATGCTCTTGTGCCTCTCAGTTCCATATAGAACAGACCTGATTGGTTAACTCCCGCATTAATTTCTTACGATTCGTAGCCAAGTGGAATAAATACAATTGTCTATGTCCAGCATAAAGATGAACTAATGAATATTTTCAAAGAGCTCATCCCCCACCTCAATGAAAGTGCGTTTATATATGTGCCTACTAGCACAACTAATTGAAAAGCACAGACCTAAATTCTAAATGTTAACTGTAATGAATGCTATGTAATATATGACACAAGGCTTTTGTTTCAAGTTGTTTTTTTTCTTAGTCAGGATAGTGCTAAAGTCTGTGCATGCGCTTCATGACACTGTACAGGTTGGCTTTAGCTTGGTTTCAATAATATGTTTCTGGATTCCAAACAAATGTCTCTTGAGTATAAACACAAGTCTCTATGCTCCAAACCATAGTCTCTGGGCACAGAACATAATTATCTTGGTTGTTTATCCGTCTGTTCCAGTGATCCCTTTCCACAATATTTTCCCTTCTCAGTGTCACATCTGGCAGGGGATTATTTAAATGATGTCCTGCTTCTCCCTTGACTCCTAAACACATATGATTCAGAATGTCTGCTTCTAGCCTTCATCTCCTGTGAAACCTCCTTCATCTGGGTCTCATGGCATGTTAGGTATAGGGTAGGGGTGGAAGTTACTGCTGGGCAAGAAGATAATGTCCTTTGCATCCAACAATAGGCTTGGGTATCTGCACTTCTTTACAGGTTTGGTCAGGGATGGGTGCCTTCTTCACCATCCTGCCTTGAGGTCCTTGCGAGAGCCCCATCTATGTCTACCTCTTTCATTTTTTTACTGTGCATTTGTTAGGTGCCTTATACAACAGAATTGTGTTTCAAAGCGCCACAAGGATAAATGGGAAGGGAATAAGGCAAATGATAACAATAGCAAAAACAGTAAAATACAGTCATGGTTCTACTAGGACTTGTGGCATTCAGCCGTGCAAGTGCAGTGAGGAAAAAGTGCAGGAAATGGGGAGGGAGGAGCAGGGGGCAGGGGAGTGGACAAATGCTGGTGGAGGTCCCAGGAGGGAAGTGCTAAGGGGGAGCCAAGGAGGAGAACCTCAGGCTAAGTGCTAGTGCAGGCAACTCTCATGGGTGGGATGCAGAGCCGCCCCCAAGCAGGGGCCCACAAGGGCAGTGCAGAGTGGAGGAGGGTGCTGGTATTGACTGGGAAAAAGGGCCTGGAATCCTGTGAGATTCATGAGGATCAGGCCACCGGTCATAGAGGCAGTGGGGGGATTAACAGGGAAGGAAAAGCGGGAAAGAGGTAGAGAACAGCAGAGTTTTGAGTAATTTTCAGGAACTTAAGGTGGTCCGGCTCAAGTCTGAGAGGAGCAGGAAGACTGTTCCAAATGGAGTGGCCAGCCGAGGAGAGACATGCCCCCCACGCTCTGCTTGGAGAGGCATTTCACAGTCAAGTAGTTGGAGTTAGAGTTGCGCAGGGCTCTAGCAGGGGAGTATTTAGGCAGGGAGAGTTGGAGATTGCGTGGTCCCCGGCCCCAGAAGGCATTGTGGATGATGTAGAGGGTCTTGAATCTGATCCTTGTAGCCACCAGGAGCCAGTGGAGGGACTTTAGGGCCGAAGTGATAAAGTCCCTGGGATTGAGGCCAAGGATAAGCCTTGCAGCCCTATTCTGGATTACCTGAAGGGGGCGTAGGGAGGAAAGAGTGGGATTGAGAAAGAGGCTGCTGCAGTAGTCCACCCTGGAGTGGACCAGTGCTCTGGAGACATTGTGCTTCTGGGTGAAGGTGAGGAAAGGAAGAATGACTCTGAGGAGGTGGAGCTGGAAGTGGAACATCTTAGTAAGATCCATGATGTGAGGGGTGAAGGAGAGAGTGCAGTCGAAGATGACCCCGAGGTTTTTGGCGTCACAGGATGGTGGGGGTAGAGTGCCCGAGAGGGTGGCCAGAGGGTAGGTGGAAACAAGGGTGCAGGTGTCCTGATGAGAAGGATCTCCAGGCATTAGCCGCACACCATGCCTGAAAGGCAGACTGGCAGTCAGGAATCAGAGAGGATGTAGAGGTAGTAGAGGGAAGTTTGAAGGAAATCTGTGTGTCACAGGCATAACATTGGAAATATATATAATTGCATAATTGGTTATTTACAATGCGCTTAATACCGAAGAGGTTTCTAAGCACTGACCCGGGATTCGAACCTGTGTTGCTCTGCGTCGGCTTGCCTCCAATAGGAGCACGTTGCCACTGAGCTATACTTCCTGTGCCAATGAGGAGAGAAGGAGGAAATTAGGTGAGCAAGAGGGGCAAGACAGATCATGAAGTGCCATGGCGATAGGATAAAATCCTGGGGGACGTGATGGAGGAGAAAGAGCCCAGTTGCAGCTGCGAAGGGCAGTTAGTCAGGAGAGAGGTCAGCCAATCCAGTGCATGGTCAGTGATGTTGAGTGGGTCACAGAGGCGTTTTATTAGGATAGAGTGGTTAACCGTGTCAAAGGGAGAGGAGAGATCAAGGAGAATGAGAACAGCAGGAGAAAGTCAAGATTTGTGAGCATGGCTTCACAGGTGTTCAGGAGAGCAGTTTCCATGCCTCTGGATGCCCGGAATCCAGGTTGACCAACACAATCAGTGTGGAGGGCCAGTTGGGGGAGGACTTGCTTCTTCAGGAGTTTACCCAGGAAAGGGGCAGTGGAAATAGGGCGATGTTTGGCCAGGAAGGAGGGGTCAGCAGATGGCTTTTTTAAGAGAGGGTGCGCAAGGAAGTGCTTGAGGGATAGAAGGAAAGAAGTCAGCAAGAGCAGGGGTGAGAGAGGAGAGGTTGTCCTTAATGGTTCTGGAAGATTAGGGAGCACATGTTTGGAGGAGACCTTCATAGAGCAGACCACATTAGAGACCTGATCCGGTGCTATGGGCAGGAGTGAGGAGAGTGAGGGTGGTTGAAGGGGGGGGCAAGGGAGCAGGTGAGGGAGTTAAGATGGGGTGGAGGAGAGTGAAGACAAGATGTCCTGAGTTTTTTATGTGAAATTGGAGGAAAAAGCGGTGCAGAAAGCCTGGGAAGGAAGGAGAGAGGTGGACACTGCATCTGTATTGGTGAGTTGCTTGCACATTTTGAAAGGTTCGGCCATGTTGTTAGTGGCTCCAGAGATGCTGGCTTGGATGTGGGCCTGCTTCTTGGAGCAAACAGAGAAGTCAAATTGCCTTTGGAGCAGAGGGCAGGCCGGTTTGTCAAAGGGTAAACCCAAGTTCTGTCACTTCCGTTCAGCAACTCTGCACTTGCTTTTAAGAGGTGCTAGATCAGAGTCATACCAACTGTTGTTCTTGGAAGCATGTTTTTAGGCAGATCCTCATAACAGGGGCAAGGATTTCAAGGGAGTTAGAGATGGAGATGTGCAGGTTAGCAAGGACAGAGTCAGAGGGAGAGTCAGAAGTCGGAGTGGGAGTGGGAATGAAGGTGGAGGCGAAAGCAGCGACTGACACTCGCTTCATAGGTCGGATGATGGCAAAGGTGGCTGGCAGTGCTGGAGGTGGCTCTGATAGTGGGCCAAGAGGCCAAGGGACCCCAGGCAGGAGGAAAGGAGTTAGTGGTCACACCTGGAGAGGAGGGTGGTGACCAGATTCTGAATAGGGATGTCACCAGAAATGAAGACGTCCAGGGTGTGACCGGCAGAGTGGGTCGGGCCAGAAGGGAGAATAGATAGAGAGAGGTAGTCACAGAGGACACAGAATTGAGAGGTGGATGATTCAAAGGAGTTGAGGTGGATGTTGACATCACCAAGGAGGAGTAGTTTGGAAGTAGAGGTTGAAAGGGAGCAGGCCCATTCCAAGAGGAAGAGAGAGATAGGGCCAGGGGACCTGTAGATAGTGGCACGGGTGAGAGAGAGAGAAGCCACGACCCTATGCCTACAGACGAGGCATTCAAAAGAAGAGTAGGATTAAGTAGGTATGATGGAGGCCGGGACCCACTCAGGGAAGATCTGAGCCACTCCACCACCAGGCCTGTTGGGTCTGTGTTTGGAGAGGATTTTGAAGCCCTCAGGAAGGAGAGTGTCAAGGGCAGTGACAGGACGGGCATTGAACCACGTCTCGGTAAGAGCGAGGAAGTCTAGGTCAAAGTCTTCAAGAAGGAGACAGATGTCAGAGGAGTGTTTGGCAGCAGAACAAGCATTCAGAGTAGCTAAGTATAGCTGGTTACCACCTTTTAAAGTTTTCAGAGGGGGGTTACAGCGGTGTGGTACTCCCATCGGTTACAGTGGAGAGGTGAGAGGGGAGGAAGAAGGAGTGGCAGGAGAAGGGAGGACGTTTATGAGAGAGGGCATGCGCCAGTCAAGAAGGTGAAGAGTAGGTTGAAAACCTTGGGCCATGATACTGCCATTGTGATAGACATTAATGATACACGTGGAGGATGAGAAGTATGCTAGGAGTACTTCCCATGTGGTGCCACCATTAATGGATGAGGAGGAGAAAGGGAAGAGAGTGGAGGCAAGATGGGGGATCCATAGGTCAGGAGAGCGGACAGAAAAGAGGATGTCTGCATTAGTCTGCCTGGAAGTGGCATTGACATAGGTTTCAGCAATAGGTAGGCCTGAGTTAGAGTCCAGCAGAACCTTTTAAAGCTTTTTTCTTCAGATTCCATGAGAGAGGTAGGATAGGTGATAGAATAGCAGTTGGAATAGATAGGAGAGATAGAGTCCCATGGGAGTAGCAGAGGAGAAAGAGAGACAAACAGCGGAACTGCACAGTGCACTAGAACTCGCCAAGTAGCCTAGCATCCAGGCAGGCACAGATTTAAAAGCACGCTTAAAGACGACTTTCGAGTAAGGCACTTACAGGCAGCAGAAAGTGAGCACAATCAGGTTTATAGCAGATATATATACCAAGTGTCAGAAATTAGAGTTTGTAGTTAGGCAAGAGGGGAAAGGAGCATGATACAGCAAGCCGCCAGGCAGAGTAGTGCAGGACAGAGCAAACCAGAATACTTACCTGTACAGTATAGAAGCAGATTTTACATGGACACTGAATGCAGGGGGTAACAGTAGGTTTGTTCATGGAGCAGTGTGGGCTGGGGCCAAGTTTCTGGAGCAGCGGCATGGAGAGTGGCTCCCTCCAGCTCCGGACAGGGCCAGACCGGGGCCTTAGTGTGGCCCTTGGAGGGGACCAGCATTCGCTGGCCGGCTCCCTTGATTGGGCATAGATGAGTGACGTTATGGCCAATCACTGTGGAGGATATTGAGGCAGGGAAGGCACTACGGTTCTTGCCTCAGGCGGTGGCCATGTTTGCAAAGTTGAGCTTGCCCAGACCAAACAGCCCGACTAGGTTTTCAGAGAATAACACGGACAGAGAAACAAACTCAGCAGTGCAATGCTGCCACGTTGTTACCCAGGCTGATCTGGCAATTTACAGTTAGGAAGTGCACTCGCTGCTCTGAAACACAACGGAAGCACTTGCACCACTCAATGCCCACTAGGGCTTACCTCACGCAGGCAGATGAGGTTGCTGCTCGTGCAGGCCAAATGCTGATCAAATAAGATTGCTGCTGTTTCCTCTAGGCTGGGGGCATGCTGAATGGAAGGAGAAGCAGGCCAGGGAACTAGTGTGGGCCTTGTAGGGGGCCGGCATTCACCTGCCTTGATTGGGGATATATGAGTGACGTTATGGCCAATCACTGCGGAGGATGGTGAGGCAATGCAGGCACTCAAGTGCTTACCTCAGGCGGTGGCCATGTTTGCAAAGTTGGAGCTTGCCCAGAACAAATAGCCCAACTGGGCTTTCTGAGAATCACACAGGCAAAGAAACAAACTTGGCAGTGCAACACTACCACGTTTGTTACCCAGGCTGATCCAGCAATTTACAGTCACGAAGAGTGTTTGCTGCCCTGAAACACAATGGAAGCACATGCAAGCACACAATGCCCACTAGGGCTTACCTCACGCAAGTGGATGATGGCGCTGCTCCTGCAACTCTGTGCCGATGAAAAAATATCACTGCTGTTTCCGCTAGGCTGGTGGCAAGCTGAATCACAACAGTCTTGTGCCTAAGAGGACATTTCCTGCACACCTTATTCTCTCCGTCTCACTCTTTCTCCTTTCCACCTACTCAAAATTCCACCATGTGCATGCATGACTACCCAACCTCCTGTCACACCCCTAAGTTTAGGGGTGATTCTCTCTCTCTGCCCCTTCTTGATGCTTCTACTTATGCCTCCTTCTGTCTTCTTTCACCTCCCTCCTCGTTACTCTTGGAGTCCCTTCTCACCCCTTCTTCTTCTCCTCTCTATTCTCGTGCTTCCCCCTTATCTCCTCAACATTCCACAAAGTGTTCATTCCTCCACCCTTTCCAGGGTACCATTTTTAGGTTTAGAATTCACCACTAGTCCTTCTAGCACTCGTTTTCATAGGGACTCTTGTGTCCTCTCCTGCAATATCCTTCTCTGAATTCTCCTCATCTACTCCAAATATATCACCTCCAAAAGCTTCTCT
Source organism: Ambystoma mexicanum (assembly GCF_040938575.1). Classification (NCBI taxonomy): domain Eukaryota; kingdom Metazoa; phylum Chordata; class Amphibia; order Caudata; family Ambystomatidae; genus Ambystoma; species Ambystoma mexicanum. Next base: position 1,216,060,962 of record NC_090924.1, read on the forward strand.
CTTCTTTTCACATTTATCTGCATCACACCCTCTCTTTTTTTAAAATACTTTCCAACCACCATATTTGCTTTACTGGTCTTCAGCCTCTCCTCAACAGTCACGACTGCTTCCACCCTTCCCCTCCCACTCTGCCTTTCACCCTCCTATTTTTCTTTGCTGATCTTCCTCCTTACTTCATCTTTATTCTTCCTCACCTCCAACCTCCTCTAATGCCTCTGGCCACCCCTGTTATCTAGCCACCACTCTTTAGATTCTTTTCATCTGCTCCAGCGCTTTCTCCTCATTCATAAATGCATGATCGTGATGTGTCTTCTTATATAGTGATATTGCAGAATTCCTCCTGCTACTAAATGACCTAGTTGTATGTGTTTCTCAAATCCAATTGGAGAAGCGTGGCAACTATTGAGATAGCATCACATCCCTCCTGGAGCTCCTCTACAACTGGATGAAAAATAGCAGCATATGTTTTCATATCAGTCAATTACTCCAGAAAATAGGTACTTCTAATTAGTTCCTTTCTCGTTGCATAACATCTTTGGGGGCTCACCTTCAAAACAGGCCAAGAATCTATGAATTCCATTTGATTCGAGGCTTTCCTTTTTCAATCAGGTTGACTCAGTGTTGAAGTATGAAAACCATCCTGATACTTCAGTCAAATCACTGCATTGGACTCATCCCCCTTCACATGGACTACTGAAATAATGTACACTGTGGAATACTGAAGGAACAGCTCATGACATTTCAGAGAATACTGAATACAGCAACCGAACCCTGCTTGAATCTAAGAAAGCATGAAAGTCTTCCATTGGTTCCCAGTGAACGAAAGATTGGAATGTATTGGAATCTACACCATTCATGAAGTGTTTGGGCAGTGCCTTTAACTTTTGGCTCTCGCGTACTTGGTCACTCTGCTGTGATTCCCCGTCAAGGAGTTAGCTGAACAACAATTGAAGAAAGAACTGTGAAACTAAAAAAAATGTTATTTTGAACATTCTACATATTTCAGGTTAGGAGCAATCAAATTATCAATGTTTCAGGGATTTAGCTTAAACAATTGTCTTTAACCAAATATTTTTCGTAAACTCTATAGACTGAGCCCAAGGGCCGCACTAGGAGTTATTGGCCCTGAAGACCAGGTTATAGACCCAAGTGGAGACAGGGCATTAAACGAGGTCTTCAGGGTCCATAACTGCGGCCTGAGGGCGTGGTGTATACAGCTATCATGTTCTACAAAAGTGGGGGTGGACGGGGGTCTAAACAAATAATGCAAAAAAAGAAAGTCAAACTGAATGGAGTGGTTGCTGGGAACTGACTAGTTTATTGTTTGCTGTGAAATGTAGTATGGATCTATGTTGTTGCAGGGTTGTTCTTTATGTAAGTATGAGCATAGTGCAAAGAAAAACGTTCAACGTTTTGTAAGTCCAGTTTTAAAATCAAACAAGATGCAGGTTTTAATATCGTTTATTGGACTAACTCTCATTTCAATACGCCTTTTAAAATAACATCATTGATTTTAGGAAACTACTGTTGCCCACTTTAACACTACCTGGGCCTAACTTAACAGTTACATGTGAGCATTATTTGGTTTTACTTTTCTTTTGTTAAATGCAAATTTCAGATAGAAAAGTGTCTGTTTCCAAACCGTTATGTGTGTGTGTTCCCTGCTTGCAGGAGGGTCTTGGACTTTTAAATAAGACAGTAGATACTGGGCCCAAATTCCAGGCATACTGTACCTTCAACCAATGAAGATTACAATGGGCCTCATTACAAGTTTGGCGGTAGACTTGGCAGTAAAACCGGCAGGCTGCCACCGACCTTGCAAATTCTTCCGGCACCTGGCAATGGGGCAATACAGGAGCATTACAGCCCTGGCAGACCCTGTATTTCCCCATCGCCAGGCGCCGGAATTTATTACTCCCCATTCCCATTTGAGTCCCATAGGACTCAATGAGAATGGGGAGGCCGGAGGCACCGTCACCATTCGTGAATGGTGCTGGTGCATCCGTAGAGGACTGCTCGTGGTTGACGGTACACCCGCCAGGTCAGACCTGGCAGGAGGGAAGGCACCCGCAAGCAGAACTCGTAGTTTGCTAGTCCGGTAACAACAGTACCAGCAATCTTACTGGTACCGTTGTTACCGGACAGGCAAACTTGTACTGAGGCCCAATGTATTTTTCCTCATTTTGAGGACAAACTGTGCCATGGCCTTCTCTTCAGGAATCATTTCACACTGCACCATCTGACAAAGAAGTCTGTGTGACTTCGAAAGCTAATGCTCTGTCCCATATTTGCAAAGGGATTTCAGTAAGTCAAATAAAAGGTATCACAACCTGCATCCCGTATGAATGTATATACTACAATTATTGTTTACATAGTGACATGTGTGTTAAGAATGCATTGTATGTTTCACAGGCATCTTGGTATTTTTTTGGTATATGCTTTAATGATATACATATAAGATTATTTGACTTTTTTACTATCCTGTTAGTGAAGTCTTGTTTTATTTAATGTTAATAATAGGCAAAAGCTTAATGTTTGTTGACTTCAAATAATTCTTGATTGGAAATATAATTCTTTAAAATATGTTTCTCTGAATGATTTCTTTAATTTGTAATAGATTCTATTATTTGTATGTTGACAGATTTGTTGACTGTGGTGGAATATTGTGCATTTTTCACAATATATATTTGATTTTGAGGTATATTTTTTATTTTGTTTTGTTTCTCTACAAACATTTTTTGTGTTTCGTGGAACATTTTTCATTTCACGTTTTGTTTTTCATTATGTGCTGTCCCTCTGACCTTCTATGCATGTTCCTGGGCAGCACTGTGTGGTGGGTACAACAATTTATCTTGTGTTTTTAGCATAATATTTTTTATTCTGCTGAACATTTTTCATTTTGTTTTGTTCCTTCAAATCGACTGCACATGTACAGTTGTCTAACTACATGTTGAGTGCTGAAGTTGCTGAATATTTTTCATTTTAAGCAATATTTTTCATTTTGCAGTATATTTTTTATTTAATTTTGTCCTCCAAACTGTACTCCCCATTTATAGCAGCCCTAATTACTTCTTAGAGAGGTGGATCATCGTGTGTGCAGATTATTTTTCAGTTTGCAGAATATTTTTCAGTTTGTTTTATCCCTCGAACCCGACTATACATGTGCGGCAGGTAAGCTGTCTGTTGGTTGCTGCTGATCATCTTCTTTGTTTGGCGCTATATTTTTCATTTTTAAATATTTTTTAAGTTCGTTTTAACCCTTAACCTGTACTGTACATGTGGGGTGCCCCTATAGCATGTTGGGAGGGATACATCTAGTGAATTGTTTGGATCATTTTTTATTCTGTTTTGCCCCACCACATCTGTTATAAATGTACAGATATATCGATATATTTTTCAGCCTAAAAGTGAATATCTTGAGTTTGGCTGCTCTGACTTTCTAAATGTATTCAGCATGATGCACTTCAGAATAAAGTCTATGGGCCTCATTACCAGGTTGCCGGTCCGGTAAAAACGGTACTGGTATGCTTACCGGTACCGTTGTTACCGGACTGGCAAACTCCGGGTTGTGCCGCGGGTCTGTCCTGGCGGAATGAAAAGCACCAGCGAGTACAGCATGCCTGTAGCACCGGCACCGTTATCAACATAAACGGTGCCAGTAATTGCCCTTTTGGCATCCGCTAAAGGGCAATTACTGGGTCCGGCAGGTTCGGAATACCCTGGTAATTGCCCATTCGCGGGTGCCAGACTTTCATGCGGTATGGAGGTAGCCTTGCCGCTCTTACCGGCAAGGCTACCTTCAACCTCGTAATGAGGCCCTATGTGTGCTTGTGCCAAAAATCTTGATAATTGGAGACAGCCATTTTGAAATATGGAGGCCACAAACTTGATTATTTTGCCTCTATAAAAATCACAATGCAAAAGAAAATTCTTCCGCAATTACTTTGTGCATAAAAATGTTGACACAAATGTTAAGATATGGCTAGCTTGGATGCATGCTTAATTTGGCTAACTTTTATGGATAAGAACAAAAGTCTTTGTAAAGTGTTAAGTAACCTTAACTATAGCACCGTAAACACTGCGGTAAACAATATTATTCACCAGTGCACACGACACAAGAGTGTGCTCACTAAGAGGCATAACTAACTACAGTATTACTGCATACAATGAAGGGAAAGCGAGAGGACATTTGGATTATGAAGTATCCTTGGAAACAAGAAGCTAGAGAAGAATAAATACCATGCAAGCAACCAACATCCCACTTGATAACTAATTTTGCTTGCCAATGAAGCAGATATGAATTGTAAGCAAGGCAGAGAGGGGACTGTCGACCTGAGCATTGTTTAACCTATTGAGCTGGGTGAACAAGAAGCCAAAAATGTGAAGCCACAGGATGCCTAGATGAGAATCATTCAAACTATCTCATCAGGAACATACTGCAAGGCTCTTTGGTCCTCATTGTAATCTAAGGCAAGAGGAAATTAAAAGATGTGGAGCACTACATCCACACATACAAGAAAGGGTAAGAGTGCAAATGTGAGCTAAGGCCAATGGCTCTTGATAGAACTATGCTAACACCATTAGCGAAGAATGAAGATACATCAGCGTGTTCAACAATCAGCATTATTTGCAAGAGCTGTAAAATCAGGCATCATTTTGGTACGTGTGTTTAACACCAGCATAGTAGTCTGAAACATAAATCGCTTGGGACTTTAAAATGCCTGCCCGCTGATAAAGTAACTCACTATGTTCTCTTAATAATGGGTTATTTATCAACAGTAATATACAATATTGAGGACTCCACAGGAATTCTATATCTTTGTATACACTATAGCACCCACCGTCATTCACTCACCTTACAAAAGCTGTCACTGAAGGAGGATATCTCTAAATCTGTTTTGAATGAATGAACGATAAGCCCTTCATATAGTTGCATCATGTCATCTACATGGAAACTGAGCCTCAGTACGAGGTACACACATCAGGACAAGCAACACATTGATTATATCTTGTCTGAACAGCCAATCAAGCTTTCTCAAGTGTTATCCAAAATAGCAAAGCACTCTTTCAGAAATAATGAGCCTCTCACTCACCCTTGCTGACTCAAAGCTGCTATGTAAGTGGACCTTAACTTCCCTAATCACATTGTCCAATGCTTGTCTGGTTGTTATCCCACATTCTTCTCTTTTGTTCTGTTGATTGCTTTAGTTCAATTGCCCAGCACTCAGCTAACCTTGGTCAGGTTTTGCTTGTCAACTATTGTAATAAATAAAATATATACATAGCATCACCACATTCATTGCACATGACTGTCTGGACTTAACCTTCCATGTCCTATAACCTGAATGGCCTAGGGGCCTTTAGGCCCGGGATGTTGAGAAGACTGTTTTACAGTGAAGACCTTCTTGTAGATGTAACTACACAGCCTATCAAAAGTTAGCATGGTGCTTTGGAATATTCCGTGGTGTCTGGATGGGAACAATAATCCCATTTCTGCCTTTCCAATAGAACTAGTGAGATTCCTGATTCAGCTATGTTTAGTGGTAATGTCTACAGAATGATACATTTGAGAAGAAACACAGGTAACACTCTTTCAAAGCCTACCTGGGATGATGTTAGGAACTAGGTTTATTAGAAACAGTTTTGATCTGCAGCGTTGCCCCAGTAATGGGTACCTCTACCTATCACCTGCATTTGTAAACAATATAAAAGCTCACAGATGGAAATATTTTAACAGGTCGAAGGCAAAGCTGTATGGGCAACATTTCATCTCATGCACGCACCTGCTCCCATTGCACATGTTCACATGGTATCCATATGTATAATCTTCCCAGCAGGGCATTCATTATGACATCCATTCAGGAGATCCGCAATTCGAATGTATTAAACATTTCCTCTGGATCAAAGTACTCAATGTCACTCAGATTCTAACATTATTGACTATGTTTTCTCTTGATGTTCATTTGTTGAACAAATAAGTAGCTGTTTCTCAAGACGTGTGTTGTGTCTGCATTCCCATTCCTTGCCTGTGAGGCTAGATGCTGGGTGTGTGTGATGTCAATGTAAATGAGCAGAATGTGTATGTATGTGTGAATAGCCAAATGCAGTACCCTAGGTGTTCCACTGGAACTTAGTTGGGATGAATACACCTGGGTGATGCACACCTCTGTAAATACTCATATAACGTAATAGAAGACTCATGGATGACACACCTGAATCTTCAAGCATCTTTGATGTAACCCATAGGTTTCAGATCTTAG